>NW_026571353.1:7264072-7669072 GCF_026225935.1 Boleophthalmus pectinirostris | reverse complement strand
ACAGTATTAAACATTAAAACATTAAAGCATTAAAGCATTAAACCTTTCTATCTTCATCTTTGGCTTTAAGTACTTTGTCGATATCCGTTATCAACCGGTACCAGATCAGAGACTGAAAACATTATTTCCTTTAAACATAACAGTGCATAGTACAAAAAAACATATCAAATTTTGTTTTGTAACTACGGCTCGGTATCATGAAGAAGTTGTTGATACGATATGATACGATATGATACAATATGATACGTTTTTCAATACAAAGTAAAAAATATAATAAAATTAAATAAAATGAAAAAATTACTCATCAAAACAATGACAATGTATTGCATTAAGTTTACTTTCTCCAAACAAGCAACACAGCTGTAGCTTTTCACAAAACATAGTTTTGTAAAATTTACCAAAAAATACCCTTGCCAATATATCAATACAGCAGTCTACAATATCAATACTGCATCATCAAATTAAACTATATGATATATCGATATTTCAATCGTTTTGGCCACCCCAATTTGTAACTGTTATTTATCATTTCATGTAACAACAGAACAACTTTGAAAAAATATTACAGATGTTTTACATTGTCCAATACATCTTTTTATTACACCAATTTACAGACCTAAATGTGACATCGACTGAACCGATATCTTGTAACCGATATCCGATCCATCAAAAATTTCCGATTTCCAATACTAGTATTGCATCAGTGCATCCCTATATATTGCCACAGGTACAATCCCACCAAACCAAGTAATCATTAGGGAAAAAAAAACACACACACACACAAAAACCTGTCAAATGCACTAAAGTGTACCGTACAGCCCTAATGAAGAGACTTACCACTGTTCTCTGCTTGTTGGGGAGGTAGACTCGAATTGTACCCCCTCCGCGGGGCACATCCTCTGGGCTGGTTTCCCCCGAGGAGGAGTAGCAGGAGGAGGTGGAGGACATGGTGACAGCAGCACTTATCACACACCAGCCTCAACACAGATGAGGAAATTCAGAGAGGGCCCTTTACCTCGAAGCTGCCATGAGAAAAAAAATGAAAAGAGTGTTTTAAAGGTGAATTGAGTAACTTTTCTGGTGAGCCCATCGAATGCTTTACTTCATGAGGATGTTATTGTTTTGTCTGAAATGTTTCACAGTATGGTATTAAACCTTTCTATCTTCATGGAGACCAAACCAGACCAAGTTAAAGGGCAGATCAGGGGAGAGCCCGCTTACAGTCAGAATACCTGTTTTTCTATTTTTCTATAAAAACACTTGTAATTAAATAAATGTAAGGTAGGTCTGTTTAATGTCATACTGTGGAACATTCAAGGCAAAGCAATGACATCTCCATAGAAACAAGAAGATGACAGACCCCCAACCAAAAATTACACAGTGCACCTTTAATAAAATGTACACAAAATTTTAAATGTGTGTAGCAATAAAAATGACTAAATGAGCAAAGAATGTTGAAATATTCCCTAATCAAAACAGTTTAGTACAATAATAAAAAGGTACAGACAGTGTCATGATAATACAGTGTTTTTATAGTGTTATTATGATACTATCGTTTTAAACTACTACTGCTAAGGAATAGACTTGATATTAGGGATGTAACAACAATAGAAATGTTGTGATATCATAAAAGTCTCTCAGTAATATTGTGGGTCATCACAATATATCTCAAGTCTCTTTGCTTAAATTCATTGTTATGATGCAGCAACAGCTAAAAGAAACAGAGGGAACTACATAGACCTTTGCTCTTTTTCAGTCCAATTTACATGATGAAATAACTTAAGTACTTTTAAGTCTTAACTCTTTGGTTTGTGAAAGAACCAGAGGCTTGTCAAGACAATTTAAAGTAAAAAGTAGTATAGTCACAATTTTGTTAGCCTCTACAAAATATCATAATAAATATTGTACGGTGAGATGTGTATCGTGAAAATATTATACCAAGAAATTTAGATATTGTTACATACCTACTTGATTCTGATATACAATGATAATAAAACACTTTCTATTTAGACAATAAACTGTGATTTTCAACATTAAATAATAGTACTTTTATTTCATATTATCATGTCATGTCTATGTGCTCTTATACTTTTCTGATTATCATTCTAAAGCTATTCAGGAAAAGTTCAATTCCGTCCTGGGAATGTGACTTTTTAGTATCTATATTATCTAGTTTCTAATAATAGACTGATTTCCAATTGGCTACTTTTGACAACCCTACATTATAATCATACTTTGGAGATTATGTGTTGATAATAAATGTGTTATGCAAATAAAGGTGGACCAGAGTGGATACATTTGCAGATAGACCAGTCATTATTGAAAGAAAAGAGAAAACTTAAAACAAAGTGCCAGAATTAAAGGGCCCATGTTATGCTATTTTCAGATTTTCTATGTTATAATGTTTCTTCATCAAAAACACACCCAGAGTTGCGTTTTGTTTCACTCACACTTTTAACACACAAACTCTGCGCACTGTATTTAGGCTGAGTTCTTCTCTCAAACTGAAAACACTCTTTTCCACCTTGTGATGTCATGTGGAAATAAAGGAGGGGCTCCACTTTGTTTTTAAACTCCATAAACCTTCACACTAATCATTTGGATGTATTTCAGCCCTGGAATTGGTAATCTCTACTAAACAAAAGGCAAACGGTAGCTGTTAACTATCCCTTCATGACATCACAAGGTGTAACAAAGCATTTTGAGCTTTGGAGATGTAGACAGACTAATAATAACGGGTTACTCAAATATGTGTGAAAGAAACAAAACACAACTCCAGGTACAGTATGTTTTTAAGGAGATATCAACATTATACATGGCTGTGTGTCATTTTTTGTAATATTGTACCTTTATTAGGTTTGAACTAATTTGAAATGTTCTTCATGAGTTATAAATAGTATTGATATGGCTAATTTAATGTAAAAGTGCTATGCTATATTATGCATTCATGTTGATTTCTGTGTTATAAGATACGTGCTGACAACTGCAGGGAATTTTGTCACTGCACAATTTGTGTTTCTTCTTCTGCGCATGCGTGTTTTGGGCTGTCATTTGGGGTACAGCAACACACACAATATTGAACTGAAAGTGACTCACCAAAAACTGAAATGTAAACGTTTAACAAATTTCTTGGGAAGTCGTGTTAAGAAAGATGTTCCCAAACTAGATAACAGATTAGACGCAAATGTATTCCTTGCACGGAAATCGTACTAATAAAAGTATGACAATAATTCGTATGGGGACAGTTATTTTTCCTAATCAAATATTTTAAATTAAAGATTTTGACTTATTTTTTTAAGCACATTCAGCTCAAATAGCGTCACGTAAGCAAGCTCACATTTAGCCCACCATATCCTGCATGGGAAAGAACTACAACTTCTAAATAGACTAATAGTATAAGTCTATAGAAAGACGTCTATAGAAATACTTTAACATCGTTCCGAACCAAACCATGCATTACCCAAAGCACAATTACAACTTATAAACTTCAAAAATTGTCTGCAAGCTACAAGCAAGCTACTGAACACGTACTATTAGACTTTAGAGATCATGTTTAAATATATGACAGTCCTGACTAAGTTCGTTTGTAGAAGTTTACATTGCTTTAATGGACCTAAACGTATAGTATTCCTCATTTCTAGACCCATCCCTGGTAAATCAAACGTGTTGGAGTTGTTTATCTAAGAACAGCACGCCTGACAGAGATTATGTAGCCAACTCGGCGCTAGCTCGGTGCACTCTCCGAAGCCTCTCTCGAAACTCTAGGCATTTCGCACGGGGCGGGGCTTAAGTCGTCTCAACATGTCAATAAAAACTACTGCATCATAGCTGTAATAGTAATTTGGCATCGGCAGTAAAATAAGGGCTTGGTTTAGAAAATATTTTCTGCTTTATATGCACAATAAATGATCTATAATCAAGGCATTAATCTAAAACCTGTAATGCTCAGTCTTTACATGGAATTCAATGTAATACTACAGCACAAGAATCCATAGGGGGGTTATCAATAAACTCATATTTTCTAGATTTCTACTTTTTTTTTTTGTTAAAACATGTGTAAGGTTATCTCTAAATTCTTCAAAAAAAACGAATAGCCAAAGATGACATTTACCAGTTTAACCACTACACTAAATTATATTGCTAAAACCTGGCTAAAACTAATGTGAATGTTAAAAAATATATAGTAGCCCAGTATTCAGAGCATAGACTGTAAATATAAATTCTTTATGCAATCTATGATCCAGAGCGACGCTTGATCGCACCAACTCGGACGAAATGCCTGGAGTTTAACGAGTCCCGTTGGAGCTAGAGCTAACGCTAGCCAACTCGGGGTTTACCAGCGCTACTTTTGCTGCCTCCCTAAAATCTAGAACAGCGATCGGATTGCTTACATTTTCTTCATATTATAGCGCAATAACCGGTAAGACTCCATCTTTAAAACAACAAGTATAGGCGCGGCTAAACAGTATTTGAGCAGTTTTAAGAAACTCTTACCTGTGTCAGCCATCTTGAATACTCTCAATCTGAAGTCGAATCTGTCAAGAACTTCAGAGAAAGCGGAACACTATCAGAAACCCTGCGTCGTGATTGGCTGGGTCCCCAGGAGGCGCTCTGCGATTGGCCAAGACCAGAGTAATACTGGGAGGGTGGGAAACGCGAGAAAAAGGGCATGTACCTCAACGTTTACACTTTTTCATGATCACATTCATTATAGTGAGAACCATATTTTAGAATAGACTGTTTGAATAATTGAATAACTGGATTTAGTTGTCAATTTATTATAAACCAAGTATAACTGTTATAGTACCAGTATTACAACTTGTGAAATGCGCCTGCTACTACTACTACTCATTAGAAAACAAAAAAAATGACACAGTAAATGATATGACCTTTGTTTTTATTACAAATACCATTGAAATACACTACTGTTAAGTTGTATTATGGGTGACACATTAAATAACATTTATTCCACACTGAGAAATCTTTTTTTCTTTGAGGTGTGAGTGTATGCATGATGTCGCCACTCCACATCTGCCGTGCTTTCGTTTTCCAGGGTCCCCAGTTTGATCATGTACACTAAAGCATGCCAAAAATGGTTTCATTATTTTAGAAATGAACATGTCTTAAAATTTTATAAATAAATAGTCTCATACTTACATTTCATTTCAAACCTCGGCCCAACTTCTGTCAGCTCTACATTCTTGTGGTCTGTTTTCTTATACGTGTGATGCCTAGAATATTTTTTATATTGAAAGCATGTTTTAGTACAGGTAAGAGCACATTGTATTCAACTAACATGTAATTACATATGCCTAAATATAATAAGAAACTGTTGGCTTGTCAAAAGTTCTCACTCCCTTTCAAGCATTTTTATGTTGTTGTCATTATTGTACGTGTACAAATTGTACAGGAAATTTTTGTTGTCAGTATTGTAATGTCAAGTTGACTGCCATGACAGTAATGTGTGAAAAGGAACTGAACAACAAAGCCCAAAATAAATGATTGATTGATGCTGTCACTCCATCAGTGAAAAGTAATATTCAAAGTCACCATATTGCATAACTTATAAAATGAAAACTTTATCATGTTTTTTATATCTTGTATGTTCAGTACAATAAAAAGTGACATTCTTTCAAGTCAGACCTGAAGGAGATGTAGTCCTCCTGATTTGCAAATGTGATGACACGCCGGCTGTCCTCTTTGGGAACTGGAAACAGATACTTGAGGATATTCGAAACCTACGAGCAGAATTAAGGATTAGTGCCACAACAACACAACACGCAGCAGTGTAGGAGAATCACAGGGTTTCAGATGACATGACTACTCACACTGGCACACTGTTTAACTGAGATGGGGGCAGGCACAATGACCATTATTAATATGCAGATTTTGGTGTGATTGAGTCTATGGTGTAAGGTCCTTGTGGCTAATAGGGCGGTAACTAATGATTATTTTAGCAGTTGACTGGTCAAATGAAATTCTATTGTGTCTTTTGAGTTTTCATACAATTGTAAAAAGATTAGAGATCAAGGTTAAACATATCCTCAAAGAATATAATTAATATTGTTAATAGGAGGTCACTTAAGGATTGCTTTTTAAATGTCAGATGGCAGATTTGTTAACCTGATTTATGGTTAATATCTCTGTAATTACTGGGCTGGACCAGTCTACATAAAACAAAACAAAAACTGGCACAAAGTTGAGTGTCATCTCTGGCAGTGAAAATAAACAAAAAGGAAATACTTTTTGACAATGACTTTATAAAGTAGTGCCATTATTCAAACCAAGATGTGTTTGTTGTCAGTTGAAAGGACTTTAAGCCATAAAATTAATATGGCAAGTTTGAGGAGCCAATCCCTAATAAATAATAAAGGTTCAACATGTGGATTATAGGGCTCTAGTCCTTTAGTCGTTTAGTCAATTAATCGGCTGATGGAGCCTGAAGCCCGCCTCACACTACAGGATAATTTGCCTGATGAAAGGTGCTCATGTAACTTTTCTGGTGGAGGGTCTGTCAGATTCTTTTCTCCATGGAGATGTTATTGTTTTGTCTGGAATGTTTCACAGTATGGTATTAAACCTTTCTTTCATTATGGAGACCAAGCCAGAACAAGTTACAGGTCAAATCTATGGAGAGGCAACCCCACTCACAATCAGAGTGCCTGTTTCTCTAGGTACTTTTGAGCTATAAAACCATCTGTGACCATTCCAGACAGAGCAATGACATATTCATAGAATCAAGCAGGTGATGAACCCCCAACAAGTTACACAGTAAGCCTTTGAGGACACCATTTTCCTCTAACAACTTCTTATGTGATTTTTACACCGTTGAGCTCCTCGTGTGGTGTCATTGTGATTCTGGGATGCTTGGTCATCATAACAGTAAAACATCACCATGGCAACAGCCAATAAAACAGAGTGTCAGGGGGAAGCGGAGTAACGAATACAGAGATGCAAGATACAAACTCAGGAAATACCAAAAAATATTAGGTGACTTTACATATTCCTCACCTCTCATGAAGTTAAACTGCAGAATTCTCATTCATATTATCAATTAAAATGTGTCCTCTTTAAATACTGACCCCCAGTCCCCAAACAGCATTATTAATACAATTTGACAGTTTACAGTTTTACAGCCAAAATTTGTCAACTAATTTTATTTAGATCAGAATTTATAGTGGAAAACAGAACAATGGAGAGATTAGAGAGTGAGTTATCTGAGGATTTGGTCTTTTTTGGTAATAATATGTAAAAAAGCAGATTAAACTCAGGATTCTTTATCTGTCTTAATATAAATACCTATTTTAGTACTTCATTCTGCAAAAATAGTTGTTTTTGCACAAACTCCAATGCAGTTGTCAGATACATAGAGATATGTAATATTTTTGAAAGATTTTGTCATGCCCACTTTTTAGTTGACCAATCAATCGGCAGGACATGTCTTTTGTTGAACAAGAATTTTTCTAGTCAACTACAGCCCTAATGGTCTATATGACTGAATATATCTTTCAATAGCAGTAAATCTCCCAGTGACAAAGTGGGGCCTTTGTCTCATTTTAAATTCACATTAGTTTATGTTAAACATTTTTATTTTGAAAGGGGACTTGCTTTGCTTTGGGAGTTACCTAGATACTCACCTGGGGGGAGGTATTTCCTGCTGGGCGAGGTATAAAAGCAAAGCAGGTGTCATCAATTAAGGAGAGATTTCTGTGTAGGTGTTTGGCGTTTTTGCTTTGAGTTACTTATTTTTTGTCTATTTGTACTTTTGTTGGTAAACTCCAGAAGTCTGTTTTTAAAATAAATTTTGTCTGCGTAAAGACACCTTTTTTGTGTCATCTGCCTCCTATTTTGACCACTTTGGCCAGCTTCCCCACACTCCCTTAGTCCGTCTAATGCTTTTCTCCATGGAGAAGTTATTGCTTTGTCTGGAATGTTTCACAGTATGGTATTCAATCTTTCTATTGCCATGGAAACCAAACCAGACCAAGTTACAGGTCAGATCTGTGGAGAGGTGACCCTGCTCGCAGTCACAATGCCTGTATTTTTGAGCTATAAAACCACCCGTAATTGAATAAATAAGTAAAGGTAGAGCTGTTTAATGTCATACTGTGGAACATTTCAGGCAAAAGAGTGACAAATCCATAGTAACAAGCAGGTGATGGGCCCCCAACCAAGTTACATAATCCACCTTTAAAGTTATACAGGGCCTAGTCCACCATGTGACATTATGAAATGTGTTTAAATTTAGAATGTGAATTCAATCTATATAAAAACAAGCAAGTTGAATATGAATGGACTCAGTTAACATGATCTTGTCCCTTATGAGAGAGGGACGTCAGTGGTCCTCACCCTTTTGCCGAGCCGCGATGTGAAGTTGTGGAAGATGAGGTGTGGATAGGCCTCGGACATGGTGCCTATGTCGGGAACATCGTGTCTCATCACCACGTTGTACAGTGTGAAATACGCTGTGGGGCCGAACGGCAAGTGGCACACAACCAGCCCATCTGTGAGAGGCCGGACAAAAGTACCCCATTTTAGAACACAACTTATAATCAAACATTTCAAAGTAAGTTTTTTAAGTGGCAGTGATATGATTTTTTAGGAATATGTGGAGCTTTAAATAAAAAATGGATGTAGGTCAGATAAGAGTTCGTAAAGCCTATTTCTGAACCTGAGTAACATTACTTTTTCAAACTGAACATCAATGCAATGCAACATGCAAATCACAATAATTCTCAAATACATTTTAATAACAAGATTTGCTTTGTATTTAACTGCTACATATTCAAGATTTCAAGACACACATAAGTCTATACACACAGGAATTCTTGTGCAGCGCTCTGGGATGTTCAAGTAAAAACAGGTATAAAGTGCATTTGAGAAAAAAAAAAAAAAAAAAGAGTCACACATACAATCAATTAAAAAAAACACATTAAATGCATTTGAATATGGCCAATTTAAAAAGGCAGCAGTGAGGCAGACCCCTGTTAATAAAAAATACTGTATAGGGAACATAGTACTGTATATGGCACGTGATAATGAGGTAGTTAAAACATTCAGTAATAATTAGTACTTTATTTGTTCAAACTCTGTTGTGGAAAAATAGATCTAGATATAATTAATACTTTTCTTGTTATGCACTCTTGTTATACAGTCAGACAGCCAAAGTAAAGTAATCTGATGCACGTATTACTTAGCACGCCAAGGGGAAATCAAAACATTATACATGTAAAAAAAATACGGGTATATTGAATCAGTTACAGTATGAGCTGGTCACACACCAGACATTATGAGGAAAAAGCAGCTCACCTGGCTGTCCTCTGGTCTCATGTACGATCACTAGGTCTGTGACATTGTTGGCTTTGCAAGCTCTGACCAGAGAGGTGATCTCATGGTTTCCTCTGTTCATTCTCTGGGCACCTGGAAACATTAGCTTCACCTCCTGTAACAGACAAAAGCATTTTACCATCTATTCTCTCGATGCATGTGAGGAGGACCAACCCTCTAATCCTAAAATCTTCATGAAGTACATCTGGAGAACTGGACTGTTAGTTGTTAGTTAACACAAACATCACCACAAACTTTACAGTAAGATTCTGACCTTGGCGAACATTTTGAGTCTTGAGCTGGGGTCTCTGGATGTAGTGACCATGACTTTGGGATCTTCCACTCCTGCCCATTTATACTCATCATCCATGTGTGAGCTGACACCTGCGCAATGTTAAAAATAATTACCTATTATTAACTATTGTCAATTAAATAAAAATAGTACATCAAGACCTATGCTGTAACACATAACCAGGGTGTTACTTATTAGACATTGTGTAACCCTCTAGTGGTCATTGGTTACATGAGGCATCATTTACTGCAGAGTGAAGTACAACATGGAGTCATATTCATAATTACATATAAATAGTTGACATATTTTTATAATTGTTGGAACTTCTCAAAAGGAAAGCATGTAATTATTAAGGAGACAAAATTGTCAGCAAAAAGACGACAAAAACCTGTCTCCAACTGATCTATAACACCTCTTGGTTGAAAAGTTACTAATCTATATTTTCTTTAACTATGATTTTTTTCAGGCCAACCTTTAACAGTTATTCAGGGGCAAAAAAAAGGTATCTAATTTAATTTTCAATGCTGTCTTGCACATTTGAGTTTGTCTTTTACATGTACTGCACTACACCACTGATATCTACATACTCACAACCCCATACTTAACAACCCCACCTTACTTTTTGTAATTATGTATCCTTGTTTAAACCTTTATTTGAAATTAAATATACTTTTGAGTACTTTTACTCCACAGAAATGAGACTTGCCTTCTGCTCCTTCATCGTCATACTCCAGCAGTTTCTGTAGCTGCAGAGCATCTTTGCGGACCTCAGTGGGAAGAAGACGGTTTTCTGCAACAACACATGTTTTTGTCAGTAAGTCATGTGCAATAATTCTGTGTTAAAAAGTGTTAAGTGGAACAGTGGAAATGCTGTACCATCAAGTGCTCCTTTCAGCTTCTGCTTCTTCTCTTCTATAGTCCGGAGACGGTCTTCCTGGGCTTTCCTGAACAGGTATTCTTTCCTCAGTCTAGCCTCTCGACGAAGCTGCACACACAAATACATAGAAATACGAATCTTAACTCAAAACATAGAATTTGAAGAGAGTTGAATTTTAATATTTAAAAAGGTGCACTGTGTAATTTTATGGTTTGTTTGTTTGGAGGGCCATCACTTGGTTATTTCCATAGATATGTCATTGCTCTTCCTGGAATGTTCTACAGTATGACATGAAACAGCTCTACCTTACATTATAAAAATTACAGGTAGTTTCATAGCTCAAAAATACCTAGAAAAACAGGAATTCTGACTGTGAGCGGGGCTGCAATGACATTTCCTTGGAGAAAAGCATTTGACGGACCCTGCATCAGAAAAGTTACACAATACACCTTTAAAGTGAAAAACAAAGTTAAGTAGGCAATTTGACTTATTTGTCATGTTGGGCTGATCACAACGGTAATGATTTTGGTGTTTTTTTATTTTTAATTTATTAGTTTAGTCATTTTTTGTTTAGTCAGTTAGACATTACGTAGCAATGACCTAAGTTAAAAAGCACATATCTGTATTAAAATCAGTACATTTTTACTTATATTAGAATAGAATAGAGGAAGAAGAAGAAGAAAGAAAAAAACACTATTCAATCATGGCTAAAATTTTTCTTTGATTTGTCCTTATATACAAATAAATAAAGTGATAAAAATATCCAAGATGTTTGCAAAGAGAAAAAACACATGTCACGACTAAAGCTTACAGGACGATTAGATTAGAAGGACAATAATTAAAAATAGAGGTGTAACAATCTTGCGTGTTTACTTGGACTCCCATATGATTCCCCAATAAACATTAGCAAAAACGCCGCTGACAACAATCAAACATGATTGAAACTTTGAATTTCGAGTACGCCATCAAAGTTCAATCCCGCACAAAGGAACACGATGTCAAAACCAACAGAAAAAACGGTAAAATGTATATTTAACTCACCATGATTGCTTATAGCTGGATGTAGCAGATTCTCACATGGACACAGGAAGAGGAATGAACTACGGCTTCTCTGATTGGTTGCAGCGGAACCAATGAACGCGCGTTTTACTCGGAAGGGCAGTCGCTTTATTTATGTATGTATGTATGTATATGTGTATGTATGTATATATATATATATATATATATATATATATATATATATATATATATATATATATATATATATATATATATATATATTTTATTTTTGCATTTTATCTTTTCTTATTTTATGCTTATTCAATAAATGTAAGCTATTTAATTACATACATTTATAAATAATCATTGAATTTCATGGCATTGTTTGGAGATGCAGAAAGAAGCACGGTCACTATTTATTTATTTATTTATTTATTTATAACTGGAAACTTTATGATGAGAAAATGTACTAGTAAAAAAAATCACGAAAGCTGAAGTCAAAACCATTAATTTCCTTATGCATCTTCCTATATTTGTTTGTTTGAGCACTGAACTCTGTTCACTTTTACATATTTGAAGGGTGATGATTAATGCCTTTTTGTTTGTAGTGTTTTTAATGCATTTTGAAAACACTATGTCCAAACTGTGACTGAATTCCAGAGGTGGGTAGTACTTTGTTACATTTACTCGAATACCTTTTTAAAGTAATTGCACTTTTCAAAGTACTTTTCTAGCTATCTATTGAAGTAACAATAGTTTTATTTGGGTAAAAGTTTTGGTAAGTCTACAAGTGATAAAAGCTTTATGTTGATGACATGAAACAATTTGAACATTTGTATTTCTTGCACCACTCTTTCAGATAGACTACAATTTTTCAATTTTTTTTGTTTTTGTTTTGTTTATCATTTGAAAACACTACATTTTGTCCATTATGTAATGTTTTGTCCTTCTAATTACATAAAATTTATAAATATGTTACCTCCCAACATATTCTTAAGTTACTTCAGTGGTAGTTCTTCCAAATACTTTTTTACTCTTACCTGAGTCATTTCCTGGACAACTACTTTGTACTTCTACTTGAGTAATATTATTTTGAAGTCACGTTACTTTTACTTGAGTACAATTTTTGGCTACTTTACCACCTCTACTGAATTCTATCCAATTCAAAGTCAGAGTAGACCAGTCAGACATAAACACAGAAACATGGACATACTGAACTCTGAAAATGAAGAAATAAGTTTGTATTTATTGGTCAAAACAAACAGAGGCAAACTCACACATAGTGTAAAGATGAGACATGTTATGGGGTGAAAAATATATGAAGAGTTTAGTCCAAAATGTCCTGCTCAAAATGTCTAAAACGATGTCTAATTTAACCGTCATGGAAACTAGTGTAAAAATTTTGTCAACATTTTGGACTAAAATATCTCCAAGTATATTCTTTATTTCCTATACATTCTTTTCTTACTTTACATTGAGTCTCATGCGTCAGGTTGAAACTTTCAGCATTTATCCTCAGTCACTGACAAAGACACAAAAATACAGGACCAATGCTGCATAGTTTCACACACAATTTGTAAACTGTTAAAAAGAGTGTTTTGGGTTTATTCATGGGAGTCAAAATGGTAAGAAGTGTCCTTTTACTTAAAACATGTCTAAAAATACAATACCTACAATTTATCCTTAGAAGTGGAACGTTTCACAGCTGGCAACCATTTTGTATTGTACAGATGGTGTAACAGACTAGTCACTGGTGATAGACATAGAAACAGCGCTCCCCTTGCCAGTGAATTTGTTTCACTGGGGAAAATGTCAGTTAAAAGTTTTGTTGGAGGAAATCAACTTCATACGAAAATTTTGCATTGAATATCCAAACAACAGCAACAACAACATTATATATTTTTTTAATTTTTAGAAAAAAAAAAAAGAAATTTCTAGACATTCATGAAATACTTTACATTTTGGACATTTTGCAAACAATTTAAAGAAGCTGTACCCATTTTTTCTCCACACAGAGTAAAGTCAAATTTGTTGTCTTTGCTTTCTGCATTTAATATATTTTATTTCTAGTTCTAATTCGAGTTGTTAGCAGAAACCTACTCAGGGTACTCAGGATGCTGGAAATGTGTTAAGGTGAGGAATATTTTATTTTAGATCAGTTTAAAAAGAACTACTTCTTTTTTTTCTACTTTTTAAATGGGTAAAGATCAGGTACAACGTCTTTAATTTGCATTTCAGCTGATCTATGTCTATCAACAATATATAGTCTATAGATGTTAAAGCTACATTATGTAACTTTTCTGGTGGAGGGTCTGTTAAATGCTTTACTCATTAGAGATGCTATTGCTTTGTCTGGAATGTTTCACAGTATAGCATTAAGTCTTCATGGAGACCAAACCAGGCCAAGTTACAGGTTTTTCTACATATTTTGGATCTATAAAACCACTTTTGTAATGTAAAGTAGATCTGTTTAAAGTAGATCTGTTTAAAGTAGATCTGTGGAACATTCCAGACAGAGCAGTGACATATCCATAGAAACAAGCAGGTGATGTACGGACCCAGATCCAGAAAATAACGCGGTGCATCTTTACAAAAAAAAAGATAAGAAAATTTTTGCAGATGTAGAACCACTCAGGTCCCCTTTTCAACAAAAAAAAACAAAAAACAACTCTTTACAATTAAAAATAAATAAGACCAAATCAATTGGACTGATCAGAAGTTGTTAGTGAGGAACTGTGCTGAAAAATACAAGAATTATCTCACCGCACTTGTTTATGGAGCATCACAGTTAAAAACAGTTTACATTAAGAACACTTTTAATGCTTCATGAGACACGCCGTTTGAACCTCCTTTAAGGCATTTTCTGAGAACAGGAAGATACTGGGTTTAAAATGTCGAAAAAGTACATCCAAACTAAATCGGAAACAACTCAGCAGTTTAAAAAGGTGCACTGTGTAACTTTTTGGTTGGTAACTTGGTTTAGTTTGAACTCCATAAAGACAGAAAGGTTTGATGCCATACCAGGAAATATTCCAGGTAAAGAAATAATATCTCCATGGAAAAAAGCATTAGACGGACCCTACACCAGAAAAGGTACACAATGCACCTTTAAGTTATAGTTAAAATGTATTTGAGTGGTGACAAGCCACGTTTTTCTAGGTTTAACTTTGAATAACTTACATACTTTAAATGAACATCAGTTTGGAATGACAGTAGAGGGTTTGATATCGTAGACTGTACGTACATGTGATTCTGCATTTCTAATAACCATTTCCTTAAATTTGGTTTCCTGTTTGCTCAATTTAACTTCATTGAGACCAAATGCTATAGATATGAAATTGTGTAAGTAATAAGGCAATGAATATTAAACCAAATTTAATATATGGACGAGTGCTAGGGTCTGAGGCTGAAATGTATTTTTGTACAGACAAAGTATATATAGCCATTTATATAACAATGGTTATCCTTTCAGCCAATATGGAATGCCCCGACTCAAAAACCAACAACATTGCTTTACTTAAAAGGCCTGTTTCCCCCCATGTATTTGAGGAAAACTTGTCTTGTCCCAGTAGAGATATATTTTGTATAAGCAGCTCTTGAGGTTAAAGTCTGCTGTGTAATATCAGCATCCAGTTAGAAATCATTTTATTGTGCGATAATAAGGAAGTGAACATTAGCATGCTAGTTGTTGTAAGCTTTACTGTCACTCCGCACTGGTCTTTGAGGGGTTTGAAAATGAACTAGGTGCATTGTGTAACTTTTTTGATGGAGCGTCCATCAAACGCTTTTCTCCATGGAGACGTTATTGTTTTGTCTGGAATGTTTCACAGTCACAAACCTTTCTATCTTCATGGAGACCAAACCGGACCAAGTTACAGGTCAGATCTGCGGAGAGGCAACCCAGCTTACAGTCAGAATGTCTCTTTTTCTAAGTACTATATTTTTCGGACTATAAGTTGCACTTTTTTCATGGTTTGAATACTTCCTGTGACTTATACTCCAGTGCAACTTAGATATTAAAATTTTCACACTGACAGCCACGAGAGGCTCTAGGCTTGTGTGTCAGTATCTGCTACTCCTATTACTCCTATACCACTGTCACTTGGAGCTCAACTGCAGGTCACCTGCAGAAAGAGCCACTGTCCTGCAGCAAGCAGTGCCATATTCAGCTGAAAACAGTAATCAAGCAGCAGAAAGAAAGTTTGAAATGAGCGAGAAACTTGTGAGGGACTGCCGGAAAGTGGGGATGGAGAACACAGCTTCATGGTAATCGGGAGGGTGCACCATGTAACTTTCGTGGAAGTTACTGGATGAATGGACAAAGCCTGAACTTCAGTGACACCGAAACCACCCTGTAGGGATTCAGAAAGGCCGGAATAATTCTAATGGGAACTGATGCCGAGTCTGACGACAACTACACAGAAGAGGAAGCGGCGCTTTGGAGTGAGATGGAGAGTTTGGTAAACTTGTTCTGTTGTTTATGTTATAGTTATCTGAAGAAGTGTTCATATGTGACGTAACAGCCTGTTGTTCTCTGTTCTATTGTTATTATTAGAAATTGTCTTTCAACATGAAATGTTGGTTCCTGGTCTGTGATTTTATAAAATAAATTCCCCTCAAAAAGTGCGACTTATAGTCCAGTGTGACTTATATATGTTTTCTTCTTGTTCATTACTCATTTTTTGGCTGGTGTGACTTGGAGCGATTATAGTCTGAAAAATATGGTATTTTTGAGAAGTAAAATCACTTGTAATTGAATAAATGTAAGCTAGAGCTGTTTAAAGTCATGCTGTGGAACATTCCAGGCAGAGCAATGACATCTTCATAGAAACATGCAGGTGACAGTCTCCCAACTAAAAAGTTACACCTTTAAGTAATTATATTTTTATACTATCCCTGCTTAGTTTGGATATACTTTAAATGGATGTCATTTCAGTTATGACGAGATACATATTTGTAATTCAGTACTGTTTGGACACAGGACACCAAAACTGGACAAACATCTGCCATTGACCATTTAAATAAAGGAAAATAACAACACATAGGATTCAGTCATCACTTTGTGCATGCTCTCACCACACGACATTCAGACTAAATGTGACCGTATATTTACAGCAGCTCACAGGAGTAGATCAAATAAAACAACAACCGAACCAGAGCCCCTTTTAAAATGCTTTTAGGAAGGAATTTGTAAACTCAAAATGTACCTTGACGTAAAGTTCTTAAATGGAGTGCATGCTTAGGGGATTGAATCAACAACCTCTGTGCTAACTACTCTGGCTTACTTATTTATAGAGACTAATTTATTCTATGAAGTATGGAAATTTTGGGGTCAATATGCAAAAAATTTTAGATGCAGCGTAATGTCCCTTTAACACATTATTTTTGAATTAGAACTTTTAAAAAATTTAAGTTAAAGGGGCAAAAGTACAATTTCTTTTGCCCCAGTAAATCACCTCTTGGGTCAAAATAAAAAATCTGCGTGCTGTCTGTATCTAATTATAAGGTGTTTTATCTTCCATGAACCAGGAAATGCGGCGTTAGATTTACTCCGTTCATCAATTTTCTTCCACTTTATCCGTGTCGGGGTCGTGGAGTCTAAACAGGGATGACCGGACTTGTTTCTCCAGGCCTGGGAACGCCTCTGGATCCTTCTGGAAGAGCTGTTAGAATTACTGTGACGGCAAAACTCCTCTCTGGTCTGAAAGTTAACGAAAGCGCTTATAAACTCAACGCAGTGAGTAATTAACACGCTCTGAATGCATAAAGTAAGTGAGGAATAAGTGAAGACTGCTACAGACTGTTAAAAATGAACTAGGTCTGTTTTACACATTTTTAAAAGACAGTAACAATCAGGTAAACTGTCTTTAAATAAAAGAAATCTCTCAAAATATAAAAATTATGCCTTTTGGTACATGTCATACCCAAAATTTTTACATTGTTTTACACGAGGAAAATGATCAGTTTGAGTGTTGGGGTCTGAATATTGATATACGTATATATGAAAGCTAGTTGTATTGCACTGGGTTACACTACATAGTCAATAATGTGTGCCACAGATGATAGAAAAATGCACTTAGAAAGAAAGAAAAATGCACAATTAATGCAATAGACTAGTTATGATATCAACAGCAATATAGGTACAACCATTATTTTAAAAAAGCAGTTTAGAAGGGGCTTGTGTTTTTCCCAAACATAAACTTCAGTCTCTCTACAGTACATTTGGGCTTCCTCTTCACCCCTTATTGGTCGCAATGGAAGTGACGGCTGTAGTGCATGATGGGAAATGTAGTCAAAAAGCACACAGACCCAATCCGTAGTCTGGTCGTAGTCTGTTACCTGGATGTTGAGCCTTTTGCGTATTGCGTATGGCTTGGAGATGCGGTTTTATGCACATACCAGTCATAAGTGGATCCAAGAAGTCTCCGGTGATGATGTTTGGAGCTGGTTTTAGAGCTCCTCATAGTCTCCGTCATCGTGTTTTGCGGCCCCCGTTCCCCCACCCAGAAAGTCCTCGAGCTCGTCCACTTCAGATTTCTTACTCCGGGATTTCTTTTTCTTCTTGTCCTTTTCGTCGCAGGCTCCGGATTCATCCTTCTCTTTTTTCTTGTGTTTGTGTTTCTTCTTGCTTTTCTCGTCCTCCTGAAAAACAACAACATGCCCCATTTTACACTGTTTTCTGATCTATGTTGTGATGTTTTCCTTATCAGAAACATCACCGTACTTGTGTTTTGTTTCTTTGAGCACACAGACCCTGCTGAGTTCTTCTCTCAAACCAAAAAAATAAACACTTTTTTCCACCTTGTGATGTCAAGTGCTCCACTGTTTTTAAACTCCATACACTTTCACCAGAGTCATTTGGACAATTTCAGCTATGGAAATACCAACCTCTACTGAACAAAAAGTAAAAGGTAACTGTTAACTTGAAAACTACCACTTCATGACACTGAGTTTTGGAGATGTAAACAGACTAATAATAAAGTAATAATGTGTGACTGGAACCAAACACAAGTCCGGGTATGCGGTAACAACATTCTAAAATGGCTTGAAGCGTACAAAAGTCAGTTTCACATAATAACTTTTTTATGAGTTTGTAATGATGTTATAATGTTGTTCCTTATTAGTTCACTCAAGTTGTATTTTAACTGATCCATGCTTGGAATAATGTTTTTTAATCATGTCTTGTCCTGCGTTCGTGGCTTGAAGGTGAAGAAAATGTCACTTCTCACTTGTCCATGCTCTTTGCCCACTGCTCTGTATTTAATTGTAATTATTCAAACTCTGGGTCATACATGTAGGATTTAGAAATGATAATCTGTTTGAAAAGTGCTCTACAAATTACTTTTTTCATGTGTTCTGAATATTGTCTGTTGTGCAGAATTTCGACGAAAAGATGTTTAGTTTACAGCAAAGAGCCTTCACCACTCACTTACCTCTTTGCTTTTCTTCTTCTTTTTCTTCTTTTCTTTGGAGGAGTGTTTGGTTTCTTTTTCTAAACACAAAGGAAACAAACAATTTTATATAGAACATGAATGTAAGGGCACAAATAGACACAATACCTGCACTATATTTGAGTATAGAGCTCTTTGTCTTGTCTAACATAGCTATAAGTACATGTTCTATACATATATATTATTTTTTATTTTTCCTTTTTGGGAATTAATTAATAGGAATTTATGGGTATTACAAATTAACCCAACAGGCTGTCCCTCCACCATTTTAACCTAGCAACTTTACTCATCATCAATTACATTCAGATGATTTTTGAATAAATTCATTCATCAAACAGTATTTTAGAATTCATATTGACATTGTTTTTATTTGTAGGAATTCCCCAAATTTTCCAGCCTAAGTTCTCATGGAAAGTTTGTGGAAATTTACCCACAACTTTCCACTCCCATGCTGCATACAAAGTCCAGAGCAGTCTCTGCTTGAACAGTGAAAGGTGTGCACTTTCACTTTTACACGCAGAGGACTGAACACCGGAGCGAGACAGCCAAACCATTTCTCCATTAGGTAACACATTATTTGAGTTTCTTTTTTACACAACTCAACAGAAAAAGCGTAATGTGTACTGTATAATTGAGGTCACTTGAGTTATACTTGCAGTATAGTCACCTACATAATGTCAGTGAGTTATACAATTTTCAGCCTTGAGTTGTGGTTTCTTCTAGGGAAAACTGTGACAAACAGCGACGTTTGGTAAAGCGTTTACTACTTTACAACAGCTGTTTTTGTGTCTCAAAAGTGCACAATGCAATCTATTCCAAAGCTAGTTTGTTTCTACTCCATCAGTGAGAGACAGAGCAAAGGGTAAACTCTGTCCCGTGGTTGTCACAAAGCAGTCAGACTGCCGCAGTCATATGTTCTATAGCAAGTCCTATGTGCTCTGTGTGAGAATTTCAGACCATTCATTTGCAAATTACAGGATCAGTTCAGGGTTATTGTGGACAAAGCAATGGATATCATGTGCCTGCAGCATAGAATGAACTGTGTGAGGAAGGCACCTGGCTGCAGGGGCGGAGTTAGATTTGTTAACACTTGTTTAAACCAATCACACTGTTCTTAACATGTCCAGACCCCGCCCCACCACTCCTCTCAGGCACTGTCCACTTTAGCAGCTTTATTTCAAATGTGGTTGTTGGATTACTTTTCACCTATGTATCGTAGATTAAGCAAACAAAAATATACAAAGAAAAACAGCTAGTAAAAAAAAAGGTTTCTGTTGAATTAAATTAAACCAAATCATTAACAAAATTACAAAATTTCAAGCTTTATAAGATCTCAAAATCTGTACAAAATAGTTTTAAAATACTTTCTTTACTCTTTAAGAATATTTTAAGTGGGAACTTTAATACTTTTATTTAAGTAGATTATTTCATGTGATTCTTTTTCTTATTTTTATAAATATTTTTCTTCTCTGGTATCTGTACTTTTACTTAACAAAATCGAGTACTTCTTCCACCACTGCTTAAAAATAACCAACTTGTAAACAATTTTAATGCAGTGGTTTTACTTACTTGCTACTCAAAATAATAATATTTTTTGTCTTTTTATCTGCCAGGAACATGCCTCGCTCCCCATCCGACGTGTGGAGACATTTCACCCAAGTCCACGTCGACGGGAGACCTTTGTGGACTTGTAAATATTGTGGGAAAATGTACGTGAAGAATGCCACAAAACTGCAGAGGCATATTGCTAAGTGTCAAAAGTTTCTCCAAGCTTCAAATCCACCAATAGCCAAGACCAGCGCCCCAGTGGAGTCCGAGTGGGCGTTCTCCGACTCTGAAATCCAGTCTTCTTTAGCCCGTGGGTCCTCTGGTGTTGGAGCGTTCTTCGATTTTATAGATGAAGATAGTCGGCGAAATGCAGATGTGTGTTTCGCTAGAGCTGTCTATGCAACTAACCTCCCCCTGACAGTGGCCTCCAACACGTACTGGAATAAGTTTATCAATGCCCTGCGCCCATCCTACAGCCCCCCGACCACACAGGCACTCTCCACTCATTTACTGAATGAGGAATTTGAAAGAGTGCAAACAAAAGTAAAGGAAACCATCAACAAAGCAGACTGCGTCTCGGTCATCTCTAATGGCTGGTCAAATGTTCTGGAACAAGGCTTTATTAATTACATTGTGACCACTCCTCAGCCTGTGTTTTATAAAAGGACAGACACCAGGTCCCGCAGATGCACTGGGGATTACATTGCAGAGGAGCTGACAACAGTGGTCAAAGATCTGGGCCCAGAGAAGGTGTTTGCGCTGGTGACTGACCATGTAGAGCACATGGAGGAGGCCTGGGCACGTGTGAAGGAAAGCTATCCTCACATATCCACCATTTGCTGTGCTGCCCACAGCTTAAACCTTCTCCTCAAGGATATCATGATGTTGAAGTCTATGGACACTTTACACAAAAAGGCAAACCAGGTAGTTAAATGCGCGAGGGTGAAAAGGCAGATTTCAGCTACTTACTCCACAAAACAAAAGAAGAAGAGTGGGACTCTGAGTCAACACAGGGTGGTGGTCATGTATGAAACTGTACTGGAACAAAAAGTGTGTCTTCAAGACATGGCCGTGCCTCACTCTCCAGAGCTGAGCAGTGAGGTCCAGGAAATCCTGCAGGACCATGTGTTCTGGGACCGACTGAGCAGCAGTCTAACACTCCTCAGACCAATCACAGCAGCCATTGACAAAATACAAGCGGGTGATGTCATCTTATCAGAAGTTTTGTGTGTTTTTGCGGCGCTCAAAAAGGAAGTCCTAAAAGTGTTGCCGACTTCTTCATTACCAAAAGCAGAGGTGAGTGCTGTGGTGGAGACTCTGGAGAAACACAGAGAGCTGTGCTTAAGGCCACTGCATGCAGCAGCGTACATGCTGGACCCCAAGTATGCTGGAGACATACTGTCTGGTGAGGACATTAACGGAGCCTACTCAGTCATCGCTGCTGTGTCTGAGTGCATGGGTCTTGACAGTGGCAGAGTGCTGGGGAGTTTGGCCCTGTACCGTACCAGACAGGGCCTGTGGAGCATGGATGGGATATGGAAGTCGTGTCAACATGTACCTGCCTCCACCTGGTGGAAGGGCCTCTGTGCCTCTGAGCCCATCACTCCTGTAGCTTCAGCAATTCTCCAGATCCCCCCCACCACAACTGCCATAGAGACCTGGTCACAAAACATGCAGACCAAAGCCCACTGTGGTCTGACAGATAACAGAGTGGACAAACTGCTATGTGTCCAGGCAAACCTGCGGTTTGAGGCCGGTCCAGAGACCTCCTGCATCAGACCAGACAGTGGACCTGAAGAGGAGTCTGATGGAGAGCAGGTGCACATGGACAGTGGTGATGAAGCCTGAAAAGAAGAACTCTGAAGAGACTTGGAGCTAGTGATTTTTCTTGTTATAAGTTTTATTTTTGAAAGCAGCTTACCTTTGTTGTCCAAAGAAATTATATAATATTTCATAAATGTTCCATAAGATTCTACTTACAGAACAGGCTTAAAATAAAATACCAATAAATATACTGCTTAAATTTTCATAATTTGCCAATAACTTACCATTCCTAGAACAGTAGGTAGTGACATGCAATCCTTCAGTCCTACTAGATACTAGCACAATTATTAGTACTTATTTGTAAGGCTCTAGTCCTGTCCTCATTTAGTTCATTGTTTGGTAGATTGTGTCTTAGTAGAGTTCTTATTCCCCCCAGCTTCTCCCACAGTAAAGCTGTATGGGACAGTAGGAATCACTTGCCTTCCTGTTCGTCGCTGCTGTCTTTGGCGGCTGGAGGCTCCTCACTGAAGCCCAGTCCAAACAGGTCTGTGTCGTCTTTGTGTTTGAAGGACAGGTCTGTGTGGTCTTTGTGTTTGAACGACAGGACTGTGGGCTTCAGAGGCTCCTTCACCTGCGGCACCTCTTCATCAGACAGGTCAGACAGAAGCTCGTCCCGCACCGGAAACACCTCCTGCACATGTGAGACAGGAAAACTGAGATGTACCTCTTAAGCCAATCTTTGTTTATTTTTGAGGCTTTTCCTGTGTACTATGAATGCAATGTGAGGCGAAATACTGAAGAACCAGCGAAGACAGGTTCACTTCACATGGTAAACTATCTATAACCATCACTATAATAGGAACAAACAGTATTAACTAATTGGTCTTTATTTCTTTGCAAAACATACTGGTATAAAATGTTAAATGGACACATTTTTAAGGTTACAAGACTGACTCTTTGTTATTCACAAATGCCTACATCTCTGTTACCTTGGTTACTTTTGGAGTATCTGATGCCTCAGAGTCGAAGTCGGGATCGTCCATGACAAAGGAGAGCATCTGCTGTGCCACCGGTGCCTCAGGGTCTGAGTCAGAGTCAGGTTTATTTGCATTGCTCTTCTTTTTGCTGGATGTCTGCTCCAGGGTGGGGGTCAGGGTCAGTGAGATGGGGGGTCCGCTCGGAGGTGTAGACTCTGGGGCCTTAGATGAGCTTTTTGGTTTGGTGTTTAGGATCTGAGGTCTGCAAGAGAAAAACAGTTACTTGCACTGTCATAATTTTCTGTGTATAAAAGAAAAAAAAAAGAGATTATTAAATTGCAAAGGCTTTAATTTTAGATTAGAGTTTTGCACAAAATTTAGATTGTAGAGAACAAAATATAATATCACCCTTTTATAGAAATACCTTGTTGTTATAGCTGTAGCTCTACAAACATGTTCTGAAATGCAAATGATTCCTGTATTCGTCAGTTCATAATCGAGTCTTCTCTCTGGAGATGTTTACAATGTACACTTTAGGCCAATAATACTGAATGTGGATGAGGGGGAGCAAAAATTCAAGTAGTTAAAATGCTGATTTTTGTTATAATACAGTGGGTTCTTGGGTCTTGTTGCTAATATCAATGATCAGGTCCAATATTTGTGCATTTACATTTTAGATATTTCATTGCAAATAGGGAAAAATTGGCTCTTGCCCTATGTTTGGATTTATGACATTATGTTCTACAATCTGAAAGCCATGAATTGTAAATGAATGCCATGCTGTGGTACATTCCTGGCTAAATAATATCTCCGTGGAGAGAAACAAGTCCATCAAGAAGTTGTGAAATCAAGTGTTTAGTTTTTAGTTTACTTCAGTTTAGTTTCATCGGTCAGTTAAAGGTGTATTTTGTAACTTTCTGGTGAATGGTGTGTGTGCTTTTCTCTATGGAAAGGTTATTCTGTCTGGAATGTTTTACAGCCTTTTTTTTTTTTTTACAGCCATGGAGACCAAACCAGACCAACTTACAGGGTAGATCTGTGGAGAGGTAAACCCCATTTTTGTGCTATAAAACCACCTGTAATTGAATAAATGTAACGTAGAACTGTTTAAAGTCATACTGTGTAACATTTCAGGCAGAGCTAATTATATTTCAATGATTTAACACAGAAATTCCACAAAGCACTAAATTAATCTACAGACCAAAGGGGTTTGGGCTGAAGTTTAACACAAATTTTGCCTAACCCTATAATACAGAATAGAATACAAGATGACAAGATGGCAGAACATCTATTTACAGAAAAAAAAAAAAAAGTGAAAGTGAAAGTACAGCCTTACTTCTTGAGCTCAGGTTCACTATCCAGGTCGTGGTCGGCTGTGATTGTGGGTGCTTTGAGGGCATCCTCTTCGTCACTGCTCAGGGTGATGTCTCTACCTGGTGTCAGGCTCCGTGGCTGGGGCAGATTGAGTACCGAGTCGTCCGGGTCCAGCTCGTCCTGGAACCCGGAGACCATGGGGTTTCCTCTTTCACCATCACTGTACACAGACAAAAGCATGTGCAGGCTTGTGACTGCACCTTTGTATAATCCTTTTCCACTGATTTTCAAACAGTGTGCTGGGGAACACTAGTGTGCCCTGAGGTATTGCCAGGTGCCTCAGTTTAAAATGGATTTTTGTCCAAGTTAATTCATACATATACTTTGAAGTGTCTGGGCAATTTCTGAAGCAAGCAGTCGACAAGCACAAAAAAATCATCTTTGCTAAATAGAAAGAACCAGACATTCTACAAAAAAATAAAATAAATACATAAAAAATTGTGCCGTGGAATAATTCTGACCAAAACAACCTCTCATGACTCTAAAAAAGGTTGAAATACCTATTCTACCAGCCCAAACAATTTTCAAAGTCGACTTAATGTTATAAATATTCCACAGTAACTACACTTTATGAATTTTATTTTAGAATTTTGTGGAAAGGTATTTTTATTGTAAGAAGTCAGTGGAATAAATATTCCATACAGTTACACAATTTAATTATTAAATACAATACTTAAATATTTGCAATAATATAACAGAATAGTACACAATAAAAAAAGCATTTTACAAAAAAACCAAAAACAAACAAACAAAAAAAAACAACTCACTATGTAATGTAATGTTCTCAAACAAAAAACATGATGCCTGGTTAAATAAGTACCAAACTAATTGAAATGATACACAAATACAGAAAAAAAAACTGTTCTTGGTATAGCAAAGGAGAAAAACAACAACTGGAACTCAATTGGAAAAAACAAAAAACAAAAAAACTAACTACTTTTGTCCAGTTGACAAAATAGAATTTCTCCATTGCTATTCTAATTCTTAGCACAAAAAAAATTATGATTGTTCAGTTGTAGCACATTAATCAAAAAACTTACTTTACGGTTACCTGTCACATTATTAAGGTGTTACTGGTGTTAGAATAGAAAGAGCATACCTGTCGCTGTCCACGGCTGCAGTAGGAGCCGGCTGTGGGACCTTGGTTTTGGACGGCAGGCTGTCCTCTAGGAAGCTCTTGTCTAGTCGCTCATCAGGGACAAAATCATCCACGCTTTGGACTTTATCAGGGCACACCGGGGCAGGAGGTTCCTCTGAAGAACACAACATGGAGACAAAAAATGAGATGTTTAAAACAACAAAAATATATACAGTAAAGCTCTGGTATAGGAGTTGTGTGGGGATGTCCCATGAAGGCTGTATCATACGTTTGCTAGAAGATCAGGAGAGAGTCACATGACATTCCAGCCAGTCTTTGGTAATTTTTCAACTCAGCTTTTAAACCATGTGACCGCTTTAGATGGATTACTCAAGACACTTATATTCCCACGAGATAAAACCAGAGGAAAAAATATGTAAATAAACCAAAAATAATAATAACAAAAAAAAAAAAAATCTTAGTGATGGTATGGAAACTGCAACCTCTGTAAGGAACATTATGCTGCATGTGGTGGCAATAATTATTATTTGGGGTACAACTAATTAATCAATATAAGTTAAGTCAAAACCTCTTCCAGCTTCATTGTAAAAAAACAAACATACAAACTCAAATGCATACACATTTTTAAGAGTGGGACGAGGTACAATTTCCACAAGACGAGATGAGACACAAGATTGGACCTACGAGAATGAGACAAGACGAGACTGTGAAATTATTTAGGCTATAATACATACATTGTGCAATTCAATTCCCAATTATAGCCTCACCATTTTTACTTTATTTAATATTTCTGCTGTCTCTGTAGCTCTCCTTTTTGGGATTACAGTTTCTCAAAAAATGTAACTGGCCAGTGCTCAATTTTTTCAACCCAAGCATAAAAACATGAGTAAAAAAATTTTGTGTAGTATGTGTAGTATGTGTGCACGATCTTATGGCATGAGATCTTGTCCCATTCCTATTTGAGGCGTAATCAACAATTTTACATCAATTAATGAATATAAGTTGTGTCAAAACCTCTTCCAGCTCGCATCATTAAAAAAAAAAAAAAAAAAAAAAAGGTCAGAAGGTCAGAAAGTTAATGGTGTGCATTATTTTGACATTACAACATTCTAGCATGTCTGTAGTCTAAAACTGAGCTGAAAGATAGTAAGAATTTGTTGTCAGATTGCAGATTTGTTGATCCGGTTTATGGTCAGTATTAGGGATGGTACAAGATATCATGTCACAAGACCTCATGAAACTAATTCCTACAAGAAAAGTTATCGTGTCAGATTCCTTAATGTTTACATTTGGACTGGACAAAAAAGGGTTACATATTAACTGAGTTACATCTCTTATAGTTCCAAAAAGCAGTGCTAGAATGGAAACAAAAATATTAAATAAAAAATAAATAAAAATGTGAGGCCAAAATTGGAAACTGAAGCACAAAATGCATGTATCTGGAAATAAGTTAAAATCTCGCCTTGTCTCGTTCTCGTGGACTCAATCTCGTATTTCGTCTCGTCTTGTGGAAATTGTGTCTCGTCCCATCCTTAGTTATTAATATCTTTGTAATTGCTGGGCCTATCCACATGAAACAAAAACTGGCACCAAGTCCAAAGTCTTGACGAGGATTGGCAATTATAACTGATTGGAAAGGTGAATATAATATAGTGCAGAATCAGATAGACCTGTGACTGATTAGAGTGGCTAATTCAGACAAGTGGAACCGCTGCTGTAGAGGGGCAGGAATGCAGTGGAACAGAGAAATTGTAGATCGTTTGAGCTCTGGCACCAAGAATACTTCAACAGATATGTGCCTCTATGTAATACACAACTCCTAGAAACTGATCACCGGTGTATGTATATTTATATAGCATGTGTGCAGTCAAAAACCTATACACATGATTAACCTGAAATAAAAATACTACGGCTATTGTCGACTGAAGACTGTAGCTCTGTGGATTGGTTATTCAGCTAAAGGTGGGTGGGGAAAGGCACTCGCAAAATGATAAGGAAAAACAACTCTACAGTATGGCTGGGCGATAATATGGTATGACAGTATACCACAGTATCAAAAAGTAGCAACGGTATCAGTTTCATTACCGTCATTTTTTTTTTTTAAATCTGCAGCGCATAAGGACCTAATATAATTTTATAAAAATCTGCAGTAGCTCAGTTGGTAGAGCATTCGCCCACTGATCTGAAGGTTGGCGACCTCTCGACATAAAAAAAAAAAAAAAACGAAAAAAAAAAAAAAAAAAACATCACAGGTTGAGCGGTCAGATCCACTGACCCACAGGTTGGCTGGTGTGATTCCAGCTCCCACAGATGAATGCTGCCATCGTGTCCTTGGGCAAGACACTTAACCCACACCTTGCCCACAGTGTCTGCGTACACTGGTGTGTGAATGGGTGAGTGGTTCCTTGTTGTAAAGCGCTTTGAGTGCCTTGAAAGTGGAAAAGCGCTATAGAAAAATGTGACCATTTACCTATAATTTATTGATACCTAAATTTGTTTGCTCAGCACAAATTAATGTGTGGTTGTATTTTCAGTTTAATGCAATCACAATTTAAAACTAATAGTGTCTATAATGTTTCTTTTAACTGCATGGGGAGATGACGTTCGATTAGTTTCGTTCTGCTGTCATGTGATGCTCATAAGGGAGACCAAGATAACATGGCGAGTTGGTCCCCAAAAAAATACTTCTGCAATTTGGCAGCATTTTGGCTTCAGGCGCACATTTCTTTACGTTTTACAGAAACAAAACTTAAAACCACACGGCAAATTTGCATGAACTGTAAGCACCGATAAAAACAGCTCACTTCTTGTGGTGCTGATGTGGTTCAGCTTTTTTCGGACTGAAGGAGACGACTCAGTGGAATATGAGTGTTCTCTCTGTGACAGGATGAGCGGCTGATGGTGAGTCTGTTCTGTGCAAGTATGGCGTTGAAGATGGTTCATGTGAAACTTTTCAGAGATTATAAACCTGTACGTCATACGCATAGACCGTACAGAGGTACAGCTTTGTATTTTACCAAAGTTGCACTAAAACATGTTGGTAATATGGTAATACGGTATACCACAGTAAAATCCTGAGAAGGTTTAACAGTATCAAAATATAGATATTGCCCAACCCTACTCTACAGTGTATACAAAGAAGTGCTAGTTAATGGCATCTTCTGTAAAAGTAAAAAGGCAGGTTAACGGTCCAGTCAATCCCACAACTCAAGATAACTCACTCCAAGCTTTCTTCGTTCTGTTGAGGTCCATATAATTCCTTATAATCCCGATTAAAGTAGTCTTGGACTAATAAAACATATGGTTGACTAAAACATGACTGACTGTTTTATAGTCCTGTTTATTTATTGACTTATTTTATTTTTTTATTGTCATGTTTTGTCTCCTTTTTGGACAGTATGATTCATTCTTTAGTTGAAATTTTTGGTTAAATATTATTATTATTTACATGGTTAGACTTTAGACATAGACAAATATGTTGATCCACAGGAAAGCATAAAATAAAATGGAAAGAAGCAATATACTTTCTACTTAATTTTATTTTTACTTGTACATATACATTTATATAGTTATGCTTATTTGACACCTCTGTCTTTATATTTTTGCTGCTCATTTAGAATGTATTATTATTATACTTTTTCTCTTTGCTATTATAATATATTGTGATGAGTGAGCTACTGTGCCCAGGTCATTTCCCTTGTGGATCAATAAAGTCTAAGTCTATTCGCGTTCAGTATAATTTGTTGTGTTGATGTCTGTCTGGTTTAATGCAGATTGGTTTATCACAGAGACTATGAATAAAAAATTAAATTAAAAAAGACATCATTGATTAATTGGACGACAAGGACTACAGCCTGATAAAATACCCACCTGGAGCCGGAGAGGTGTTTTCAGGGACAGGAGATGAACCGAACCAGCGGGACATGAAGCTCCTTTTCTGAGGAGCGGCTGCAGCAGAGGCCTGGGAGTAAGGAAGTCCAAAAGATCATATTTTAGTGGAATAACGGTTGTGCGAAGAAATGAAAACAGTAACTGTATGGACAAGAAGGTAAGATAAACATTTCATCAATCTTTCTTAATGTAATGCGTTAAAGGTGCACTGTGTAACTTTTCTGGTAGAGAGAGAAGAGAAAGAGATTTAGAATACTAGTTTGTTGTTAGCAAAGACGTGATGGCAACATTCCACTCGACGTCTTGAAACTCGCTTAAAATCTCATAATAGTGAATGATTAGAATACTAGGAATATGTTAAGAAAGTGAGGACTAAGCTTGGGCAGCTGCAAACAGTTTTAAAATTAACTATTTAGATTTTATTCATATTTTTAATAGTGTTGTTCCGATAAAAAAAATGTTAAGATCCAATCCGATACTGATACTTGGCCTTAGTGTAATCCCTGATACCGATACCAGTCCGATACCACATAGTGTGAAGAAGAAGCAGACAAAGACTAATCAATTTTGTTACAGTTCAAGAGCAAAAAATAACTACGAAAAGCGGGGCTGGGTATCATTAAGAAGTTGCCTATATGATCCATAGGCCATGATGATACATATCTCAATACAGTGCACTTTCGATTCAATGCGATATATTTCAAATCGATTTGATACGGTTCAATAAAAAATAAAGGCTAAGGCTGTGATACTAAAAGTCATTGTTAAACTACTTGTTGTGCAAAGTTCATATTAAACATGCCTATTTTAATCAAATTTCCTTCCTCTAAACAAGCAACAAAAGTGCAGCGCTGTAATAAAATAATTTAGTAAAATATGCCAAAAATGGATACAGCAGCCCACAATATCAACTACTAATGTATCATCACATTAAACGACATGATATATTTTGATATTTTAGCACACCCCTACCGAAAAAGATATCACTAAAGAAAATGCACAAGAATGCTTATTGAAGGCTAAAGTATTAGTCATATATATGATGATTTAAGCATTTTTACTTTTCTGTCTTGTCACTTTCTACCAAAGAGAGGAACAACAGTGAGGCCTGTAAAAAAGACCCGCATCCTCGGAGGACGTGACTATGTAGATGTAAACAAAGTCTGTGTTAGTGCTGTTGTCAAACTGCACTTTCCTTAACGCAACCGAGTGTCCACACCAAAGGCTAAATCAAGTGTCTGAAGAGTGTGCAGAGCCTCCACAGTTGGTATTTAACCTGCACTGAGCCTTAGTGGTAGCATTAGACACAGACGTCAACAGCAGCTGCTCGTATATAGGTCCTCATTCAGGAAAATACAGAGAGGTATCAGATTGATGAATTGGTCTGAGTACGCGTCAATACCTGAAAAATGTGCAGTATTGGAGCTTGAAAAATGTCCAGGTATTGGCAAATACCAGTATCGGTATTGGAACAGCTGTAATTTTTTACACAAAAAATCCAGTACAGAATCTTTAAACAACTTTAGTAAAATGTCTGAGTCTAACCTGTGAGTGCTCTGGAGACTGGGCCTGCAGTTTGGCCTCCATGGAGGGAGAGGCTACTCCACTGACCACTGCCGCAGGTGCAGGGGGGGCCGGAGGGGCAGAGGCCGAGGGGGCCGGGACACTGGGGGACTGGGGAAGGGCCTGGGGGGGTAGAGGGGGCTGCTGGGGGGTGCTGGGGCTGGAGCTGCCAGTGGATGCGCCGCTGGGGGGCACAATAGGCGACTGGGAGCCCGAGGAGGGGGACTGCCCGTTGGCCGGACCGGGAGAGCCGTAGCCTTTACTGCGCGTCTCCAGGTTCTCAAGGAAACTGTGGAGAAGTGAAAAAGAAAGCGAATAATATAAAACTGACTGAATTAGAGTTCATGTGGTTTTAGTGTCTCACTTGACGGTCTAGTGTCTACCTCTTTTTCTACTAAATAAATAAATAAAATCTCTTAAAAGATGCATTGTGTAATCAAAAGCTTTTTTTTTATGGAGATGTTATTGCTTTGTCTGGAATGTTTCACAGTATAGCATTAAACATTCATATCTTCATGGAGATCAAACCAGACCAAGTCACAGGTCAGATCTGTGGGAAGGGGTTGCCCCACTCACAGTCAGAATGCCTGTTTTTCAAAGTATTTTTGAGCTATAAAAACCACCTGTAATTGAACAGGTTCCAGGCAGAGCTGTTACATATCCACAGAAAGTAGCAGAAGATGACCCCACAACCAAAAAGTTACATAGTACACCTTTAAACCTACTTCTATGGTGATCAGAAAGCATTACTTTTTTTATTCCATGCTATTTTTGTGTACAAATGGAATCAGATTAGGCAAACGGAAGGTGGCAGACAGTTCCTTCCTTACACTACAGTAGATAAAAAGTAGGCTTACCATCTCTATGTTTATGATACAAGTATGAATGTTTGCGAAATCTAAATAAATATACAGAATAGAAGAAAGCGCTTTACATTTCATAGTTTTGGTCTTCTGTCTCTTGTTGGACACCCAGTTCCTCCAGAGTGGCGTCCATGTCCAGCTGGTTTGTCTCAAGTTGTCTTAATAGCGTTTCTCTCTGCACATAAAACAGCTCATATCAATTAACTATAACTAAAACTATAAATTAACTAAAATGGGGGTGATCACAGAAGATTATTTACTAAATTGGAAAAGGAGAGCATGAGAATTATATTAAAAAAAACAAACCTGCAGTTGGAGAAAGGGGATATTGAAGAAGCGGTGCAGATATTTCAGACCAAATCCGTTTTTCATGGAGGATTCAGCGTAGTGGATGTAAGAGGCTCCCATGGGTCTGAGAAAATATAGGTGTTTTTATTTTACTTTTTTCATATTTCTTCTAATCTAGATATAAATAAATAACTCTGGGATATGCAGTGGGAAAATGTCACATTTTCAACTAAATAGGTAGATGAAAATGTGGTATTTGGTATGGTAAATGGCCACTATGAAATATGGCAGCTCTTCAGTTTTCAACAGAAAGGCAGTGAACCTGTTTCTATTATTAAAGTTCCTACATTAAACAAAATTGACTCTTGTGAGCTTTAAGCCATGTTGTAGTGTTGAGATTAAAGTGGTAAAATGTTTAATACATTTTGACTGTATTAACCTGTTCAATCCAGCTATGAGTTCCCTTATATCATCAGGCAGAATGACTCGGTGCTCTCCCATGTCTCTGTGGTTCCCCAGCACACACACGGGCACGTGGGTCGGGACTTTAGGCAGCTCCCTCATGATGTAGTTAAAAGTCCTGGAAAACAGACACCGAGTAGTGTTAAGATTATTAGTTTTTTTATTTTCATATTAGTGATATTCCATAGACAACATAAAGGAGAACTTTTATCTCTCTTGTACATAGACAATGTGTAAGAAAAAAGACACAGAAGAAGAGGTGCAAAGAAAGGTGCAGCCTGGGAGGAGAATAAAATCCCAAAGGAACTATATTAAAGCATCCACCATTCAGATAATAATAAATTGTAACCCATGCATAGATAAAAATAGGTACACAAAATACATACGTTTATTTTATTTAATACATTTATTTATTTAAAAAATAATAATAATAATAATAATTAAAGATTTCCTTAATGGTGCACTATGTCACTTTTCTGGTGGAGTGTCTGTCACCTGCTTGTGACTGTAATAGACTGTAATTTGACTGTAATAATAGCACAGATAAGAAACGTTATGCAAGATAAGAAAAGTTTAAGGCCATACAGTAAAACATATCAAGCAAAGAAATCATCTCCACGGTGAACCTTCCACTAGAAAAAGCTACATAGGGCACCTTGAAACTACTTATACCTATAATAATAACTTATTTGATGCTAAACGTTCTTTTTTATTTTGTGGGGAAATAAAAGGCCACCAGTAATTATTAGAAAAGTCTGTATCTATATTTACAGTGAGGAACTGTATCAAATTCCCATCACAAATTCAGTTACTGCTTGCACAGCATTCCACATTTAAGACATTTTCTAAACATTCCTTCACAGTTTCCAGCTATTTAGTATAAAAGAAATGATATGTGATATATAGTGAACATATGGATGATGTTGCTATAGAAACAGTGTAGCATGGTACATTATTGAATCTAGTCGCCTTGGTGTGAACTGGCAGCATTTCAAAAATGTCTCAGACTGGAATATGGCAAGTACATGCAGATCCAAAATCAGGAATTTGTGGTTAATATGGAGCCAAGGGGAAAAGGAAGAAAAGCACTGTGCATTAAGTGTTGCAGACCTGCACGATATATGGAAGATTTATAAGCAAAATAAGATTTAGAGGAGGTCGATATGGCAAAATTATGAATTACTGAAAACTGAAAAAAAAAAAAAAACAACTCTAAGCAGACTTTTTCTGAACTCCATAGTAAAAATAAGATTCTGTGGAAATGTTTTGTCATGGTGTAGGCCTGATTTAAAAGATACACTATGTAACTTTTTGGTTGTTTCTATGGATATGTCATTGCTTTGCCTGGAATGTTCCACAGTATGACATCAAACAGCTCTACCTTACATTTATCCAATTACAGGTGGTTTAATAGCTCAAAAACACGTATAAAACATTCTAACTGCGAGTGGGGTTGCCTCTCCACAGATCTGACACATAACTTGGTTCGGTCTCCACTAGATAGAATGGTTTAATACCATACTGTGAAACATTTCAGACAAAGCAATAACATAACCAAGGAAAGTTACACAATGTTCCTTTAAACATTGAAATTATAAATTAATCATTCATGCTTTAGTTGTATATGTCCATTTTGTTTACTAACATCAGTGAGTATTTTTGAGTATCTCTTGTATATGAAAAAATCACAGTGTTCTAGGGTCACCTTGTCCATACCGTATATGCATAATGGAGAAATGCATGCTGGGAAATTGAGTAGGTAACTGACACCATTGTAAACAAAACACAATTGATCACATATGCTTCTAACTAGTTTAAAGATGCACCGTGTACCTTTTTAGTTGGGAGTACGTCACCTGCCTGTCATTGCTCTGCCAGGAATGTTCCATAGTATGACTTTAAATAGTTTTACCTTACATTTATTCAATTACGGGTGGTTTAATAACTCAGAAATACTAAGAAAAACAGGCATTCTGACTGTGAGCAGGGTTTCCTCTCCACAGATCTGACCTGTAACTTGGTCCAGTTGGTCTCCACAAAGATAGAAATGTTTAATACCATACTGTGTAACATTCCAGATGAAGCAATAACATCTCCATGGAGAAAAGCATTTGATGGACCCTTCACCAGAGAAGTTACACAGTGCACCTTTAAACAACAATCTCAATAGCAGTAGTAGTGAGCCATTTTGGGGTCTAGACAAAGCACAAACACAGCCATACTTTAGTGTTGGCAGTCAGTGTATACAGACAGTGAAACCCAATCAGCCCATGCATATTGTAGTACACACAGAGACGCTGCAGTCACACGCTGGACACTTACCACTGTTTGGTGATATCGAACATCATGATCACGCCATTGCAGTTCTTATAAACATCCAAGAACTCTGCATCCAGGGCCACCTCATCAGACTGGAAACACACATGTCCATAACAATAACTATCAATCATACCTAACCAAAATTAAAACAGTTTATACCAGGTGGAAGATAGACTTTAAATATAAATATTGGGGGTGTAACGATATCCAAGTCTCACGATACAATATCAATATTAAACCTCACGGTACAATATTTATTGAGATATCGAGGGAAAGCTCATGATTAGGGATGTAACAATATCCAAATCTCTCTGTACGATGTTTTCACGATATACATCTCACAGTATATTTATTGTGATATTTTGTGGAGGTTAACAAAACTGTTAATATGCTACTTTTTCCTCTTAAAATACCTTGACAAGACTTAATCCAAAAAACAAAGACTTAAAAGTGCTTAGAACTGTTATTTCTTCATGTAGTCGCACTGAAATGGAGCAAAGGATCATGGTCTATGTAGTTCCCTCTGTCTTTTTTTTGGCTATTGTTGCACCATAACTCTTCATTTAAACTAAGAGACTTGTAATTTGATATATTGTGATGGTCCACGATATTATTGTGAGAACTTTAACGATACGATATCACGATATTTCGGTTATTGTTACATCCCTAATAAATATACATAGCTAACACACTAGTCGCCCCATTCCAAATAGGAAGTTGGCATGCGGGCTCTTCCGGTTCCTACTGCCTCCCATTGACTTACATTGGAATATTGCCGTCCTTCTCTCTGTACCTGCTGCAGTAAGCCGCACCATTTTGGTCTTAAAATGTACGCATTAACCTGCTCTACATGATCTTGATAGTTTTTTTTGTTTGTTTTTTTTCACACCATTTTATCTGTCAAAAAAAATCCTATTCAAACATAAAGCCTGGCTCCAAATTTGCTCCTGTTATTGCTAGCATCACGAGCTTCATTTGAGTAGTACTGAATGCTGTGGGTGACGTCACACTCGCTTAGTCCAATTTGTATACAGTCTTTGAAAATACTACATAATTAGGGGCGGTCCAAAAATATCGAAATACCAGTATATCGTATCGCTTAATGTAATGACACAGTATCGATATCGTGGGCTGCTGTATTGATATATCACCAAGAGTATTTTTTGGTATACTTCACAATTTTTTATTTTTTTTTACAGCACTACAGTTTCGTTGCTTGTTTAGAGGAAGGAAACTCGTTTATGCAACAAATTTGCCAGTCACTGTTCTGATGATTAAAACATGTGTTTCATATGAACTTTGCACAAGAAGTGGTTTAACAAAGACTTTTAGTATTACAGCCATGATCTAGCCATTATTTTTACTGAACCGTATCAAATCGTTTTGAAATACACTGTAACTGTATAGAGATATGTATCACATCATGGCCTATGTATCGAGGTATGCATCATATCGGCAACTTCTTAATAATACCCAGCCCTATAGATAATATTGGGCAGCAGACACAGGGATGTTGTCCCGGGTCCCAAGGTTTTAGGGGCCCTTCCTATTTTTTATTTTATATTTATATTTTTATTTTATATATTTATATTTTTAATGTATATTCCAGGGAGGCCCATGTGAGTCTTCTTACCCCAGGCCCCCAAATTTCTGTTGACGGGCCTGCAGATACATACATACAGTATGTGTTTAAGAGGATAAATTAGTCTTGAATTAAAGTGAGGAAGTAAAGTTGTAACATATTTGACAGTAATATGACAGTAATTTGACAGGGAGTTTAAATAAAGGATCTGCTGTTTATGATGATTTTTAGAACAATGGGACCTATGATGCCACAGTCCTACTCTCAATGTCCCATTTGGCGACACTGAGATATTTTCTATTCATGAGTTTCAGCTACCCATTTGGAGGCACTATTTTCAAGACTTTTTGAAAATTAAAAGCCTGATATTACAGGTCTGAAATAATCCATATAATTCTAGTGAAGGTGTATGGCGTGGAGAACTTTTTTTTTTTTTGAGACATGAACATTATAACATAGATCAGAAAATCACACAATATAGGTCCTTTAAAAAAAAAAAGATTGTTTCAAATTGTTAACTGCTATGGCTGCAAGATTAACCACCACTGAATCGAAATTGCTATTTAAAAACTGTAAATGCTATAGTTTTTGAAATACAATAACCTTCCTCCAAAAGCAATAAACTATGGAAACACTGGTACAGCAGTTTAAATAATGTGCAGGAGGTGTGACTTTTGTGTGTGTGTGGGTCTTTTCATTCTGGACTACGAATCTGTAATAAAATATGGGATATCCTGTCTCTTTCTGTATAAACTCTGCTTACCCTGTGATTTAGATCTGATCTGTACGGACATGTTCTGAAATGCGATTGTTGTATTAGTTTATTTCTATAGTTTTAAAAATTGAACTTTTAAGAATACAATAACAAACTGCAACTCCTAATTCTGGTCAGAAAAATCACATTTGGATACGACCTCTTGTATATGTGTGATATGCTGTATTTTTATATTACTACATTTCTGTTTACTTTACTTGTACATAAACATTTATATAAGTATGTCTTATCTGACACCTGTCTCTTGCCATTTTTTATTGCTACGTATATAGAAGTTGTTGTTTTTTTTACTCTCTGTTATTATAATATAATGTGATGTGTGAGCTACTGTGTCCAAGTAATTTCCCATGTGGATCAATAAAGTCTGTCTTGGTCTAAGTCTAGGTCTAACTCAAGGGTATAAGTAGAGGGTATAAGTCGAGGTCCTCTCCTAATTTTTCAGCCCTACATATGGCAAAGGTAGCAATACTTTCTGAATTTGTTTTCATACAGTTATACACTAAAATTAAAACAGTACTGATATAAAAACAATGCTTATTTGACATTATTAACCTCATGCCCTTTCAACCCATCTCCACCCCTGCCCACACCCCACATTGTTTCTATACAAGAGTCTGTCTGTGATCACATGACCATCACATGCTAATCACCTCCTGCGGCTCATTCTCCAGTTTCAAGTTGTCTCCACGCTTTTTTCCTTTTCCTGAAACAACAAAAGCACAGTTGATAATCAGTACCATTGTTTAACCCATTCTTCACATAGTTCACTTCAGTAGATGTTACGTAGTGTTTGAGTGAAGCAGGCACAGCATCAGAGCAGCTTTTCTTATGGAAAAGCCCAACGCAGCAGTTTGAACACATTTTGTTAAGTGCTGCTGTCATTAACTAATGTAAGGCAGGGGGCAGGCACTCAAGGCTTTGGCAAGATCAGTGATTCTCAAATATTGTAAACTGATCTAGAATGTTTGCATTTTTAAAATTAAATACTACTTTTGTTCATTTATGGACCAAAACTAAACTAAATTAAACTAGGCAAAACCAAGACTAAAGGAGTATAATCCTGGGTTAAAAAGCTACACCAATTCAGACTTATGAATAGAAATGTAAAGGTGCACTTTGTAAATTTTCTGTGTGTCTCCATAGAGACTTTGTAGCTTTGCCAAGTTTAATAGCATGACATTAAGCCATTGACTGTATACATCATTAAACACATATCAAACCAGGCCAAGTTACATGTCAGAACAGTGCGGAGGCGATCCCACTCATAGCAAGAATGGATGTTTTTCAGCCATTTCGAAATACCAGTACTTGAATTACTGCAAGATAGATACGCCATGCTGTGGAACATCTTAGCAAAGCATAAGCAGATCATCTCTATGGAGACAAGCAGGTGACTGACACCCATCAGAGAAGTTATTTTGTACACGTTTAACTATAATAATATAGATATATATAACATAATTTTGTGATTTTGCAGAATTCAAGGACTGACAGATATTTTGGGCTGTTCAACTTGTGAAATTACAAAACTAAGACAAAAACAGTCCATCAGTAACTTAAAGATGTACTATGTAACTTTTATGATGGAGGTCTTCCATCTGCTCATCTCTATAGAGATGTATTGCTTTGCCTGGAATGTTCCACAGCATTACATTAAATTATTATCTTGCATTTATTCAACCGCCAGTTTTTATTGCTCAAAAATAGCAAGAAAAGCTCAAAACAACATGGATATCAATCCACGGAGACCAGCATAAAAACACTCAGTAAACCTTTAAACAGCAAAAATAATTATATAAGTAAGTAAAATAACATACAGTACAGAGAACCACAGATCTAGATGCCATCAAGCCAGCCTTAACTCCTCTAATATGCCACGCAGCAGCTCACTGGGCAGAGCCAAAACCGTGGGAATATTGACATTCAGATAACAGTGTTAAAGGCAAACCCACACAGCACACAAACTGTTTTAAAGAAAGCTACTACACACTATGGCGATTCTCACCTTCAGGAAGAGGGTATTTTTGGCCTAATATGAGCGTAAAAACAAGTACAAAAAGACAATGAGGACAGATACAATGGAACCATGCTGTTTGATTGTATAAATGAGAGCGGCAGGCTTGTCAGGACAGAACAAGATGTGTTGCTAAAAATAAACGTTGCTAATTCGAGTACGCCTCACTCACCTTTGTCGACAACGTCCCACACCTCGACTTTGACCACATCATCAGTAGCTAAGAGGTACAGAAAAACAATTAGCAATTTTTGGTCAAAACATTACATTTTAATTAAGAGTTGTTTCATGAAATACTTCTGGATAACTTGCAAAGAGGAGATTATTTTCAGTATATGCACAGTTTCTCAAAGGAGAGGGAGTAGGGATGGTATATCGGTTATCAAAGTATTTCCCCAGATAGCAGTATTGGTCTGATATAGATTTAGCCGATATTTGGCCGCAATATTTTTTCCTGCTCTGTGGTGTCCTCAGTGAATGAAAATTGTCTTTTTGAATAGACAGACAAGTGAAATATGAATTTATATCCCAGATAAATACTTTTTATTATGATTTTTAGAAAATACATAATTTTTTGTTAATTAGTTACTAGATACACATACAATACAATACAAGACCAAATACGAATTTGGGTCCATGAGAACGAAACAAGACAAGATTTTAACATAATTCCTAATATATACTGTACATTTCACGATTCAGTTTCCAAGTTTGGCCTCACAATTTTTCTATATTTGATTTCATATTTTTGTGTCCATTCTAGTATTGCTTTTCAGAACTGTAAAGGATGTAACTCACCAACGCGTAACCTTTTTTCCTTAACCCTTTTTCATCCAATCCAAATAAAAACACTTCGGAAAAAAAACTCACGAGATTATTGTCTTCATGTGTGCACGTCTTGTGACAATTTTGTCTGTGAAATCTTGTCCCATCCCTATTAGTTATTTTATATTAAAGGTTGTATGGAGGATTTTTTTTTGTTTCAAGTTGTCAATGATAGCATTATAGAGATGCAGTAGCCTTGTAATTATGATGACCAAAAAAAAGAGAATAAAAATTCATCAACGCTGGACATGGTGGGGCTAAACATTTGCCAATAGATAACGACACTGCCTCGTTATCTGTGAGCTGACAGGCTGTCAATCAATCTCCCTACGTTTCTAGCGTAACTGACTTGCCTGCGCGCTGCCGGTACGTGGTTTACGTACGACTGTCACGCAGTCCACAGACGCTGTTTACTCCACCAACGCAACAGTTCTTAGCGGCTTTTTTTTACCTATATCTTCCTCGCAGTTAGCACAAAGTTTGTTGCAATGGCAGACAAGAATCCAGGAGCAGTTAGCCACAAAAGAAAGTCTGTTTTTGAGGTCGCTGAAAGAAGAAGACAGGGGAAAAGCAGCGAAGCCAAACTAAGGTGATTCTTGAAGATTCATTCCAGCGATGGCGCAACTGAAGCAGACGCAGGGTCTAAAGACTGACACATTGGTCGCCAAATTACTCCTGGACAGGTCACTTCTGCTTATTATGAAAACGTACTTTATTTCCAAGAGCTAGTCAAACGTTTTTCAGGACACGAAAGCGATATCCTATGTCTGAAAACGTAATTTTCAAGGCAAAGAAAGAGTCCGCTTGCTGCTGCGTGTTGTAGCTAGTTCATTCGCACTGAATCTCCGCGCAACCTTCTCTGCACCCCTTTCCTGCTCCTGTCCCCGCTGCCCGATCCGCTCTTCCCCCTGCTCCTCACTTCTCCGGGCACGGAATCTTCACGCACCGCTCCCCTCTCCTCTCCCTGCTCCGCTCTTCTCCCTACTCCTCACTTCTCGTCCGCGCACGAAATGTCCGTGCAACCGCTCCCCCCGCTCCTCACTTCTCCGCCTTGCCTAACCAACACTGTAGTTAGTTGTCTACAAGTCATGTGCAGCGCACCGGCTGTAAACAAACCTGTTTCTGGCGTAAGGAGGAGGCGGGAGGAGGCGTTTCTACATAGGGAGCTGTAGGGGAGGGGGGGGTGGTTTCACGCATGCGCAACATTTGAAAAAGGACAAACAGTCGCTGGATTTCTCGTTCCTTGGAAAATCCTCTATACAACCTTTAACATCTAGTCTTCTATCTGTGGCATGCTCCATAGTGGTCCAAAGGCATAGACCAGTCTTTGTGAGTATGAATGAGTATCTAGTTTCGATACTAGTTTTAGAATCGATTACCATCTTTGATACTTTTGACAACCCTTATCTCTATCAAATATAATTAATTATTAGATGCATTTTAGTTGCATTTCCCATGTGCATATTCCCCTGAAACTGGTGTTTAATTGTTGGTGTTGTTCAATCACATATTTTTAAACTTTCAAACAGTTTCCACTTATGCAAATTTAACCTGTGCAAATACCAACCTGTTTCTTTTAGAAACTAGTCATTATCCAAAAGCATTTCACACAATAGAACATATTTAATTAAGTACATTATTAAAGCTGTATGTGATAAGATGGACAAAGCGGCTATGGAGGCTGGGAAGTCTGGAAAATTATGAAGCCAGAAAAAAATCCACATTTGAACACTTATGGTTGTTTGAAGGTTAGTTGTACTGATAGCATTTTATAGCTTCAGGTGCTAAAATGCTCATCTTCACAAGTATTAGTAGCATGAAATCTTAGCACGAGCTTCCCAGTCAGCCACATGGTCCATTCACTTCTACCATCTACTTTTATTACTATAATTCATAGGTTTCTTCTGTATTGGAGACCTATACTATTAGTAATCACAGGGTTAACTAAGTCTAAATAAGCCTTTACCTTGATACGGGGCCACTGGAATGAACAGTACAAATGACATGCTTACCAAAACAGAAGTTAACGGTTGTATTGGTGTACATGGTTTTCGTTCTGAAATGCTTGCTTGGTTGACACTTACTTTTATAATTCCAATGTATACTGGTGGCTTGGATCTCCTGTGTGGGAATGTACTCCTCCACAAACTTCTTCCCTTGTAGTCGATGCCATAAAGTACTTTTGCCAGTGTTTCTGTCGCCTCGAATGACAATTTTCACTTTGAGAAAGAAAGAAAAAAAAATAGCTTAATGATAAAATAGATTCATTAAAATATTTAATTAAAGGTGCATTGTGTAACTTTTCTGGTTCTGTTCAATTACAGTAGTTTTAGAGCTCAAAAATGCCTAGAAAAACAGGCATTCTAACTGTAAGTTAGAATTTACTTAGTTAGAAATTACTTGGTTTGGTTTGGTCTCCAAGAAGATAGAAAGGTTTAATACCATACTGTGAAACATTCCAGATAAAGTAAGAACATTTCCACAGTGAAAAGCATGTAACAGATCCTCCACCAGAACAGTTTCTCAATCCACCTTTAAAATGTGCTGTATATACTCTGGTGGAGGTCCAAAGCACCTGCTCGTCTCTATATTGACATTTTATTGCTTTGCCTGGTGTGTTGTTTGGTATGGGATTGAAGGATCTATCACCATGGAAACAACTAGGCTAGATGACGCCCTAAGGCAATATATAGGTCAGGTCTGTGGAGAGATGACCCCGCTCAAAGCATAAATTTATGTTTCTGAGTAGCAAAAACACCCATAACTGACCAAATGTCTGTTAGATAGGTTTAAAGCCATAGTGTGGAACTTTCAAAGCAAAGCAATAACATCTCCACGTCTCCACCAAAAATTTCACAGAACTATTGCGTTTCTTTAGTTGTATCGTAAGAGGTTTGTGGTTTGAAATCTGCTGCTGCTTCTGATTCCATACTGATGTTGTGTCATTGGGCAAGGCACTTAACTAAGTTGTATGAATCTTATGTGATTTTGAGCCAAAAGAAAAGCATAAATATAAACTCTTGATCTATTGCCATTAATGGTGCCTTATGTAATTCTTTGGTTGAGTCGCCTGCTTGTTTCAATGGAGATGTCATTGCTCTGTGTAAAATGTTCCATATGACATTAAAAAGCTCTACCTTACATTTATTCAATTACAAGTGGTTTTATAGCTCAAAAATACCTAGAAAAACAGGCATTCTGACCGTAAGCAGGATCACCTCTCCACAGATCTAACCTGTAACCTGGTCTGGTTTGGTCTCCATGAAGATAGAAAGGTTTAATACCATATTTTGGAACCTTCCAAACAAAGCCATAACATTACCATGGAGAAAAGCATTTGAAGGACCAGAAAGGTTATCAGAAAAGTTACACATATCCTTACCACTAAACCATATAAGCTATTAGAAAATATACTTTTGGTAAATAAAAAAAAAATATATATATATATAATGGTATGCAAATGACTTACTATTATATTGCACTCCTTTTGCAAATCGTCTTTGCAAACTTTGGTTCATGGATTGAAGACCTGCTGGAATATTCTTGTCCCTGAGCTGCCCGGGCTCCGACCCCACCAGCTTCTTTAATGCCGAAAACATCTTCACAAATGTTCACTTCAAATATCCAAAAGAAGAGTGGAAATCCCTTGGTAATTTGTCAAACGAAACGTAAAAAAGTGCAGTCCAGTATCCAGATTGTAGTACAGTTTAGGAGTGCATGGTGTCCAAACACAAATGTCTAAAAGTTGGATTTCAGCAGCACTTATAGAAGGTTAGAGTCTGGAAAATCAGGAGTGGATATAACAACCATCATGTTTTTCGGGAGTATCTGCCAAGAAAAAAAAAAGGATAAAACTGCTAAAAATACACACATTAAATGCATTTGTGACAACTGAAAATTCAATTCAGTACATAAACAGGAAGAAGTTTCCTCAAAAATGTGATCAAAATGAAATCATAGAAGTTACTTACAAAATGAAAGCATAGATGTTATACATGATGTTGGTGAAAGAAAATTATGTTTAAAATTTCAGAAAAAAAATATACATATATATATATATATATATATATATATATATATATATATATATATATATATATATATATATATATATATATATATATATATATATATATATATATATATATATATATATATATATATATATATATATGTGTTTAAAATTTCTGCCAGAAAAGAAAAATAAGTACAGAAAAAACATTAATTCATTCAAACATTAGATATATATTTTTAAATTGTTGTTTCATAAAATATATGTGGGTAATTTGCAAACAAAAGGTAATTTTTGGTAAATGCGCAGTATAGCAAAGGAGAGAGAGTTGGAGGATTTCCTAGGTTATCAATATTGAAAATTTAGCCAATTTTGCGAGTTGTCTTTACCAACAATAAATCAGACTACAGAGTTCAAGTATAAAGTTATACAGGATGTAGGTTAACGCATAAAGTTATTCAGATAGACCATTGTACCTTAAAAGAATAAATAAAAACTAAAATAATTACAGTTCAATATTTCCACTTCATTAAATATGATTGATGATGAACTTGCCGATTGGAATTTCCCTTGGGATGTGTAGTCTTTATCAGTCAATTTGAACTAATTGAGAATGAGGAGAGACTTTGTAGCCATTTTTGCTTTGTACAACACCACTTACACACACTATTTCATTAACAAATGAGCTGGTCCTATGAGCTGGAAAATCAAAACACAAGCACGATCCTACAGTATATTTACAGTTCTAATCAAATGTATAGTAGCAAAAATGGGTTATTATTCACTATTAAAAACAGCAGAATATACGATTTCAAGATTTGAAATTTAGCCTAGAAAACAGCACTGGAATGATCAATGTGATTGTATTCATTTTCACAAATATCAAGCTAGCATCTCTTAGCTTCCCATGTTTGTGTCAATTTAATAACACGATTTTAATAATATAATTCGATTTCAGTACGACCTTTGCTTCTCAGCCCTGGTCTAAGTAATTGGATGCTGTGAACAGTAATGAGGCAGCCCGGATTGTTACCTATCCTGCCTGAAGGTAACGCTATCCTTTGACAGGAGGAGGCTAGTTAGCTTAGCCTAGCTCTATTCCTAGTCTACGTATGATGGCATTAGAACAGCGGCTAGCCAGGGGCGACTGTCCACAGAGAGATCGACTTTAGATACTCACGGTACTTTAATAAGATCGGGCATTGGAGTCGTGACATGTCCCCCTCAGGTCGTCCGTCAGCCCTCCATCTCCACAGACGAATAGCAGCGACATTCCTTTGCAATGAAAGCAGCAGCAGCAGCAGCAGCAGAGCGAAGCTCGCACAGCCTCACCGGATCCGCCGTGAAGAGACACGTGAGGAGCGGCACGGATCCGGTCAGCTCCTCCAAAATAAAAGTACTTTGCAAAACTTAAAACTTGGCTTAGGTTTTTTTCTTTTCTGTCTTTTATTTGACATGTGTTACATGTGTTACTAGTGAATTTTGGTGATTTGTTATTAACAGTCTAAATGGGTCCAAGAGTATTTCACAGCCAGCGGCCTGGGCAGTGGGTGCACTTTTCCTTTATTTTTATTCTATTGATTTTTATGAACTGCACTGATTGCACTTTTTCTGTATTGTATTGATTTTTGGTGTGTTTATGCACATATGCACTTCCTGCCCAAGAAAATGTCCTTGTGAGGCAATAAAGTTTAACTGAACTTAACACTACTTATTTAGAAAAACAAAACAGAAAAACACTTTATTATTTTCCATGTAAAAATCCTTCTGGATCAGTAGCTTATTATAAAATATAAATGGATGACTGTGAGTTTTACAGGGCAGACAGAAAACATCAAGGCACTCATTTAGATTCAAGTGCAGTACATGTGGGGCACAAAATCAAAAGTGGTTAAATTGTACCACTGGACGATCAAGATTTTAAATCCAGATAACGGCCTGTCTGCAAACATTTTATATTAAGTTCTTTTTTCCACCCCTGAAGACTGGGGCCTAGAAAGCCTGTGTGGATTCTTGCCATAGACTGTGCTTCTTCTGAAATGACATGTCAATGAACTCCAAATGGCTTTGTAGTAATGCAGTATATTTGGTAAAAATGCATGTCTTGGTGAATGCATTGGTTGTATGAGCGCTTCTTAGACATTGAAGCAAAGGATAATTATTTGTGAATTATGTTTAATATAGCATGCATTTAATTCCACAATCCCCATTACATGCACTATGGGCACTGTCTTTCTATGTTTTATTTACAATCTATGGCACCACTTCCTGTTACGTGTCTTGTGTAAATGCTCTGAACTTGGCGCACTTGTGCTCAGGTCCATCCAATGAAGCGCAGCTGCTTCCTCATGCCCACTGCTCACTCTCCACCCAGCGGCAGACGTAGGTAACTACAACTCTCCTCCTCCGCGGCTCCCCCGTCTGCACATGGACGCATCATCTGCACAAATGTAAAATGTATCTTTGAGCGACATCTCTTTTACCTTGAACCCAAAGCCCACCAGGAGAAATGGATACAAGCTGCTGACACGGCTCGGTCAGGCTCCTATGAGTTGAAGTGTCCACACCCCGCCGTACCCCGATATTGTTGTAGGGGGGATAATGGCCGCGCAAGAGCCCTCTCCACCATCTTCCCTGGAAGGCAACAAGCCGGGATTCCCGAAGAAAATCTTAGCAAACAACCACGAGGATAAGCATTTGTGCAATTCGTGTCAGAAGATCCTGCGGAGGCCCCTGCAAGCTCAGTGCGGACACCGTTTCTGCTCCTACTGCTTCAACAAGATAGTGAGGTGAGCTGTGCGCGCTGTTGCTATCGAGAAGCTAGCCCTCACTTCACCATTCATCATCATTATTTTCAGGTTTAGAGCTTAATGGCACTGGGGATGCAACAGATGAATTGGGAATTAGGGTTTATTGTGCAGGGGGTGGATGGCACGTTAGCTGCAGAAGCGATCCACCAATAGGATTATGGTGTTGGTGAGATTATGGGGGTCTATTCACCTACAAACATCTGGTAACAAATACAGTAAAATATTTGAGTTGTGGATGAAGCAATGTGCGCAAAAATCACCGTTTCTGTGCAACAAATGCCTTTTAAAGTCAATCGTAGCATCAGGTTTTGCCCTGTCTTGGATGCAGCAAAGTTCCAGCATGTTCTAACAGTAGCATCAATGTGGGATGCTCCAGGATGGTTTTTTCCTAGAAAGTATGCCTACGTAATTTTTTTTTATATTCTGTGGGATTATCTATTAAGAGTAGGGAAATTGTAATAGTAATAAATAATATTACATAGGTTTCTTTATTTAGTACCCTGCAGTCCCCCGTTACTCCTGACAGCCTGTCCATATGCACTGGTGGTTTATTACACTTACTTAGCCTTAATAAAGCATGAACAAAGGCTTAATTAACAAATAGTTGCTTAAGAATGATGCCGGCCTATTCCCATTAACTAGCCTAATTAGATTCATGTTTACTTAATTCATACATTAATAAACATTTGTGCAAATTAAGGTGTTAGTTAAGTAAGTTACCAAACCCAGATCATTCTTATTTCAGGTAATGTTAAAAGCATTGTGTAACTTTTCTGGTGGAGGTTCGGTCTCCTGCCTGTTTCTATGGATTTGTCATTGCTCTGCTTTGAATGTTCCACAATATGGCATTAAACAGCTCTACCTTACATTTATTACATCACAGGTAGTTTTAAGGTTCAAAAATACCTAGAAAAACAGGCATATTCTGAGTATGAGTGAGGTCGCCCCTCCGCAGATCTGACCTGTAACTTGGTCTGGTTTGGTGTCCGTGAAGATAGAAAGGTTTAATGCCATACTGTGACACATTCTAGACAAAGGAATAACATTGCCATGGAGAAAAGCATTTGACTGACTTTCTGCCAGAAAAGTTACACAATGTACCTTTTAAAGTGAAAAATCCCACAAACTACAAATGCATTTCAACTTATTTGTAGTAGGACGTGTCATTCACTTTAGTAAACAAATATAGTACAAATACAGAGAGATATTTACTTGTAGGTAAATGTGGTGATTTTAACAGTGCACTGATGGTAGCATATTTCTCTCTTAGTTCTGGTCCACAGAAGTGTAATGCTTGTATCAAAGAGGACCTGTTTGAGGAACCCACTTCTATTCTCAAGCAAGGAGGTGTAAGTACTTCTACTATATTTACTTTCTTGAGTTTGCTCATTTCCTTTTGACATCTACTAGCGATTACGTGGCTTCTTTCATAGGGGATTTCACAATATGCAAATATAACTAAACCAAGTGCAGATAAACTACAAAAGTCCGTCTGCATCACAGTAAAATATCTGTACCTTAATACGGATGTAGGGTAGGACAGATGCTACATTTGGTCATTGATTAAGTGTATTAACAATGTAAATTTTTGGAAAAAGAAGACAAAATGAATTTTCTAAATATATTAACAATGTGTTTTTTTACTCTGCTCTGAAGAAGGCACCAGCATTTTTGGAAACTTGAGATACAGTTGATTTAATTCAGGATTTAATCCTATATGATTTGATGTGCAAGTAGCATCTGCTTTTGTAATAAAAAAAGAGGTTTATCTTTTTTGTCAATGTAGTAAAATATGTTAGTGAAAATTAACTTCCTGGAGAAAATTATCAAATAATAAGCTTATTTTGTAGGCTCTATATACAACAAAAGCTTATTATTTGATAATTTTCTCCAGGAAGTGCTGCCTGTCAGGTCAGACTCCGGGTGGATTCAGGCTTTAGTAACCACAGTGCGACAGAGACAGGAGGAGACAGAGGAACAGTAAAATGACTCTGAAATATGAGCATCCGATTGAAACTTCAGTCGCTGATGTGCTGTTTGTGTTGTGATGCTTTCAGGCGTTTCCAGACAACGCGGCGCGCAGAGAGGTTGAGGCTCTGGCTGCAGTCTGCCCCAATGAAGGCTGCACCTGGACTGGCACCATCAAGGAGTTTGAGGTGAACACTCCAAGCACACAGATATAGATAGTGTTTAGAAAATATAAACAATTATTTTTACAAAGTTGTTTATATGGTAAAAATGTCAACAAAAGTCAAGAGTTTTTTTCAGGATTTGTGTTAGTGGTAAAAGATGGTAAAATTTCCACTTTGATTTTGATACTAAGAAAAAGTGTCATTACCACAATGATTATTTAATAAATAAAAAAATGATATATTATAATATGACTTTTTGACACAATAGATTTAGTTAAATTAAAATTAAAATAAGCATGTCTTAAGTTACTACTCTGTCATCAAAATAAAATGAAAAAAACCTTAAAGATCCCGTATTACTCAAAATTGACTCCTGTGAGCTTTAAGCCATGTTATAATGTTGTTACCTTCTCAAAAACATGCCTGGAGTTGTGTTTTTGTTTCATTCATAAACATTTGCAGTCTACATCTCCAAACCTCTAAATGCTCTGTTCCACCTTGTGATGTCATGAAGCTGTAGTTATCAAGTTAACAGTTACATTTTGCTACATGTTCAGTAGAGATGGGCAATTCCAGGGTTGAAATTATCCAAATTATTCTAATGAAGGTGTATGTAGTTTAAAAAACAGTGGAACACCTGTATTACCACATGACATCATAAGGTGGTACAGAGTTTTCAGATGAGAGAAGAGCCTAAATATGCAGTTTTGTGTGTTAAACATGTGTGAATAAAACAACAATCCAGGTATGATTTTTTATGAGAAAACAACATTTTAAGTTTAACAGAGATTAAACCAAGACCAAATAATGCTAAGGACTTAATTAGAAAATCATGACGAAAAATTGTGTTTTTGTGGTAGTGGTATTTGCGTCATCCAGTATTGCTTAACTAATATTTTGCAATCTGTCGTACATCCCTAGAGCCTCACTTGGTCTCAGTGAGGGTCTAGACGCATAATTCTCTTGTTATCTACTCCCCTGACCTTGATCTTGTTTTTCTGGAGAAATGTCCTGTCCTACTTTGATGTTACACCCTGCTTTGTCTGTGAATATAAAATGATCTCCAATTACAATTCTGTCTTTCTAGTTTATGAGAGCACACTGAAAAGTTCACATACAGGACATTACTGTATTTACTGTACTGCTATAAAACCATCCCAAATGCAGTGCAATGTAATAGACCCTTTAAAATGTGTAAACAAAAACATTCAAAAATCTGAAAGGGAGGCTACTTGAGGCAAACCTAAATGGAACATTATGTGATTTCAATGGGGAGACCATGATTAACTTCAGAATATAGCAAAATATGAAAAATACAAAGGGACTTTGGCAAATGAAAACCTCTTGAATAGATGTGAGAACCCTGTTTAAAAATATTTAAACATGATTTCTTTGTTTAACAGGAAATTATGATAAATGCTTAAGCATTTTTGACAAAGGAAAATCTTACAGAAATATAAATACTTACAGGAATGTTGAGCTCATTACAGTTTGCCACGGCATCTACACATTTCATCATAAATTATACTCAAATACCAGGAAGCAAATTAACCAGTATTTGTACCTATTTGTACTGTGTTTATTTTTTGTTGTGTATTTTTTGTTACAACATAACACGAGGGTTGGGTTTAAAAATGGGGATTACACAAAACACACACACACACAAAAAAAAATACTATTTGTACTGTAATGTGGAAACCAAGAATACATATTGACATAATAAAGTATTAAAAAAAAGAATGTTATAATGTCATGTGAACACAACCTATTCAATCTTTCCAAACTGTGTTGTCATAGGCGAACCACGAGGGGCACTGTGACTTCATGATCATCCTGTGTCCGTCCTGTAAAGAGCTGATGAGAGCCAACGAGCAAGAGCGCCACAACGAACGCGAATGCCCCGAGAGAACGCTCAACTGTAAATACTGCAAAGAGCCCTTCCTCCTCAAGAACATCAAGGTCAGATTTCACATTATTAATTTACTGCGTTGCCTGGAATGTTCCACAGTATGGCCATTCAGCATATCTATTTTGTGCTTCAATCATACGTGTTTTTATTGCTATTCAAATATCTTGAAAAAACTTGCATATTAACTTGATTGGATTGGTAACTTTTGTTTATTGCTATTCTATAGAACAGTGGTCCCCAACCTTTTTTGCTTTTTGCGGGGGGGAGGGTTGTGCTTTCGCGGCCCGGCACCAAACAATCCATGGCTCGGGGGTTGAAGACCCCTGCTATAGAACATTCCAGGCAAAGCAATAACATCACAATGGAAACAAGTAATTGGCAGACTCTCCACCAGAAAAGTTACCTTTTAAAACAATAAATTTATGAGTAAGAATGGAACGTTTTAATGCATATTTTGGCTGTAATTTTGGAAAAGTGTTCATACAGTTTTATTTTTGTTCCTGTCTTGCGCTGCTTGAGCAATTTCAAAACAAACAGCAATATACATAACTCTTCATAATTATTGGCACCCGATAACAAGTAAGACTGGCTGCACACTGGAGGGTCCTTAACCCGGTTTTATGCCTGATTTTCTTCTCCACGAAACCAGGAAGGCTTAGTCTGACTGTGACTTTGCATAAGTGATTATTTGTCGTGGTACTCCTTGAGTCTGTGTGGTCACCGTTTGTCAGGTCACAACTCCAAAACCTCAAATTGTTAAGTTCCAACATGTTTGATATTTACAACTGTCCCTTACAATCAACTTTACAACTGTGCATATATTAAATGGACGCCCTGTTCAGTCACATGATAATTTTGGTCTCCTCTGCTTATGTTTGTGAAATTCCTCAGTCGACCAGGTAAGATCCACATCAAAGGAGAAATTTAATTCTGTTAACTGGACAAAAGTTTTCTTGATCGAACATGTTTTGCAACTCATCCAAGCTGCAAGCTGCTTCTTCATTTCTGTCAGATTGCAAGTTAGTTTCAGAGTAGTTTCATTGTAGTTAGCTCCTCCCTTCAGGCAGATATAAGGCAGTGTCCACCAGCATCTGACTTGAACTGAAGAATCAGCTTTTGTTCATTTGACAGAATTTCTCCTTCGCTATCTCCTCTGCTTATGGCAAATATGTCCAATAATTGTTGCAAAATATCGTAACGTTTCTTGTCTGCAATGTTGCATATTAAATTAATCAAAGATGTTATAATTTTCTGGAGTGCACCTTGGACTCACTGACATTCATATCATACTCACTACAACTGTACAACAGCTCACCCTTATGTACCAGATAATACTCCCTACAACTGTACAACAACATACCCTTATGTAACAGATAACCCTATTTTCTGTCGATCATCATATCATCTTTGCACTGTTTTCCTTATGACTTCTTGTATATAACTGTGATATACTTTATTTATGTGACTATATTTCAGTTTTTTTATTTTACATGTAACACCACTGACACCAGTCTACTACTTATTAAGAGTATGTTTAAACAATGTATATGTGTGATAATGCCTCTTGTGTATCAATAAAGTTTGTCTAATGGACTATAAAAACTAGATAAAATGGCACATTTTCTCAGGGGTTCCAGTATCAGTGGAGGATACTCTTACTTTTAAGTGTCATTGTACTGGTCCTTACTGTAAACTAAGAGAACAGCCTTTTAAAGTAAGTACATTTATACTACATTCTTCTCATGCATGTTTTAAAGGCCCATGACGAGATTTGCCCCAAGTACCCGATGATCTGTGAGGGCTGCGCCAAGAAAAAGATCCCCCGCGAGAAGGTACGTTCCCCCCAAACTTTTCCACGACTCTGTTCGATTTCATTTACCATTTTTTGGGCTGAGATTCTGCAGATCATTAGCTTCTTTCATTTTTTTGCAGTATGTGGACCATATTAAGTTCTGCAGTAAGTTTAAAGCACCATGCAGATTTCATGTTGTTGGCTGCGATACGTCTGTAAGTAGACATTTTTGTCATAATTTGCTAAATGTTTTTGGTAGCTGGACTTCTGGATAATCTGATAATCTTGACAAATAATTAAATGTAATTCAAATCCAAATGAGATCTTTAATATTACATTTGCCAAGTTTTGATTTTATCCAGAAGTTATTACAAGTTGCATGTTTTGTGCAGTGATCATTTTGGACCATGTTGCGTCATATACGTACATACATTCTATACAAAATCCAAATTTATTCTCTAGGGGTATATTAAAGGTGCACTTTGTAACCTTTTTAGTCGACGGTTCTTGTTTCCATGGAGATGTTATTGCATTGTCAGGAATGTTCCGCAGTATGGCATTAAAGGTACATCGTGTAGCTTTTTGGAAAGGCGTCCACCACCTGCTTGTCTTCGCATCTAAATTGCGTCTAAAATGTCCCACACTCTGGCACTAAACTCATCTGTTTCCATGGAGACAAATCCAAAATGCCTAAAGGGTTACAGTTACAGGTCAGATCTGTGTAGAGGCGAGCTCAGTCACTGTAGGAATGCATGTTCATCTGATCTGCAACACAGATGAGTTTAATGCCATACTATGAAACCTGTCAGGCCAAGTGATATCTCCATGGAAACAAATTTGTGCTATACATATATGTGCTATTTTGTTTCTATACAAATACCTTGAAAATTTAACCTGTTTATTGCCAAATTATGTAACAGTCCAGGCAATAACATCACCATGGAGACAAGTAGTTGGCAGACCCTCCACCAGAAAAGTTACACAGTACCCCTTTAAAACTATAAATTAATGAGTAACAATACAGACAAAACAGAGGTCAGTAATGTATGTATGTATAGGTAGAACTAACTAACCCATTTGGCATCAGTATTTGGCTGTGTACTAATCCCACATATCTCACCTGTCTTCTCACTTGTGGAAGTACTTTGTATACTGTGCTGCTCATTATGTCTATCTGTGCAAATTGTCTCTGAAACTAAAAATATATTGTGACTAAGAGCGTTTGCCCACTGACACACAGGTTGGTAGTTTGAATCTTGCTCCCTCCACCCATTGCGTACTGCCGTTGCATTCTTGAGCAAGACACTTCCCTTGTGTCACCTGGATGTAAAGAGCTGTGAGAACCCAAAGGAGGTTGAAAAGCACTGTATAAATTAGGGATGTAACAATAACCGAAATATCGTGATATTGTATTGCAAGTGTCTGCTTAAATTAGTAGTTGTAGTGCAGCCAGATAGCTAAAAACAGAGGGAACTACATTGATAAATGTTATCAGCACTTTTAAATCTTAATTTATTTAGTTAACAGAACCAAAGTCTTGTCAAGGCATTTTTAAAGGAAAAAGTAGCATGTTCACATATTCACTTTGTCACTAGAGTTTTTTTGTTTTTTTTTTTTGTGTATTTTAACATTTTGCTACCCAAATTATGTCTAAAATACATCTGCCTTATAGTGATGTAGCAATATCCATTTCTTACAGTATGCTAATTTTGGCAAGGTTAACCTTAAAAGTGTTTAAAAAGTTATTTCTTCATGTGGTTTGTACAGAAACTAAGCAAAGGATCATGGTTTATATTGTTCCCTCTGCGATTTTAAAGAGGGGGTGTTATGCAAAATCAACTTTTTGGAGCTTTCTGCCATGTTATGACACTGTTATCTCATCAAAAAAGCCTGCAGATGTTTTTAGATGTTAGAATAATCTAGCAGTCGCTCTCAGGGCCTATTGGAACCCTCTTTTTTGTGAATCTGTCCAATGCTCTGCCCACAAGCCTACACCACCCATGCTCCCTCTCAGCATAAATCTACAAAAGCATGATACAAAACAATACACTACAACGTCACAAACCTGATGTGATGTACTGTAGTTTCATTAGTGAAATGCATGCCAGTTGTGTTGTGGTAGCACACTGAAGAGGGAGTGACTTAGCGTGGAGAGCAAAGGAAGGGGACACTCAGAGTTTCAAAAGCAAAACTATAAATTATTAAATATTTTAATGTGTTGTTTTGTGCAAATATTGCATATTCAAAATGATAAAAGAAAAGGCAACATGATGATCTAAATGTGTAATATGTGTTAACCAGTGATACTCCATACTGCCAACTGTAATGCTCTCTCTTTAAGCATTTGCTGCTTTAAGCAAAAGAGCTTGTAACTTCATACATTGTGACAGGCCATGATGTCACTGTGACATTTGATGATATGATGTCTCTCTATCTTGGTTGCTGTTACATCTGTACTGCCTTGGTGACTTCCAGGAGTTCCCTATTCACAAAAGTCTAAAATGTGGCAAAAGTATAATATTTTAGTAAAACAATATTACGCCGTTATACTTAGCAAAGCTGATCCAACTGTAATTGAATCAAAGTGTTGTTGTCTTCTTTTTATTTCTTCCATAGGTGGAGATGGAGAAGGTCCACGACCATGAGCGCCAGTGTTCCTATGAGCACCTGAACCTGCTGTTGCACTTCATCATGGGCATCAAAGTGAGCCTGGAGAGCCTGCAGCCCCAGAGCCTGGAGGTGGCCGGCCACAAGCTGCAGGAGCTGCACCAGTCTCTGAGGGAGCTGGAGACCAAGATGTCCCAGCTGGGAGCCGGGCCACTACCCCCCGTGCAGGTGGGTCAAAGCAGAGGGGTGAACAGTTTGGAATCATTAATTTGGATGTTTTTTTAAGCTGCTGTCATTATATATTTTTTCAATAACAACTTGCACTTTCAGTGTGTCAGTAATGAAGGACAATGGATTGGACACACATACACACTTAATTTACCATTATTTAACACACCAGCAGCATATGATGAGCTAATACTTAAATCAGATTTTCAAACATTAACATTTATGTGTTTAAAGCTATTATCTGTGATTGGCCCTGGTGTATTCTCACATACCTAGAATTAGGGGTGTCAAATTATCGCGTTAATTGCGATTAATTAATTACAGTCATATTTAGCGCGTTATGTTTTTTAATCGCGTTAATCTCATTTTTAATCTCTAACTTTAGTGTTTCTGTATGCGAGTTTCTTTATTATAAAACCTGTTTTTATGTGTTGTTGGGACAACAACACACACACACACACAAAACACATTTATACATTTTTTAATTTCGATAATTCCACTCATTGCCGAAAACCCACACAAAACGCGCGCAGTAACAGTGATGTAAACGTCATGTTAACGTTGGCGGCATCAGTCGCACAATGGACGAGGTCGTAGAGCCAGTAGAACAGAGGCAGCAGTGCACAGGGAAAAACACATTCGTGTCTTGGAAATTCTTCTCCCAACGTGAAATATAAAAGAAAATAACAAATATAAAATTGCCTGAAAACAACCTGCATAGGCTCATGATGTCTGCACTACTGTCCTATAGTGACCTGCCACATGAGGGGACACGCACACAAACACACACAAACACAAACACACACCTTCATCATTGTCATTAACCTGAGAACGCGCGAACCACGTTTCCTTCCGTAGACACTGCGCGGACACCGACGTGCTCCCGTGAGCCGCGTGTGGATCGTGTTTTCTCGCGTACACTGCGTAAACTGCGAGCTTCCTCCTGTGCGTCCTCTAAACCAGAACTAACACCAAGACTAAAACTGGGACTAATCCAGTCCAGGACTAAACCAGGACAAAACCAGGACTAAACCAGAACTAAACCAGGACTAAACCAGAACTAAAACCAGAACTAAAACCAGAACTAAAACCAGGTCTAAACCAGGACTAAACCAGAACTAAAACCAGAACTAAAACCAGGTCTAAACCAGGACTAAACCAGGACTAAACCAGAACTAACACCAGGACTAAAACCAGGATTAATCCATTCCAGGACTAAACTAGGACTAAACCAGGTCTAAACCAGGACTAAAACCAGTGATCTCATATATAAAGCATTTCTCTATCAATAATATTTTTAATATGGTTAAGGAAAGACTGGACTTTTTATTGTCTTTAAGTAGACAAAAGTTATTATGTTCAGATTTCCTCGTCTTTGCTACTTTACAGCAAACAGTTTCTTATTCATGGAGACTTGGGCTCAACAGCCAAATTGGAGAGGTTTGTTAAACAATAAATGACTTTATAAAGTCACTTTTTTTAATCTATATCAGTCTTTTGATCTGCCACAATAATGTAATAATGAATTAAAATGAAAATACCTCAAATTGAAGTCTTTTCTCAGCAATTTTTAGGTGAGATTAAAATGAGATTAATTAGATTAATTAATTACAGATCATAATTCATTAATCTCTAAATTTTTTTAATCGCATGACAGCACTACCTAGAATACAATTGCACTTTTTTGTAAAATTCTTATTGTTGTGTTTTTAGGATGACCATGTTTACCATCTGTCCAGGGACTACAGATGAAAAATAGCCTCTCTGGCTTATTATGGTACATTTACAGAAATGTTGATTAATGTACACTGTCCCTGTTAAATAAACCAAATAAGTAGGTGCTATCTCCATTACTGCAATCTGGTAGTGTGCAAACTTTGGTCTGACAGAAGAAGAGCAGAGAGGACAGGTGAGATGAACAAAGGCCAGTGAGGGGGGGATGAACAGGTATCACATCTGTTATCTACTGGTGAAAAAGAAATTGAATAAGCTCATGACTGGTAGCTTTAATATGATCCAGTACCTTAATTTAATGTGGTAATTAGATGCATGTAGAGTGAATATGCCCATGTCATAGAATCATAGTCAGTCCCAGGGCAGCTGGGGCTACAAAAGTAGCTTATCTTCATTAATCTTTCTTATGTGTTAAAATGTAATACCATATCTTCCCCAGGGTGTGTGTGGCCCAGCGCTGACCTCCTTCACTCCCCTGCCCAGCGCTGTGGGGGCTGCTCTGGAGCTGCAGCTGCAGAGTGAGAAGACCAAAGTGTGTGAGCTGAGCCGCAGACTGCAGGAGCTGGAGCTCAAAGTCACGACATTTGAGAACATCGTGTGTGTCCTCAACCGCGAGATGGAGAGAGCCTGTACCACCATGGAGGCCTACAACCGCCAGCACCGCCTGGACCAGGACAAGATCGAGATCCTCAACAACAAGGTGACAACAGAACTGCAAAGACACAGAATAGAAAAATGTTAAAAATTTAAGGAAACTGAATTGTGATTTGTTCTATACTGAACAATGACAAAACAAACAGTGCACTCCTTCATTTATTCTGCTGCCCACTTCTGTGTAGTGATAATACTGCAGACCTCTATAATAATATAATAATAATATAATGTTACAAATGGAAGCCACTGTATTCACATGTGAGCCCGCTGGACACATTCAAATCCAAAATAAACCTGGAGTAGAACCTCTAGACCCCCAGTAAAATAAATATATTTTGTCCCCCATAAATAGTATCTACTATCAACTTTTCAGGTTGTGGGTCCGCTATCATGGAGATGCTATTCCTTTGCCTGTAATGTTCCACAATGTGGTATTTATATAAGATGCATTTATTCAATTATGGGTGTTTTTATTGCTCAAAAATGCCTTTAAAACCTTCATTCTTACTGTGAGTGGGATCACTGTTTCACAGATCTCACCTGTAAATTGACCTGGTGGCATCTCCTGGTTGTTTCTGTGGAGACTGAAAAGTTTAATGCCAAACTCTGGAATATTGGAGGTAAAGCGATAACATCTCCATGGAGACAAAGTAACTGGAGGAAAAGTGCACCATTAAAAACAGAATTGTGAAAAGTCAAACACACCTCTGCCATGACATCATGACTTCACACTAATGATGTAATGACTGGGGTGGACCAGGTGCGTCAGCTGGAGCGCACAGTTAGCCTCAGAGACCTGTCTATCGTGGAGATGGAGGGGAAGATGAGGGAGATGTCTGCAGCCACCTACGACGGAGTCTTTGTGTGGAAGATCTCAGATTTCACCAAAAAGAGGCAGGACGCTGTGGCCGGACGAGCCCCCGCCATGTTCTCTCCTGGTATGCACATTCACACTCATCACTCATTCGGCACTCAACACATCGGTTTTATATTGTGCTTTTCAGATGATATCAGGTTTGCTGCAGATATTACCATATGATTGCTAGGAAAGTTTTGATGATAGTTTTAAGGCCGCCACACACTACAGGAGAATTTGCCTGATTTTGGCTGCGATTTGTGACTCTGAGCTGCTTGGACAGATACAAACTCAGGAAATAGCAAATATAATGATCAGCGACTACTATCTGCTCATAAAGTTGTACATTTAAATTGCAGCCTCTTATCCATATTATCCATATAATTTGTCTTCCACTAATAATGACACCCAGTCCATAAAACAGCGCTGTTAAATCCAGTTTGAAGCTTTTTTTAAAAGTAAAAAAGATGAGAATAGTGTGTCTGTTTACATCCACACAGGGCACGGACCGGGGTGAAGTTGCAGATTAACGTTATTGATAGTGATAGTCCACTTCCTGTGTACTTTTCTTCTGTGCTGTGCAATCATGTATCTGAAATATTGCACCACATTTCACAAATAATAACAGTTTTGTCTTGCATCTAAACTAGAAGTATAGTGCTCTTTTGAACACTTAAGAGAGAGGTGGTTTTACTCTAGACAGGAAACAGCATGTATCAGTGTGTGGAGGCCTTTAGGATTGATTAGTGTCTGGGATTAATTTTTTGACAACCCTAGAAGCACTAAACTGTGTTATAGTGACAGACCTATATTAAAACTGCATGTACTAACAGTATGTATTGTGCTTTACAGCCTTCTACACCAGTAAATATGGCTATAAGATGTGTTTAAGAATCTACCTGAATGGTGACGGGACCGGCCGCGGGACTCACCTGTCTCTGTTCTTTGTGGTGATGAGGGGACACAGTGATGCGCTCCTCAAGTGGCCTTTCAACCAGAAGGTAAAAGATCAGCTGCATTGTTCTTGGCAAATTAACCAAGCATGATTAAAGACTTAAAGACACTTATAATGAACAAATTGTTTATTAAGATTGATTCAGACTTAATTAAGGGTTTAGGAGGAGTATTATTTATATAATTACTACGCCTGATCATTAGATTAGTTTTGTTTATTTGTCATTTTTATGTTACCTAAAAACAGCCACCACAATTCAGTACTACAACAGACATAGGAATAGTAAGTATAGTACTAGCACACTATAACAGTATAGTAATATTAAATCCAGAGTCTCTTTTCAACAGCTTAAGGACACTGTTGAGCAGACCAGTAGTTCTGGTCTTATCGCTGTGGCATCTTTTCCCTCACTGCAGCAGTACAAACTTGCCATGGAAAGGGTGGAAAGGGTGTGCCCAGCCATTTAAGAGCCCACCTGCTTTCACAATTCACACATTAACATCCTGTGGAGAAATCCAGCAGCTTTGGCTGGGGGACACCTATATTTAATAAGCAATTTGTTCATTATGAGTTAAACCTTTCTTCTTAATAACTAACATAATAAAGCATGAAGTACAACAGGAAAAAATCAATTTCACAAACTACTTTCCGGTCACACAAGGACACTTTACAAATGCATCAATACAAACATAAAACTTAATATTTGTATTTAATACAACTTCAGTCCAAACACAGGCTGGCCCTAAGCATCTTCTACAAATCCTTTTCAAAATCAGCATAACATCAGGACATACCCAGAGGCACAGTTTTGTTGCATATTTGAAAGTCAAAATAAAAACAGTAGCTTTCGCCACCTTCTGCTGCTGCTGCTGCTGTTGTCTAGGTGACCCTGATGCTGCTGGACCAGAACAACCGTGAGCACATCATTGACGCCTTCAGACCGGACATCTCCTCCTCCTCGTTCCAGCGCCCAGTCAGTGACATGAACATCGCCAGCGGGTGCCCCCTCTTCTGCCCCCTCGCCAAACTCGACTCCAAGAACACCTACATCCGAGATGACACCATCTTCATCAAGGCCATCGTAGACCTCACAGGGCTTTAGGTAAACTCATCCTGACTGCCAGTCTGTTCAGAACTGGAGGAAACTCAATAGGCTTAAAATACTTAAGTTACATTTAGGTTTTGTAATTGATAAGATGCAAGAATATAAGAAGAGCTACTACTGTTATCAAGTGTTTTCCCTTTGAAGAAAATGTATTGACCAAAGTTAGATGAGGAGTTGTTTAAAACACTAATGTCATTACAAATATAATTATAAGGCTCATTATGTCCAGTTTACTTCTGCCAATACTTTTCTGATCCCTTTTATAATATTGTGCTAAGCACTTTTTATTAAGTATTAAGCTATTACTGTAAGAAATGGGATTCTTTTAGTAAGCCAAGGCCATAGTTGTACATTTCCATAGTCATAGGGTACATTATTTCTTGCAGGACTAAACGGGAGCTAATCCTGGACTAAACCAGAACTAGAAACAGACCAAAACAAGCCTACATGTGGACTAAACTGGGAGAAAAGCAGGACCAAACCAACACCTCTCTAACCATCAGCCAGTGCCCTTAGTGGCCTTTACCTCATCATACTCAATCAAGCCCGATTTTATCACAAAATTACTAAGTTACAGCCAGTATAGTACAGTTTTGCGCAACTCTCTAGTCTCAAGTTTACTGTGACCAGTAAGCCAAGGGTGCATGTTCTTTTAAAGTGTTTTTAATATAGAATTCAGTCTAGAAACTGCACATAATGAGCCTTGTTTCATCATTAGTTAGTCCAGCTGTTACTAACACCAGTGATAGAGCCGTAGGTTTCATTGTGCACTGACATTTAGATCCGCAGATGTCACTTTGTGTGTTGCTGAGAATTGCACATGTTAAAAGTGCAGTAGTTCACCATTGGTCCACTGTCCCTCACCTCTCCAGTGTTCATGGTGGTCATTCGTGGTGCACATTGCTTGAATTCAGTGAATTCCGAGTGCAGTATTTTAGTTTGGATGGTTTCGTGTGATTGTTTTTTATGTTATTTTTGAGGTGTTGCATGTTGAAGTTACGATGGAAGTTACTAAATGTTCCAGCCGATCTGCCCAAATGGAAATATGACCTATTTTGTGAGAAAGAAATCATATATTTCATACAAGTTTTGAATAAATTGAATTATATTTGATATTATATTTATGTTTGGGGCACCTGTTTTTGAAATGTTCTTCTGTTACCATAGTCACTGATGTAACTGTGCAATGGTTCTGCTCAACGTTAGGTATACGCTGAAAGGTGCACTATGCAACGTTTTGGTTGGGGGTCTGTCACCTGCATGTTTCTATGGATTGTGCCATTACTTTGCCTGGAATGTTCCATAGTATGACATTAACAAGCTCCACATTTATTCAACTACAGGTGGGTTTAAAGCTCAAAAATACCTAGAAAAACAGGCATTCTGACTGTGAGCAGGGTCTCCTCTTCACAGATCTGACCTGGTCTGGTTTGGTCTCCATGAAGATAGAATAATTAATGCCATACTGTGAAACATTCTAGACAAAGCAATAACATCTCCATGGAGAAAAGCATTTGACAAACCCTCCACCAGAAAAGTTCACCTTTAAATGTGCACTTACTTTTCTTGTGAGGAGGTCTGTCACCTTCTTGTCTCCATGGAGATATTACTTTCCTGGAATGTTCCATAATGTTAAACCGATCTATCTTGCATTGATTCAGTTACAGGTGTTTTTATTGCAAAATTATTGAAAAAACATTTATTCTTACTGTAAGCAGTATAGCCTGCCTGTAACATGCCTGGTCTAGAATGTTCAACTTTATGCCGTTAAACTAATCTTTATTGCATTTATTTTATTACTAAAGGTCCCATATTGCACTATTTTCTGATCTATGTTATAATGTTGTTTTCTCATCAAAAAATATTCCCAGAGTTGTGTTTTGTTTCACTCACACATGTTTAACACACAAATCCTGCAGATTTAGGTTCTTCTCTCGAACAGAATCTCCACTGTGTTTTTAAACTCAGAGTCATTTGAATAATTTCAACCCTGGAATTGCCTGTCTCTACTGAATAAAATGTAAAAGGTAGCCAATAACTTGAAAAAGCTCACTTCATTACATCACATCGTGGAACAGAGCATTTTGAGCTTTGGAGATGTAGACAAGCTAAGTATAAAGGATTACTCAAACATGTGTGAATGAAACAAAACACAACTCCAACCATGTTTTTGATGAGGTAAACAACACATTTGAACATGACTTAAAGCTCACTAGTCACAAGTGTTAAGTGTATATTGAAAAAACCTTGAAAAACATACATTCTTATTAAAAGTGAGCTCACGCCTCTATAGATTTGACCTGTAACTTGGCACTTGTATCCTTGGAGATTGATGATAGTAATGCTCTTCTGTGAAACACTCCAGACAAAGCAGTAACATCTCCATGGAAACAAACAGGTGACATAATTTACCAAAAAAATTACATAGCGCATCTTTAAAGCATTGTATAAACTTTCTAGTGGAGGGTCCGTCAAATGCTTATTATTACTTCATCTAGATTGTTTCACAGTATGGCATTAAACCTTTCTATCTTCATGGAGACCAAACCAGACCAAGTTACAAGTCAGGTCTGTGGAGAGGTGACTCCACTCACAATCAGAATGCCTGTTTTTCTAGGTATTTTTGAGCTGTAAAACCACCTGTAATTGGATAAATGTAACATAGAGCTGTTTAAAGTCATACTGTGGAACATTCCAAGCAGAGCAATGATATATCCATAGAAACAAGCAGGTGAAAAGTTACATAGTGCATCTTTAAGGTTATTTTGAACACTTTAAACAGTTAAATATCCACCACCACAAACAAGTACATGTTTTTGCGAAAGTTGATATGCAGTCTATACCAATTCAAGATACTGATTGTAACGTCATTGAATCCCATTGACCGTATATTCCACCAGCTTTGACCATAGTGAATGCCTTTAGAGAGAGTTATACTTCCATCTGGGTGTCTCTTCTTGGCTCGCTTCAAGTTTCGGAGCGGAGACAAAGAATTAAAAGGAAGCTGACGGCGTTATTGTATTTGCTATTTTTGGATTTCCTTACATCTTGAACTGACCCACTTTCTACACTCAATCAAGTGCCTGTACTTTGCTTAAGTTGACGAGTCTTGTTCAAAGTACTTTCAAATGTGAAGAAAATACAACATTACATTTAAAATGGTTTACTTTGGTGACTTTGAATGTCTTTTGTAGCCTATATTTTCTCATTTATGAAGAATTTATTGTAAATCCTGACCAGCCTGTTTTTAAATGCAATTCTGAAGCATCTCTGTGCATGAGATGTTTCAGTTGGTATCTATATTATACTGGTAAATATCGGCCAGTATTTAATTTTGTATTCATTTAGTATTTATTTTATTATCTATATATAAAACTTGTCTTTGGCTCATTGGAGAGTAGACAATATTATTAGTAAAGTCATGTTTTTGTGCGTTCCATAGACTGTATATATAAATGGACACAGCAAATAGGAAGTGTTCATGGGTGGTGCTTCCAGCTCCATCGACTTAAGATTGGAAAATTGTCAAACTCTCTCTCTGTAACTGCTGCTGTGAGCCTCTATTAACCCGATCTACATGATCCTGGTGTTTTTATTTTGCTATTTGTACGTAATTAAATTCCTATTCCTAATATGGAACTGACTCCAAATTCACTCCTATAACTGCTAGCCTCATGAGCTTCATTTGACTGGAGTTGAAGGCTGTGGGTGACGTCACACTACCTTAGTCTACTTCTTTATACAGTCTATGATGCATTCTAATGTCAAATTATAATAGTGTATTCAGTTGGTAAAAAGGACTTGGACCGGTGATATAAAAATACAAAATCAAATTGTGATATGACCCTGTGACAACATGGATATCTTATTGGTCAGCCTCCGTCACGCTGTTGTGACTGACAGGTAGACTGAACCAATAACCGTGAATTGTGTGAACTCTCAATGCAAGCACATAGCTTTAGTTAGTCTTTATAACTTTATGAAGCTCGTGAGTGTACACATTTTTATCAAATCTAAATTGTGACATTGTGACATTTTACCATATTGCAAAGAGCTTCACTGATCCGATACTGGAATCAGATAATGGCGTAGATTTGGAAGAATTTGCTGGATCAGATATCGGCTTCCAAATATCGGTTCAGCTGATATCCTGGTTTGGCATCTGAATTGATGCGATAAGACTTTTTAGTGGCTGTAGTTGTAGTTGTAGCACAGAAAGTCTCATGATGTTTTAAGTTTTATTTACACAAAGTTTTTTCTATAATTACTGAGAGATGAATAACAGCTCCTTAACACATCTTGATCACTTTTGTCTTAAATAAATGCCCAAATACTTTTTCCATCTCTGAAGATTAGGATATATGGTAAATAATAATGAATACGTACGTATTGAGTTACATTCACTTTTTCAACTCTTTCAGTGTTTAAGATCATCTAAAGCAGGGGTGTCAAACTCATTTTGGTCCGGGGGCCGTATCCAACCTATTTTTATCCCAAAGGGGCCGGATAAGAAAACTCATGGCATATAAACCCCAAAAATAGCAATAAGTTCAAATATTTGTGCAAAGAAACACAAATCTATTACAGAAATCTTTTTTAATTGATGAACTCTTAATTTTACAAAATGTTATAATATTATGAACAACCTGAAACTTTAAGAAAAATACAATTTCAACACAATGTTTTAACATGAATTCATATGCAAATAGGAATAAGTAAATTTTTCACTCGGCTCCACTTTTCTCATGTTGGACATTTTGTTGATGAGGGTGTCACGGTCAACAGTCAAAACGATCGTCCTTTAAGAGCGTTTGGAAAGAGACAAGTCTTCATTTGTGCTGCTCTGGTGGGAGGGGCCACGTACAGAGACGCTGGAGACGCTGCTGTGATAAACACCACAGAAAATTAACACGATTTTTGTAGAAAATATCATTAAAATATTTTAGTAGAAAATCAGCCGAGGGCCAGATTAAAGGTCTTGGAGGGCTGGATCTGGCCCCCGGGCCTTATGTTTGACACCTGTGATCTAAAGCTTCAATTACAGATCACTAAGGCATGCTGTTAGACTAAAATTAAATTTATTGCAAACCAGTGTATGAAAAACTATCCTACCTATTACTATAACGTGATTCAATGCAATGTCTTCTGTTTCCCAAAGATGATGGCAAACTCCAAAATATGGGAAAGAAAAGGGTCAAAATCAACAATACAGGGTCAAATGAACAGGGTTATCAAATATAAAAGTAGAAATTCTCACTTCGCTACAGGGTACTGCTTTGTAAAAAATGGCCACGCTGAAAGTATTTACATAAAATAAATATAATTACTTCAAATACCTTTTATTACATATATCTGTAACTTTAAAAACACGCTGGTCTATATATTACATTGTACTGTACTCATATTGCCTTGTCATATTGTTCTATCATTTTCTATCACTGCTATACATTTGCATGGCCTCAAATGTAATGTTGTTTACCATATAGGTGTTTTTATTTTGTTTATTGTAAATGCAAAACGGGGAATTTGGGTATAATACATGACTAAGGGCTTGACATGTCTTTCATCGGGCTAGGCCTGTCACGATAACAAATTTTCATATATTACTTCAGAAAAATCATATTGAAACTACCTTTTCTGAGTGGACCATATTGTACGAAACATTGCCACCAATATTTGAATAATTTAAAGGGGCTATATTACACTATTTTCTGATCTATGTTATAATTTTCCTCCTCAAAAACAAACCTGGAGTTGTGTTTTGTTTCATTTACACATGTTTAAAACACTGTTCCACCTTGTGACATCATGTGGCAATACAGGATCAACAATCATTTGGATCATTTCAGACCTGGAATGATCAATCTCTACTGAACTAAAACATAGCTGTTAACTTGACTTAACTACTGCTTCATGACATCACAAGGTGGAACAGAGCATTTTGAGCTGTGGAGATGTTGATAGACTAAAAATAAAGGATTACTCAAACGTGAATGAAACAAAACACAACTCCAGGTCTGTTTTTGAGGAGGTAACAAGATTATAACATGGCTTAAAGCTCACGAGAGTCAATGTTGCATATTATAGGACCTTTAATTAAACACGTTTGTGAGAATCTACAGTGTGTCAAAGATGTTAATTATTCAATGAAGTACAGCTCAAATAGGCTTAAAGGAGACATATTGTGCAAAAGAACTTTTAACCGTATTATAATTGTTTCCTCTTTTCATTTACCCTCTCGAAGTTGCATTTTTAGTGATTCGCGCACATTTGAGTCATCTGTATACTCTGGTATTTAAGACCCCAGCTTTCACTTTCACAGGTACACGCCTCTAGTCTGAATCATCAGCCGGTTTCACTTGTTCAAACTGTCAGACCTCGCAGCATTAGGATTCGTTCACTCGACAATAGGCGGGTACTTTTTTTATTTAACCAATCGCTGCTATTTGATCATGACGTATGTAATGCACCAAATCCCCTAGGAAGAAGGGCAATAACGTCTTTCCCCTTGATAAAATTCACCAGACATTCTCTTTGTTCTGGCTTGAAATCCTTGATCATCGGGAATCGTTGCCAACACAGAATGTCTGTCTTCGTCTACATCCATCTCAAACGCTTTGTTTACTGTTGTGCTGTACCACAAAAGGGACCAAGACAGGCGCTTGAATTTGATGTCATGTCTTCACAGCTCTTCATTGATTGGCCAGTGCGCAGTCTACAACTTCTGGGGTTCTTGCAAACCATCTAGTGTATTCTGATTCCTGACCTAGTCACTGGTGAGAAGTTAAATTGAGCAGAGGCACTAGGTGGCACCAGCCTGGCTTACACGCCTCTGCCCTGTGCTTACTTCATTCTCAGATTTTATTTTCTTCGTCTTGATAGGAGCAGGATTTGGCAGTGTCTCAAATTCTTTTCACAAATTAAAATAACAATAAAAATACAATGCTTGCTAACGCGATCTGATAGAAAATGTAAACATGCAGTACTTCGCCGTGATGACATTAGCAGACTTGTTTCTTGTATTGCATTGTTTTAGATCAATATTTCAAGACTCTAACTTTATACTAGATAAAAGCACAATATGTCTTCTTTAAAGGTGCGTTGTGTAACTTTTCTGGTGGAGGGTCAATCAAACACTTTTCTCCTTGGGGATGTTACAGATTTGTCAGGAATATTTCACAGTATTAAACCTTCTATCTGGATGGACACCCAACCAGACTAAGTTACAGGTCAGATCTGTGGAGAGGCAAACCCACAGTCAGAGAGCCTGTTTTTCTAGGTATTTTTGAGCTATAAAACCACTTGTAATTAAGTAAATGTAAGTTAGAGATGTTTAATGTCACACTCTGAAACATTCCAGGCAGAGAAAGGAAATATCCATAAAAACAAGCAGGTGACGGACCCCCAACCCAAAAGTTACACAGACCATCTTTACTACAAAAAATGGTACAGGTGATGTTTATTGAGCCTGAAAAACTATACTTCTTTCGATATGTTGAAATGTATACAGTAATTATGGTGACAGGCCTACACCAGACTGAATTATTATTGCCATATAAGAGAACCTTGTAGAAAACGCCACGCTGCCTCGACTTTTATCGCAACAGAGTAAATGATATATAGATATTATGTGTGTTCAAAATGGGACTCCTATGAGATTAAAACGAAAACATTTCATTTGTAGCAACGTCGTCCAACTGCAGTCTGTGTCCCATTCTGTGCATTGTGACTTGTGTGTTGGTGAATCTTTGTACAAAAAAACACAAAATGTTTCATATTTGGATTAATTTTGGTTTAATAAAGATTTAAGAAGTTCAAAGCTGTGTGTTTTCATGGTAAGTTGGGAAACGAGTGTGGCCACATGAGGGAGCTCAAGACTCATGCAAAGCTGCTAAACATGGCAGTGACAAGATGCAGCCTGATTCATATGGATTATGGCAAATAACTTAACATAAATTTAATGCAATTTCATAGGTACTATATCCCACTCATCTTTTTGAAATGTTGCCAATTCTTTTTTAAAACAGTTTTTTCAAAGTTCTTTGGAGAATTGAGAGACGTGTGATATAGTTAGCCAGAAAGTATTACAAACTACTCATTAGTAAGGATGGGACGCAATTTCCACAAGACAAGACGAGATATGAGATTGGGTCTAAGAAAACAAAACAAGATGAGATTTTAACATAATTTGTAATATATATATTTCATGATTCCGTTTCCAGTTTTGGCCTCACCATTTTTTATTTATTTGATTTCATAGTTTTTTTCCTTTCTACTACTGCTTTTTGGAATTGTAAAAAGTTCATAGAGGGCCAAAATTAAAAAACTGGGACTAAGTCATGGGCCAAATTGAAAAATTTCAACAACATCTGCATGTTTTCTCTTCTTTCGAGATATGTAATGTTCAACCTTTTCTTATTAAAATAAACATTTAATAATAGTTTTGCTTAAACATTGAATCCAGAACAAGCAAAATATAAAATAATAACAGCATTTTAAATAAATAATGTCTCTATAGCCTATTTGTAGCCAGTGGGCAGCTCTAATACATATTTGATATGATCTTGCGGCCCAAATATAATTATATCGTGGGCCAAATTTGGTCCAAATCAGGAAAATGCTTTTTACTTTATTTAAGATTTTTCACTCACACACATTCAGACCATAGGCAAGATGGGTTCAGTGCTTAAGTAACAAGAATCTGCATTACACTGGTACCAGTCAGATGTAGGAACCTGCAAGTCCTGACTTGGACTCGAGTCAGACTTGAGTCACTATTTTCAGGACTTGAGACTTGACTTGATAAAATGGACTAAGCCTTGGGACTCCACTTGAACTTGAAGGTCAGTGACTTGGGACTTGACTCGGACTTGAGCCCTGTGATTTGAGAAGACTTGATGCTTCTCCTAAAAATATATGTTTTTAGAAAATACTTTTCTCTTTACAGTTGATAAATGTGGTGCTTAATTTTTCAAGAACAAACTGGAACATGTCCCTCCCACTTCTCCATTTGTTACTTTGGATGTAACTGATGTACTGTGATATGGTATCCTCAAATGTACTACAGTAATATACAGTACAACACAGTAATATACAGTACAATACAGTAAAATACAGTACAATACAGTAAAAGAAAGGCAACTACAAAGAACCATTTCAGTGCAGACTACATGACAAAATAACAGTTATTAAGTACTTTTAAATCTAAATTATTTGGATTATATTTCACACTTAGATCTTGTCAAGACATTTAAAAAGGAAACATTTGCATTTCAACAGCTCATATATAAATACTCATGCAAATATAACATGACTTTTTGAGTACAATTTTGTTTAAAAGTCATATAAATTTCAAAAATCTGGTTCTTTGATTTCAAAGACTTGAAATGACTTGAAGCTCAAAGCAGACGACTTGGACTTGACTTGAACTTATGGGCCATTGACTTGAGACTCGCCTGCATTTGACTTGAGACTTGACTTAGACTTCAGGTCAAAGACTTGAGACTTACTGGAGACTTGCAAAACGACTTGGTCCCACCTCTGATACCAGTATTACCAGTGGTTTCCCATCAGAAGTACTAACCAGGCCCAACCCATACTCAGCTACTACTGCTTCTGAGATTGGACGAGAACGGGGACTGGTATTGCTGGAATGGCCGCACTACATATCAAAACGACCATGAAAAAAAAAAAAAAACAACAACTTCGATTCAATATGTAACTTACTTACTTATTGTCATATAATGTAATATACTGAGTTTCCATATTATTTTTGTCTGATGAGGTGATACCACACAAATGACAAGCCTTGTGACAGTAAAAATCACTCAACAAGAATATTAATAAAACATATGGTTAAATTCAAAGTGCCTTCTACATCAAACTCACTACGGGACACTTTTATTGGATTTTTTGATGTTATCTGTTGTCATAGTGAAAATACCAGATTGTCATTTTGTTCCTATAAAAAGTCTGTTTTTTCATTTCAAAGTCTGGACACGCATCAGTGGCTCCTCTTCATGTCTTTTTTTTTTTTTTTCTGGAACAAAACGCTGGGAGCATAAAAAAAAAATTAAAACATCTGCTAAAGTTCTAAACGGACAACACAGACTTCCTCTTGGGGCTGGGGTTGCAGTTGGGGTCTTCAAACTTCTGTGTGAACATATTTGTGATTTGCTGTAATGTGGGACAAAGCACGGCATTTGCTAGAGGCCTGTCAGTCATACTTTTAAACATTTACTACAATAAGTTTAACTAGAAGCGACAATACTGAAGTACATTCTATTGTAACTGAATAATATATATATATATATATATATATATATATATATATATATATATATATATATATATATATATATATATATATATATACACACACACATATGTGTGTGTGTATATACAGTTTGGGTAACACTTTATTTTAGGGTACATTTATTAACATCTAACTACCTGCTAATCAGCATAATTGTCAAACCAGTCATTTATTAACTATGATCAAAATATCACTTTAGAATGGGGAACATATTTAGAGCTTAATAATATAACTCAATTCATGGCTATTTGAAGTCTATTAACACCTCATAGAGAGTGTTTTATTACATGAGAGTAAGCTAAATGTATTAAGTGCAAATAAGTCAAAACTACATTTCTTGTGTTTGTAAATGTCTAACTAAAAACAGAATAAGCTTATGGGGAAATAGACATTAACCAGCACAATCAGAGACAGCAACCTGATCCCCATGAGGCATCAGTGGGGTCAGTTCATCACCACAGAAGCAGATTATGAGGAGCCCAGTCCATATTACATGATCATTTTATCCACAATGTAATGTGTGTATCTGTACAGGCCCATGAACATTAGTGTGATGTTGGTCACACATGAGAATGTCTGTGTTTACTAGTGTGGAACCAAAATGTTATTTTTCATGAGCTGTGTGTATGTTAGTTGTGTGACTGTAGATCAGTGTGTTGTGTATCACCAGAAAAAGAAGAAATGGAAATAATTTTCATTCCAATTAGAATTTTAACAGCATATGCTGAGAGAGAAAGGAACTGTTACTATTAATATATCTATAATATAACTATTAATAGATCGTCACCAAACTTGACCCACGTACCAAATTTGGTGACAATCGGTCCATAAATGGCAGAATTATCATGGGTGGACAGACACACAGACACAGGGTGAATACAAAACCTGGTCAACCCTTCAGGGACCAGGTACTAAGGTCTGAAGAAATACTAATGACAAATCAATCATTTACAATTATGCTGATTAGCAGGTGATTAGATGTTAATAAGTGTACCCTTAAAGAAAGCGTTACCATACTTGGTCTTCCACATTTTGCTTTGCTGTGTTATTGGATATAAAATGAATAGATTTTTACTTCCGCCTATTAGAGCCTATTTAAAATGAAGGAAATTACAGCTGTTTCACACAAAGTGTCTTGTTATAAGGTCCAAACATATTGTTCAAATGATGAAAATGAGTCACTTGTTTACTTCAAGTTGATATAATTGGGTTCACATTTCTATGTCTAATTGAGTTCCACCAGAAAACATTTTTGGGCCATCTCATAAAATATAGTGCCTTTGCTTTGGTGTATAATTAATTTGCAATCATTGTGGAGTTTGGGTACAGACTTAAGTTTAGACCACATCTTTATTATAAAACCTGTATCACAGGGGGTGATCTGTTTGTAGACGTCGTGACCCCAGCTTTAATAATAAGTGTATATATATATATATATACTGCTGTGTCATGACAATTCTCTCATCGACACAGGATGGGTCAAATGCAGAAGACAAATGTAGCTTTTGGCACAATGACATCAAATCAAAACAATCTTTATTATCATATTGCTGTACATACAACTGTAGTGCAGGCAAGATGAAATTGCATTTCTCTAGGTATCAATAAAAAAGAACATAATTTAAAACACACTCACAACCCCCCCTCCACCTCCCTCCAAACCAACACATCCATTCACACATCCCTGAGACAGATCCGATTAGAAAACGTATTACAGTTGCAGTTTAAAGTGACCATGATAACTGTCTGTGTATAAAGTGCCAGTTGAAGTGGCTGAGTGAGATGAATACTTAAAGCTAAGCTAAAACAATAATATGCATACAACATACATGGTGTACATAGGGTGCAGTAGTATATATGAGAGGTTCCAGATAAACTGTTCAGCCTCCTAATAGCTTGTGAGAGGAAGCTGTTAATCAGTCTGGTGGTTCTGCCTCTGATGCTCTGGAATCGTTTGCCTGATGGCACAAGCTCAAAGTGAGAGTGAGAGTGGCCTTGACAATTTTCAGTGTCCTGCTCCTGCAGAGGCTCCAGAAAAGTTCTTGGACAGAAGGGAGAGAAACTCTGATTACCCTCTCAGCTCCCCTAACTATCCTCTGCAGGGCTTTTTTGTCTGACATACTGCAGCTGGAGCATCATTTTGCGAGGCAGTACATCAGAACACTCTCCACCACACCTCTGTAGGTCCTGAGGATGCTGGTGGAGAGAGAGACTTGTTTCAGTTTCCTCAGGAAGTGTAGTCTGCTGGGCCTGTTTCCTGATCCCAGAGGTGTTCTTGCTCCAGGTCAGGAGCATGTTCTCCACTCTCTCCTCTGTGCAGCTGCTGATACTGAGAGGAGCGTGTTCAGGCCATGACCTCCGAAAATTCAAAATAGAGCATAACTGCACTGATACTTCGCAGATGATGGCATCAATATTCCCTGGGGATGTGATGATAACATGAATAAATATATTCTGGAAAAGTCACAGAAAATGAAAATGAAAGTGTGAAAACCCTATGAAGTACAGGTAGTCAGGTTGAAGCTAAACTGTATACCAGAGATGGGTACTCATGAGGTACCTACTTGTGCAATATATTTTACAGTGTAGCAGTAGTAGTAAAGTTTTGATAACTCTTCCCACTGTGAGTAAGTCTAGTACTTCTGTAAAGTCTCTGTATTTGTAAAGGACACGACTACAGTATGCACGCCCAACACAAGAATCAACCTGTATCATGCTCATGTATTTACTTACATATTAGGTCTAGTATATAGTAAATAAAAAGAAACATACCTTGATGCATGTGCCAATTTTGAGTTCAGTAAAATTTCACACAATCTGATCATTGACTAAAAGACATACCTGAACTTATATACTGATTGATTGATTGATTGATTGATTGATTGCATTTATATAGCGCCTTTCAAGATACCCAAAGCGCTTTACAGTTCATTATTCATTCACTCCACACTCCATGGGGGTAAGCTACTATTGTAGCCACAGCTGCCCTGGGGCAGATTGCAAGTACTTTTGCATGCTCCATCATATTGTAAAAATCATATTGTGAAATGCCTTGTCTAAGGACACAACAACAGTTTTTTGTGACTGGCACCCGCCTGTGGCACCTGGTTTTCCCAGTGATCTCCCAGCCAAGTACTACAGGTATGGCCATGTCATGTGGTAATATAGGAAGTGCTCTATTGTGTTTTTAAACCCCATACACCATCACTAGAATCATTTGGATAATTTCCAATTTCCAATCTCTGGCCCCATCCACACTAGTACATATTTGAGTTGTTTTCCTTGTGGATGCAGTGTTCATCCACACTAATCCAATGGAAAACGGCTCCAGAAATGGAACAATCTGGTGCCACCAGCTCCCAGGAATTCATCTGAGTATGGATCTGATCCAGCACTGTGTGGACGCCTGAAAACGCTGATACGCTGATGTAGGAGCCCTACACACTGAGACTTGCACCTTCCTGATTCGCTGGGTTCGTGACATTGGTCATATGACACTATTGTGGAAAACAGTTTAAACAAACCACAGACAAACAGGAAACAGCGTAGCTAGAACTAGCTAAAAACAACGTGTCTGGATGCAAATTGTTTCTGATATGGTATAAACAGCAGCTGTTAATTTGAAAACTACCACTTTATGACATCACAAAGTGGAACAGAGCATCTTGAGCTTTGGAGATGTGCAGGATTACTCAAAACGTGTGAATGAAACAAAAACGCAATTCTACGTATGTTTATGAGGATCTAACTGAATGATGACATGGCTTAAAGCTCACAAGAATCCGTTTTGTGTAATACAGAACCTTTAAGCCAAAAAAGATCTACAACAGAAGCCAGTGAGCAATTTCAGCACTTACCTCATCTAAATACACTTTGCCCATAATTTCGATAGATTAATATGACCTTTAAACTCTTCACTCCACCAACCATGAATGTCTACATAAACTTCAGAGCAGCTCATTCCCACCATGTGAAAACAAAGCCTCATTGTTCAGACCTCACCTTACAGACCTGGTTGGTTTCTTCTCTGGGTGTAGTTCTGGTAATGCTCCTGGATGCATATCTTCAAAAGGCTCATGGCAGGTTTCCCAGACCAAAGGACCACAGAGGAAATGACCGGTGACAGGCCCGAGAAACCAGGAAATACTGTGTTACTGCAATTATTGTCAAGATAATCCATTGGAACGGTTTATACAAGAGACGCTTTGGTTTGCACTGTCCCATGTCCAAGAGATTTGAACTTCAAATATCTGCAGAATGACTTATGAAAAATATTGTTCAAAGAGAAAAAGAGAGATTTGTACTAAAGATTAATGTTCACCTGCATGTTTCTATGAAGATGTCATTGCTCTGCCTGGAATGTTCTACAGTGTGACATTAAACAGCTCTACCTTACATTTATTCAATTAAAGGTGGTTTTATAGCTGAAAAATAAGCAGAACAACAAACATTCTGACTGTGAGTGGGGTTGTGTCGCCTCTCCACAAATCTGACCTATAACTTGAACTGGTTGGGTCTCCATGAAGATAGAAAAATGTTTAATACCATACTGTGAAACATTCCAGACAAAGCAATAGAGGTGGGACCAAGTTGTTGTTTGGCAAGTCTCAAGTAAGTATCAAGTCTTTGACCTCAAGTCCGAGTCAAGTCCCAAGTCAAATACAGGCAAGTCCAAGTTGAGTCTCAAGTCACTGGTCCATAAGTCCAAGTCAAGTCCAAGTCGTCTGCTTTGAGCTTCAAGTCATTTCAAGTCTTTAAACCAATGCACCAATTCTAGCTTAAATTTTTTGCAATTCATATGACTTTTAAACTATATTGTACTTAAAAAGTCATGGTATATTTATATATGAGTATTTGTACAAGAGTTGTAGAAAATGTTAATCTGTCCTTTTTAAATGTTTTGACAAGATTTTAGTTTGAATCATTGTGGTCACAACAGAAAGAAATCAGAAGTAAAAGTACTGAATAACAGTTATTTTGTCATGAAGGATCATGCTCTCAGCAGTTCCCTCTCTTTTACTATATTGTACTGTATATTACTGTATTGTACTGTATATTACTGTAGTACATTTGAAGATACCATATCACAGTACTTTATCCAAAGTACTTCATCAGTACTTACATCCAAAGTACCAAACAGAGAAGAGGGAGGGACATGTTTCAGTTTGTTCCTGTAAAATTCAGCACCACATTTATCAAATGTAAAGAGAAAAATATTTTCTAAAAACATATATTTTTTTAGGAGAAGCATCAAGTCTTTTCAAGTCACAGGTCTCAAGTCTGAGTCAAGTCCCAAGTCTTAGTCCATACCGGCTTGTCAAACCCTCATCCCATCAGATCTCAGAAGCTCAGCAGGGCTGGGCCTGGTTAGTATTTGGATGGGAGACACTGGGAAAATCAGGTGCCACAGGGGGCACTAGTTGTAAAAAATTGTTGCTGTGCCCTTGGGCAAGGCACTTCACCCTCATTGCCAAGTATGAAAGTGGTGTGTGTGCGATGGTGGTGGTCGTAGGGGCCGATGGAGCAGATTGGCAGCCTCGCTTCCGTCAGTCTGCCCCAGGGCAGCTGTGGCTACAGTAGTAGCTTACCACCACTGAGTGTGGAGTGACTGAATAATGAACTGGAGAGTGTCTTTGAGTGTCCAAAAAAGTGCTATATAAAACTGATGCATTTTATTATTATTATTAGTCCATTTTATCAAGTCAAGTCTCAAGTCCTGCAAAATAGTGCCTCAAGTCTGACTCGAGTCCAAGTCACAACTTGCAAGTCCCACCTCTGCAAAGCAATAACATCTCCCTGGAGAAAAGCATCTGACTGACGCTCCATCAGAAAAGTTACACAATGCAAAAAAGTAGAAGTACAAGTACAAAGTCAAGGTCTAATTACTGAAGTAAGAATAAAAAGTAAGTAAGAGTAGCTTGAAAAGTACATTTCAGAACACAGCATTTGGTGTCTAGTACTAGTAAGTAGTAGTTAAAGTTAATATGATTTAAATAATGGACAAAATCAGTTATTTTCAAAATATAGGCACAAAAATGAGAGAGAAAAAAAAAGGACATCACATTTGAAGGAGCAGTACAAGAAAGAGTGCAAGACTTTTGATTCCCAGCTGTTTGTATATTTTCTTTCACATTTTGAATTGCTGACTGAAAAAAATTACAGTTTTAGTTTAGTATTTTTGTCATTTGTTCTTTTGATTCATTCTTAGACCTAAAGTATATATTAAAAAATCATTTGTTTTTAGATTTCTGAATCTACCTAACATTACTTAAAGGTGCAATGTGTAACTTTCAGGTGGTCTGTCAGATGCTTTTCTCCATGGAGATGTTATTGCTTTGTTCAAATGTTCAAATCATTTAATATTGTCAGAGTCCTCAGACGTGCTCACCAGTAGAGGGCACTATTGCCACAGGTTTGAACCACACTTCTTTGCCCCTGTTGCTCCTGATAATTGTACTTATAGATTGCAGTTCACTGTATTGTTGCCTACAAATAACGCCACTGTGTAACTAGTCAGGTTGACGATAATGCTATATTGTGGAACATTACAGGCAAAGCTATAGCCTTATACTTAAACTTAAAATAAATAATGATTTTTGTTTGCGTTTATTTGACATGTAATTTATTTTGCTATATTATTTGTGTAGCTTTCTTGTTTTACTGTTGGGTGAAAGTGCATTTTTTCATTATCCCAACAAATGCCATATATGCGTGCTGCATGGGGGCCCCCTAGTGGCTGCTGGGGGCCCTGCTTATTCCAGAGCAGGATACGGCCCTGCAGAGGAAATGTTCAGAGTGACAGGTGACCGAATGATTAATGTGCTCCAACTCTGCCATCCATCACAGATCTGTACTGTCTGTCTGCCTCTTTCTCTCCTTTTTCTCTCTCTCTCGATCTGTCTCTGTAGCTCTCCATTCCTCTCTCTTTCTCTGTCGCTCTGTGTATCTCTTCATCCCCCCTCTTTCTGTCTCACTCCGTATCTTCATTCATTTCTCTCTCTCTCTCTGTGTGTATCTCTCTTTTCCTCTGTCTCTCTGCTTATCTCTCCATTACTCTCTCTCTCTCTCTCTCTCTCTCTCTCTCTCTGTCTCTCTGTGAATCTCTTCACCTCCCCTCTGTGCATCTCTCCATTCCTCTCTTTCTCTCTGCATATCTCTTTATTCTTCTCTCTCTCTCTCTGGCTCTTTCTGTATATCTCTCCATTCCTCTCTTTCTCTCTGTGTATCTCTCCATTCCTCTCTTTCTCTCTGCGTATCTCTTTATTCTTCTCTCTCTCTCTCTCTGGCTCTTTCTGTGTATCTCTCCATTCCACCCTCTCTCTTTGTGTATCTCTCCATCCATCTCTCTATCTCCAATCATCTCTCTCTCTCAATCCAGCTCTCTCTCCATCCACCTCTCTCCATCTCTCTTTCTCCATCCATCTCTCTCTCTCTCTCTCTCTCTCTCTCTCTCTCTCTGTGTGTGTGTGTATCTCTCATTGCTCTGTCACTTCTTTCTCTCTTTGTCTCTCTCTCTCTATCTCTCTCCATCCTCTCTCTCACTCTGGCTCTCTGTTTCTCTTGTTCTGTCTCTCCATCCGTCTATCTCTGCCTCTCTCCACCCCCTTCTCTCTCTGTCTCTCTCTCTCTATCCCTCCCTCTCTCGATCCCTCTCTGTTTCATCCCTCTCTCTTCTCTCTCTCTCTCTCTCTGTTCTTCTCTCCATCCTCCTCTCTCCCCATCTCTCTTTCATCCCTATCTCTCTGTCTTTCCACCCATTTCTCTGTCAATCCCTGTCTCCCGCCATCTCTCTCTCTCTCTCATCCCTCTCTCTCTACATCTCTCTCTCCATCCCTCCCTCCACCCATTTCTCTCTCTCACACATCCTTCTCTCTCTCCCTCTCCCCCTCTCTCTCATCTCTCTCATCCTCTCTCTCTCTCTCCATGCCTCTCTCTCTCCCTGTAATCTCTTTCTCTCTCCACCCCCTCTCTCATCCCTTTCGTTTCTCCATTTCTCTCTCTTCATCCCTCTTTCTCCTCCCTGTCTCTCTCCATCCACCTTTCTCTCCCCCATCTCTCTCATCCTGCTCGCTCTCTTCCTTCCTCTCTCACACATCTTTTCTCTCTCCCTCTCCCTCTCCTCTTATCTCTGTCTCTCTCTCCATCCCTCTCCCTCTTATCCCTCTCGCTCTTTCCATCCCTCTCTCTCTCCATCCCCCTCTCTCTCATCCCTCTTGCTTTCTCCATACCTCTCTCTAACCCTCTCTCCATCCATTTCTCGCTCATCCCTCCCTCTCGCCCCCTCTCTCTCTTCATCCCTCCTCCTCATATCTCTTTCTCTCCTTCCCCTCTTATCTCTCTCTCTCCATCCCTCCCCCTTATCTCTCTCTCTCCCTGTAATCTCTTTCTCTCTCCACCCCCTTCTTTCGCTTTCTCCATTTCTCTCTCACATCTTTCTCTCTCATCCCTCCTACTCCCTCACATCCCTCTCTCATCCCTCTTGCTTTCTCCATTTCACTCTCTCCATCCCTCTCTCTCTCCATTTAACGCCACTTTTCGTCCCCCTCTCCTCTCCTCTTTCCTCTCTCTTTTAGTCTTATATTTTGTTCCATCGCTCTCTCTAAAAAAAAATCCTCTCTGTTACAAAATCGATCGCGTTTCCAAATGCTGTGCGGCCTGGCGGGTCGACGGTAAATGATAAAAAGAATCTCTCAGGTCCGTCCCAAACAGAAGAACAGAAAAAGTTGATCTGAACACAACTTTTACTTTATGGATGGAGAGAGCAGGTCTGTCGTGTCCATCTGAAATACACTGCCATGTATTTGGTTTATGATCACTCTAGATCACGCTGAGGCAGGACATCACTGTTTTATGACCTACGGGCTGTTTGGATGTGCTCTTGGACGTACACGTTTATTTGAATGCACGATGGAAACTCCAGAGGCCGTGTGTTATTACTATTGTAGACATTTGATAAGAGAGTTTTATATTTTATACGGCGAGGGAAGGAACACAACTTGCTCAACATTTATTCTCGGTACTTGTAAGCGGGGAGTTTCAATTCCCAACAGTTTTTATTATATTTCCTTTAAAAGTTTGAAATGCTGGCTGATAAAATGTGTACATTTTGTAAGCAAGTTTAGTACATTTGATTAATTCTAGACCTAAACTAAAAAAAAAAATTGTTTTTAAACTTGAGTCTGCCTAATATCAGTTAAAGTCCCAGCATGTAACTTTTTTTTTCATCTCCACAAACCTGAGTCTTAATTGACCTAGAGGAGGGCCTTTCTGTCTCTATGGAAATGTTCCTTTTACTATAATCTTCACAGTATGGCGTAAAACATATCTATCAACTTGGAGAATGTAAAAAGAGCTTTTGAATGGGTCTTTGAAATGAACGATTCCAAAACAGTCAGCTCCAAAGAGCCGAAAGTCCCAGCACAAAGTTCCACACTATATGATAGAGAGATAATTTACTGATCCGAGGGAAATTGAATTTGTAACATTTCCACGGTGTGCCTCAGTGCAGTTTAACAGGACGACTGGTCAGGGAGGGTCAGCAGGTCTGTGCCAGGGCAGTTTGAAGAGAGAAAGAACCCTCAGGAAAAAAGTGTCCCTCCTCTGTGTCCTGCAGCATCACACCAGTGTCCAGGAGGCGCCAGTTGAACATGACAGGAAAGTCTCTTCTAAACCTCATTCTTACTGCACTCGGTTGTTTCAGTTGTTGATGAAATGGATCATTTCCTCTGGAAGGTCTTGGAGTACAGGCATCTGGTGTAAAAAGCCTTTAGTAGATCAAAGATCCACAGCTAGCTCCTTACACTGCAAAAAATTATGTCTAGCTAAATAAAAATAACTTCAGTTAAAAATATTTTACTTTGAGTCGATTCAAATTGACAAGTCAAATTAGTGTGTTTTTCTTTATTCAAACGACATTCGATTTTGTTTCTTATTTCAAGTACAAAGAGTTGTTGTTTTTTTTAATTTAAGTGTAGCAATATGTATTTTCATATTTTACGTATTATGTTTTTTTGTATTTATTCATGTGTTTATTTTGGGAAAATAAAAAATGTACATTCTTTGACAATGGAACATATAACATTAGTGAAATCATAGCAGAAACAACAAAAAAATTTGCCCAAAAAGGAGTGGGAAGAAGAAAACTTATTAAATTCCACCCACCACAATGAGCCTTCTTTCATTTTACATTTTACAATAAACTATATGATCTACTTACAAGTGCAGACAAAGAGTCGCTGTTGTAATTTGGTAACATAATTGTATAATAATACATAATACATAAGAATACTAACAATGGTAAGGAAACTAAAGGGTCTGTTTACACGAGAACGCTTGTGGATAAAAAACAACAAAGCTCCTTTCGTTTAGACCAGGAGTGTCAAACTCATTTTGTTCCGGGGGCCGTATCCAACATACTTTGATCCCAAAGGGGCCGGATCAGAAAACTCATGTCATATATACCCCAAAAATAGCAATAAGTTCAAATATTTGTGCAGAGAAATGCAAATCTATTACAGAAATCTTTTTTAATTGATGAACTCTTTCTTTTTTACAAAATATTATAATATTATGAACAACCTGAAACTTTAAGAAAAATGCAATTTCAACACAATCTTTTAACATGAACTTGTATGCAAATCGGAATAAGTCAATTTTTCTTGGAAAATCCTGCACTTGGCTCCACTTTTCTCATGTTGGACATTTTTCTGATGAGGGTGTCACGGTCAACAGTCAAAACGATCGTCCTTTAAGAGCGTTTGGAAAGAGACAAGTCTTCATTTGTGCTGCTCTGGTGAGAGGGGCCACGCACAGAGACCCTGGAGACGCTGCTGTTCTAAGCACCACAGAAAATTACCAGTATTTTAATAGAAAATATAATTTAAATATTTTAGTAGAAAATCAGCCGAGGGCCAGATTAAAGGTCTTGTATGTTTGACACCCCTGGTTTAGACGGTGACGACGTTTTTGGGGCTTAAAAACACAAAAAAACACCTCCTAGAGTATGCTCCTCCGTAGCATTTCCGTCTACACTGCCCAAGACGCAAAACTCTGGTCAGATCTGCTCTCGTCTTATACATCACCCCCTAGCGTCACCACTGAGCCATCGGGCATGCATATCCAATTGAATTCCACACACTTTTGCGTCACCATATGCATGCAGATTTCCTCCCGAAAACACTCGTCTAAACGCGGAATAAAAAGTGACGATAATGTGATGATAAAAGCAACACCACCGTAGATATAATTAGTAGATATCAGATATAATTTTACATGTCAAGTGAAATTTACTCAAATCATTATAAAACTTTCTTAATTCAAGTCATCTCAACTTGACTAGATTTATTTTTTTGCAGTGTAGCAGCCTCTTGCACCGTCTCCATGGATACGGGGAAAACAAACAACTAATTTCACACAATCCACAGTCCTTTACTTGCGTCCTTTGAACTGCACACGCTGCACTTCTTAGCTGGTTAAAATTCCATGACATGATGTTAAAACCTGAGCTCAAAAAACAAAAGCAGCCGACCACTCCTTTGCCATAAAGCTGACCAGGCAAAAACGTACCAGGTTAATTTGGGTCAAGAAAGCGTTTGTGCAGTGACAGCCCTTCCTCCACACCTTCCTCTGCCTCTAACGCTCTGATCCGTCATGTGACCACCTCATTACCGAAGCCCAGTAGGCCTGCGTCTGTGCGTCCGTGCCCCTCGCCGCCGCGCGACCCGAATCCACAACTCCAGACTCACGCGGGCCACGGACGCAGCCTTTCATGTGGCCTTTAAACCCCCGAGTCCACATTCAAACCCTCTGAGCTCACCTCCCCGTAGCTTCACTCCGAGAACACGCCGTTACCCACAATGCCCTTGTTGAGTCCTTGCCCAAACCTCGAAACAGATGCCCGGGGAGGGAGTGGAAACAACTGGACGTGATGGAGAGTTGGAGGAGAAGGGGGAGAGAGGAGGAGAGAGGGAGAAGAGGAGACAGGGAAGATGTGGAGAGAGTGATGAGGAGAGAGGAGGAGAGAAAGAGCGAGAAGAAAATAGGGAGATGAGGAGGAGAGAAGAGGAGACAGGGAGAGGAAAGAGCGAGGAGGAAAGGAGCGAGTGCAAGCTGGAGAGAGGGATATGAGGTGAGAGAGAGAAGAGAACAGAGGAAAAGATAGAAGTAGAAGGTGAGAGGAGAAGGAAAGAGAGCGAAGGAAGGGAGAGGAGGGGTGACGGAGAGGAGAAGAGAAGGAGAGAGCAGGAGTGAGGGAGAAAGTGGAGGAGGAGAGAGACGAGAAGCATATGTTTGGAGGTGCGATTGTAACACCACTGCTACCTGACCACACAAGTTGAAGAGATTTGAAATCACATTGTTGCTAATAAAATGTGTGGGGTCAAAGGTCATTTATAGAGTGTTTACTCAGGAATAATAAGGAGTGTGTCTCCAAACAATGAAAGTGCTTTTGGCAACAGTGGCGGTCAACGAAAGAAACTTTTACAGCCCATATGTCCCAAACAAAGAGGGTTTTACATCAACTTCATATGGAAAGACTGCTGATACTTTGCACACTCTTGGGGGTGTTCTACATGTATTTCTACTGGCAGAATGTTCATCAGTTACTAGCTGTGTAACGGTACATGTATTTGTGCTGAACCGTTTCGGTATGGGACGTTCGGTTCGGTGCAGGGCAGTGCACGAGTGAATTCCCCCTCTACATGTGCAGCTATACGGAGGCTCGGCTCTTTAATGTTCATGAGGGAACTCCTCCGTGATTGTGGTGGCAGTGTTTCCCGCAGAGCTTTATAGTTAGTGCGGCTTGACTACATCCCCACCACACAACCCCCCATACCCGCGACCTCTGTTCGTAGCAAAAAATATATTTCTAACCGCTGGGGACGTTGTTACTGCAGCAGATCTGCACTTAAGACAAAGTGACAAGTTGTTTTTTCTGGACAAAATATGAAGATTGAGTAAAACTTCATCCTGGAACTGTTAGTGCTGCACTTTACTTTTTACGTTTTGTTTACTGTTTACAAGAAATTTATTTTTCATAATATTTCAAACATTTGTTGCTTATTTGAGAATATTTTATTGAACTTATTAGTATTACCAGCAGCACACAGTACACAGCAGCACTTTGCATTTATTTTATTTTTCCATTTGTATAATGTTAAAACTAACTGTTGGTTTAATAAAAACACAAATAAACAACAAGCAAATGGTTTTGCATTTTGTTCCCATACTGTACCAAAAATGAACTGAACCGTGACCTCAAAACCGAGGTACGTACCGAACTGTGATTTTTATGTACTGTTACACCCATATCAGTTACTGTAGTGGCACACATGCACATTAGCAATTGCAGATAACGTTTTAAGATGTTCTGAAAACTCTAGAAAAAAACAAACAAAATGGATTTAAACAAAAAATTTTCAGGAGCCTGTGGAATCCCGGCTCGAGTGTCCCTCTGGCTTCAAAGTCCCAGCTCAAGCGTCCCATTCTCTCAACAGGAACGCCCAGCTCCTCCCTCCGGACGCCCCCTTCTTCCCCTTCTCTTGGGCGGCACATGGGTACCTGCTGTGCCCGGGAGAGGGGGGGCGTTCTCGGTCACGCACTGTGATGTATTAAGTTAGAAAATCAGCATAATAAAACTAGAAAAGCACTCAGAGAGCGCAGACCTCCGCCAAGGACTACCCCCATTTTTTATATAAATTGCGATAAAATCAGTCTTCTGGATCAGATCCGGATCAGCCTTTGGAATATGAAAGAGGATCCCATTGTCCATCCCTGAGTCAAATTTCATGGGGTTTGGTCAATAATTAACCGAGATATTGAGAAACAAAATTTTTGGCCCCATTTACCACAATGTTAACTAAAATTTCAAAGTGATCCAGAATCCAGGATTTCTTCCGGATCACCCCCAAAATGAAATCAGTTCTTCCTTTTCACATTTCCAACAAATCCTGAAAATTTCATCAAAATCGGTCCATAACATTTTGAGTTATGTTGCTAACAGAACAAACAAACAAACAGACAAACAAACAGACAAACGCCGGCAAAAACATAACCTCCTTGGCGGAGGTAATGAAATGTGAATGTAGCGAGACCAAATGATTATGTCATTTTACCAATCTTCCTGAAGCGGCACACATTTTTTCAGTCTGTAACATCAAGATAACAGACAATACCATAGAAGTTTACTTTGAAATTGTATTTTAAATATTTTTTTCTTGTTCCCCATGTCCTACTGCATCTGTAACTGTTCATTTGGGAAGAAATATTAATTATTTCCTTACCTGCCATGGACATAATTTGTGTGCCTCACTTGTGGAGTAATTTGGCACACTGTATTTACTCTTTTATGTATTTACTCTTTGTGTGTGTTTGACACCACATAATATTTGCATGTTTTGTTTGTATATATGAATAAATGTGTTGAGATATATTCTAAATTGTGTGTGTAATTAATACAATATACATAATGGGAAAAAAAAAAAGTTGTTTAAATTTATATGTATTTAGATTAACTTAATTTCAGAAAGGGTATAACTCAGGGGGACCTTCCTGCAGATTTCCCGCCTGTAATAAAATGGGTTCATGGTTCTGTTTAGGTCTTTGATTTTCATGAATATTATGTAAACCTGATTTAAAAACTCAATTTTCTTTTATGCTATAATACAATAAAATGTAACAGGGTGATCTAAATCTGTCATGTGTGAGCAGTTACTACTCCCTCTTTAATACTCCAATGTTTAAAAGCTCCGAAGGTGATCCACGTCCTTGTAGGCTGATGCATAAATCATATTCTATTATGACATACAGTGGGACTTGAACAGAGGCGTACGAGCACAGTGACACAGTCCCATAAACAGCTCACATCTGGAGCCAGGTCCTGTTTGTTTGGGTCCCTCAAACCTCCATGACATGAACCAAACATTACATCAGACGTGGTTTCTTCATGCTATCACTGGATTTAGACAAAAAACCGCAGAGGAAAATGAAAATTAGGAACTGGGGAATTGTTAACAGGAGCGGTGATGTCAGAGGCTGGAGCGAGTGTGTGGGAAGAATACTTTGAATACTTTTGAATGTATTTAGTTACAGAATACTGAATACACGCATTCAAATCTGTTGTAATGTGTCTGATACATGGTTCAATCAGAGTACTGAATACACAGAGTACTTTCACACTGAGTTGCATTAAATCAGTTTTAAAATGTGTGTTTTTATGTTTTATATCATTGTTTCAATCTGCATGTAGGTCTGCAATCTACACTTCTGACACATGAGAGAGCGAGTGACTATTTTGTTCCAGTATTGCTGGTTCAATTGAATGTTGAATAGAAAATGAAACAGGCTACATTTAATGGCCAAATAGGCGACTTTTACTGCTGCTTCAAAGACTGTTTTTCATTGTTTAAAACTTGAGTAATACTAATTGTTCAGAGACACGATCACTCAGTCAACAATAAAATATCCTCATTAATGTTCAGTAATGCTCAAATCTACCTTTAGTTTGTGATTTACGAATAATGTCTATTGAAACACTGTTTTATAGGGATGTACCAATAACTGAAATATCATGATATCGTCAAAGTTCTCACAATAATATCGTGGACCATCACAATATATCGAATTACAAGTCTCTTTGCTTAAATGAAAAGTTATGATGCAGCAATAGCTAAAAAAAAGACAAAGGGAACTACATAGACCATGATCCTTTGCTCCATTTCAGTGTAGACAACCTGAAGAAATAATACTTCTAATCACTTTAAGTCTTAGTTCTTTGGATTCAGTCTTGTCAAGGGATTTTAAGAGGTAAAAGTAGCATATTCACAGTTTTGCTTCCACAAAATATCTCAATAAATATCGTACCATGAGATGTATATTGTGAAAATATCGTACTGAGAGATTTGGATATTGTTACATTCCTAATCATGAGCTTTCCCACGATATCACAATAAACATCGTACCGTGAGATTCATATCTTGACGATATTGTATCGTGAGACTTGGATATCGTTACACCCCTACTGTTTTATATTGTGTCTTCTATGTTTCTCAAATACCACAATGTAATTCTTTGGTTTTATAAAAGTAATTGTACTGTACTGTCTGAATACCAATAAATGAAAGAGTAACAACTTTATATAACTTTTGTATTACTCTACTTACTTCAGTACATACAGTATTTCCCAGTACTGTCTATAAGCTACATATTGCTGTAATAAAAACTTGTTAGACATAACTTTGTGTGTCATTTTACATCACAAAAAGTTCTGTCTTTATCTCATGAACACGTTTACATTAAAGGTGGGAGATCTATCAAAAAATGAATGACAACCAATACAACAAATACAAATGAGAGCAAAACTAGACCATTAAAAATCAAATGAACGTGAACATGTCATGTCTTCCAAACAAGGGTATAAAGTGACATTTACAGGCATATCTTAGAAGATTTCTGGATCTCATTATCAGTCATGCAGACTCACTCGTTTTGCTCAGTATCGCTGACTCTGACTTGACATTACTTCATGTCCGTGATGTGTAAAACTGGATTCATGAGCGACATCAGGCCAGAGGAATGAGCAAACCCAGATGAAGAACGTCTGGGTCAAAGATGTCTGCTCCAACATGGAAAACACCTGACTGTAGATATATGGCGCTTCCCCAGGGTAACAGCACATGGACAGGGCTGGATATAGGGCATAACAGAGGAGTATGGGACATTTTATCTTCTAAATTTACTTTTGGATAGTCTCTCCACAGCCCTGACTTGTAACTTGGCCTGGTGTTGTCTCCTGCTTTACTCAGATAGATACAATTAAAGTCATGATGGGGTAACCTTTTACGGTAAAGTGGATTCTTTTGAGTTTGTGAACTAAGAAATATCCCAAGAATCCAGGTGTCAGGTTCAATTCTGCCAGCAGGAGGCACCCAATCACAGAGCAGCATTAGGGTTTTTGGTAGTGCTGTCAAGAGATAAAACAAAAAAGATAGATTAATTCATTATGATCTGCAATTAATTGATCTAATAAATCTTGTTTTTAATCTCTCCTTTAAATTGCTGAAAAAAGCCCTCAACTTGAAGTATTTTCATTTAAATTCATTATTACATTGTGGCAGATCAAAAGACTGATATAGAACAAAAAAAGTGACTTTATAAAGTCATTTATTGTTTAAACAAACTTTAACAGATGCAGTCATTTACATTCCATTGTGTTCTTTTGTCAAACCCTCAAATGATGAGAAAATATAAATAAAATAAAATATCAGGTTAGAGCCCTGCACCCGCGGGACCCGACGCAAAACTGTGACGCGGGACACATTCTGAAAGCTCAATGAGGGTGCGGGCGTGAGCGGGACGGCACAGTGCGGGTGCAAGCGGGAGTGGGACTGCATAAGGCGGGTGCGGGCGGGTGCGGGCGGGAGCGGGACTCCACAATGCGGGTGCAAGCGGGACTGCACAGTGCAGGTGCAAGTGGGTGCGAGCGGGACTGCACAGTGCAGGTGCGGGCGAGTGTGGGCGGGAGCAGGACTGCACAGTATGGGTGTGGGCAGGACAGTGTCCCAACACATAAAAACAGATTTTATAATAAGGCAACTTGCATACAGAAACTGTGAAGTTAGAGATTAAAAATGAGATTAACATGATAAAAAAACGTAACACGCTAAATATGATGGTAATTAATTAATCGCAGTAAACACGATAATTTGACACCCCTAGTATTTGGAGAAGCCAAACACATTTAGCACAGATATTGGGGTCTTCAAAAGTAGAGATAAAAAAAAATAATAATAAAAAAAGATTGAAATTGAATGTATACTTTTCTTTCTAGGAGTAGTACTGGAGTAAAAGTAAAAAAGTAAAGTACAGATGCATAAAATGTTTTACTTAAGTACAATAGTTTACTACTTTTACTTTGATACATTCCACCTCTGGTCTGATGTGAGTGGGGTTAGCCTCTCTCTGTGCTGGGAAACATTCCAAGCAAATGAGCAAAATCTCCATGGAGTTAAGAAGGATTTACCAGAAAAGTGACACAGTGCAGCTTTAACACTTCTCCTCAGACAGCCTTTTGAGTCATTTTGATGGAGCTGTGGATCTTTGACCTAGGGCTGTAGTGCTAAATCATGTCTGGAGCCTGCAGAGAGCCCAGCCTAACTGTTTCCACCTCATCTGTGCGTCGTCTTCTGTTCTCAGCGTGGACCTCTACCTGCACCAGTGTGTTTAATGGGCTGCACTTTACTCTAATGAAGAACCGTTAAACACGTCACAGGGCCCAGAGCTGTCTCCTGTAGTCATACTGTTTCCAATGTAGTAAAAAGTCTGACGAAAACAGCTAAAAATAGTACAACCAGCTTTCCACAGGTTTGTACAGGTAATGGCTGAAAAGTAACTGCTAACTTCTACCATATGACTGTTCAGAATATACAGAATATATTTTTCAGACTATATGTTGATCTCGAGTATAACTCCTCAGTTCTGGTTTCAGTCCTGGTTTGGTCCTGGTCTGGTCCCGGTCTCAGTCCCAGTCTGGTCCCAATCTTGTCCCGGTCTCAGCCCCGGTCTGGTCCTGATCTCAGTCCCAGTCTTTTTGTCCTGTTTTATTCCTGGTTTAGACCTGATTATTCCAGCATCACAGTTTAAATCATGGAAATGGGAAATGGCCGTTTTCCATTTTTTCCACAAAATCGAAAACTGAAAAAAAGGAACCGTTATCCATTTTTTCATTTAGTTTTTTTTTTTGCAGACAAATACTGAAGAAAATAGTTGCTTTTTCCTTTTCTTATTTTTGGTTTTATTTTGAAAAACGAATGAACGAACGATATACATGGATTGCGTTTGTCCACTGATCCGAAAGTTGGCAGTTCTGCTTCTGACATTCTGAATTCTGCTTTTGACATAAAAAAAAAAAAAAACACACACACACACACAAAACAAACAAAACAAAACAAAAACATCATTGGTTGAGAGGTCAGATCCACTGATCCACTTGTTGATGGTTTGATTCTAGCTCCCACAGATGAATGCTGTCTTTGTGTTCTTGGGCAAAACACTTCTCCCCTAGTGTCTGTGTACACTGCTGTATGTCTATGTGTATGTCTATGTGTATGTGTATGGGAAAGCGCTATATAAAAATGTGACCATTTACTAGATTTTCGTTGCGGCCCCAGGCCTTAGTACCAAGTTGTTCTGTGTGTTCTAAATAAGTCTGACACCTGGATTCCTGCTGCAGGAGCCCTGGTCCGTGATTGGTGGGGCAGGTCGACGCCCACCTCACCTGCAGCCACCTCCCCCTATTTAAGGAGATTGCCTGCACTTGTTCGGGGCTGCTGTCCTTGGTGGCCAGTCTGCCATTTTGTTTCTGTGTATGTAGTTTAGTTTAGTTCTGTTTTGTGCCTTTTTTGATTTGGTCACTCGATTCTGTTTGTGGGTTTATGTGGTTTAATTTGGGGAACTTGTGTTTTGGTTCAGTGTGTGTCTCTAAGTTTTACCACTCGTTTTTGTGTAAGCCTGCGTGACCCCTTTTCTGGCACAAAACTCTGTTTATTCTGTTGTTCTGTTTCTTAGTTTAGGTTATTTTCTGTATATTTTTAGTCTTTTGTTAATTTACCTTTACATTCCTGTTAATTAAACATTATTTAATGTATTCCATTTTACATCTTGGTTTTAATTTTGTTACTTCCCTTACCCAAACGAGCTGGGTCATAACAATTTTTCTCCATGGAGATGTTATTGCTTTGTCTGTTTGTCTGGAATATTTTCACAGTATAGGGCTACATTTATATGATGACGGTCTGAACAGAAGATGCAAAAGTGGCGTCGCATCTTCACTTTTTATTCTGCAACAAGCGTTTTCGGGAGGAAATCTGCGTGCATACAGTGACGCAAAAGTGTGTGGAATTGGATTGGGTATGCATGCCAGGTTTCTGTGTAATGTATGTACGTGACGTAAACACGCAACATGAGCAGATCTGACCAGAGTTTTGTGTCTTGGGCACTGTAGACGGAATCACTACAGTGGAGTGTATTCAACTTTTCCACTCTGGAGGGTGTTTTCAGACTTTCGCGTTTTTAAGCCCCAGAAACGCCGTCACCGTCTAAACTAAAGGCACTTCCGATAAAATATTTTGGCATTTTTACTCGTACGTTTTCTCATGTAAACAAGCCCTTAAACTTTTCTATCTTCATGGAGACCAAACCAGACCAAGCTACAGGTCAGATCTGTGGAGAGGTGACCCCGCCCACACTCAGAATGTCAGTTTTCTAGATATTTTTGAGCTATAAAATCACCTATAATTACCTCCGCCACGGAGGTTATGTTTTTGCCGGCATTTGTCTGTTTGTTTGTCTGTTAGCAACATAACTCAAAAAGTTATGGACCGATTTTGATGAAATTTTCAGGATTTGTTGGAAATGTGAAAAGGAAGAACTGATTTCATTTTGGGGGTGATCCGGAAGAAATCCTGGATTCTGGATCACTTTGAAATTTTAGTAAACATTGTGGTAAATGCAAACAAAAATTTTGTTTCTCAATATCTCGGTTAATTATTGAGCCAAACCCCATGAAATTTGACTCAGGGATGGACAATGGGATCCTCTTTCATATTCCAAAGGCTGATCCGGATCTGATCCAGAAGACTGATTTTATCGCAATTTATATAAAAAATGGGGGTAGTCCTTGGCGGAGGTCTGCGCTCTCTGAGTGCTTTTCTAGTTGTATAAGCTGTTTACTGAGCAATGACACATCCATAGAAACAAGAAGGTGCTGTGCCCCAAACAAAAGGTTACCTTTAATCTTAACCATAGTTAAAAAAGACAAGAGACGATGGCTAAAAAAATGAGGCAAATGTAGAACACCCATAGGAAACTCATCTTATGATCTAAAATACTTAAAGATAAGCAAAAATTAAAGCCTCAGTATGTAACTTTATGGCAGTGGAAAGTTAACTGCCTGGAAATATGGTTGTTCGCCCTCTTTCCCAAGAACTAAAGTTTAAGTTCACAATATAACAAAACCTGACATGTAGAATTACATGGGGCTTTATGATTCATAAAGCCCCAGGATCAAACTTTTCCCCAAGAAACATTTCTCCGTTGACTGTTATATTCTACTGCATGTCTTAAAACCCATCAGAGAATGTTCCAAAGTATGGTTTTAACCTTCTGTTTCCATGGTATCATGCAGTTAACTTTCCACCGCCATAAAGTTACACAGTGCACCTTTAATCTTAACCATAGTTAAAAAAGACAAGAGACGATGGCAAAAAAAAATGAGGCAAATGTAGAACACCCATAGGAAACTCATCTTATGATCTAAAATATTTAAAGACAGTGTTGGGAAGGTTATTTTGAAAATGTATTTCTCTACAGATTTACAGATTACATACCCCAAAATGTAGTTTGTAACATAATACATTAAATTACTTAAAGTGAGTAACGTAATCTGAATACTTGATTACTTACTTGATTTTCTGTAGAGAAGCAAAGACGAGGATATCTTCACATAAGATGTTTTGTCTGCTAAAAGAAAATAAAAAGCCCAGACTTTACTTAACCGTATTAAAAATATTATTGATAGAAGAGGAGGAGACATGGTCCGCACAGCATGATTTAGTCCTGTTAAATCCTGTTTTAGTGCTGTTTTAGTCCTGGTTTTAGTCTTGGTTTTAGTCCTACTTTAGACCTGGTTTAAGACCTGTTTTAGACCTGGTTTTAGACCTGGTTTAGACCTAGTTTAGTGTTCGGCAATGAGTGGAATTACAGAAAAAAGAAAAGGGGGATATAGCCCAAAATGTAAAAACAGGAAAATACCGCCATGTAATCCATTTATTTCAACAAAGTAACTGTAATCCAATTACCACTCATTGAAACAGTAACTGTAACTGAATACAGTTACTCATAATTTGTACTCTGATTACGTAACTCCGGTACATGTAATCTGTTACTCCCCAACACTGCTTAAAGATAAGCAAAATTAAAGCCTCAGTATGTAACTTTATGGCAGTGGAAAGTTAACTGCATGATACCATGGAAACAGAAGGTTAAAACCATACTTTGGAACATTCTCTGATGGGTTTTAAGACATGCAGTAGAATATAACAGTCAACGGAGAGATGTTTCTTGGGGAAAAGTTTGATCCTGGGGCTTTATGAATCATATTGTTCTTTGTAATTCTACATGTCAGGTTTTGTTATATTGTGAATTTAACCTTTAGTTCTTGGGAAAGAGGGCGAACAACCATATTTCCAGGCAGTTTACCAGAAGTCTTTGCATATTAAGCCAAAGTTGAGCCTGTTCACAGACTTCTACCAATTGGCATAAAAGAAAGCGAAAATCAAACAGTGAAATTCAGTCAGCCTTGTTATGTACAGCATTGGAAGTAAATACAAAAAGCCCATGTAATCACCAATCTCCGCCGTAATGTTCTGTGGCTTTCTAATGATGTAAATGAAGCTAAATTAAAGCTACTGTGGAACATCTTTATGGGTAATTTCCTTCAAACCTCAAAGATCTTTCTGACATCGCGTTCTGTCTTCATTTGTTCAGACGGCATCACACATCTGCTGCTGATTACTGTGGTGTTGTGGCATTGTACGGGACCATTTTTAAATCACACAACTTAACGCTACACTAACAATATTTTCCCTATTCTACAATCAAAAGGCTAACCCCATCAAATAAAGCTTAAGGCGTATAAACGGATTGGCCAGCTCATCAGCAATCTGACGCAAGCTGACTTTATAGAAATGTACCATCACTTTGTCTCTTTTCCTGCCTTGTCTCAGATGGGACAGTGATTGTTCTAGAACTAGTGGTATAGGCTAGTGGTTCAATCCCAGCTGTGTCTTTGTCCAGGAGCAAGACACCTATTTGTGTTAGTGAGTTATTGGTGGTGGCCGTGGTCGGTAGGGCAGTGGGGCAGTAGACACTTCAAAATTTTAATCTGAATCATTTAAATTTTGATGTAGAGAAATTTGTTTTCATTTTATTATTTTATTTCAGGTTGTCTTAAGTTTCAGGCATCTCCTTGATACCAAGTTACAAGTCAGATCTGTGGGGAGGTGATCAAGCTCACAGTAAGAATGAATATTTTTCAAGGTATTTTTGAGCAATAAACCCACCTGCAATTGAAGCTGAACTGAGCTGCTTAATGTTATACTGTGGAACATTCCAGGCAAAGCAATGACATCTCCATAGATACAAGCAGGTTACAGACCTCCAGCCAATTATTTTGGGTAATAAAACCACCTGTAATTGAATAACTGAGAGAAAAATGCCATAATATGGAACATACAGGCTTTATGCACCTAAAAAAGAACTCTGTGTAAGATTTCCCCACGTAGACAAGGTAAACATGTTCACATCAAATATGCAAGTAGCTTTAAATGAAAACATTTCTCAAAACAGGTGTTCAGTGTCAGCAAGGTGGGGCATTTGAGGGCAGTGCCCCCCCTAGCGGCCACTGGTGCCCCAACCCTCAACACAGGCCGTTATTATTACTATTTTAAAATGATTTTGATTGGCGCATTTCACTTCTGGCTGAGGGCACAAACTTTACTGTGACATCAATGACATCACAGTCTCTGTTTGTTTACTGTAGTGTGATTGGACAACTGTCCTGTCACTCACGTCACGTCACATCAACCTGCTGCGTCAACTCGTAGCTGCTTCACGATTAGCGGCAGCTGCTACTTTAGCCTAAAGCTCCACACAGGAAATGGCGAGAACAGAGTCAAAGACACACGGACAGACCCGCCTGCTGGGGGGACATTCTCTGCCGGGACCCGGGACAGTCGCCGCCCAGACTCGGGGCAGTCGGTGCCGGGACTGGGGCAGTTGCCACCGGGCCGGGGCTCTCGCTGCCGCCGCCGGGGCCAGGGCAGTCGCTCGCTGCTCTTTGCCCCCTCGTTTCTGGGTGTGAAAGTTTGACTTGAGCATAGCGCGCAGAGGCATAATTCTACCTGGTGTCCTGGTGCTGATATGGACTGGCTGTAACCTGTTTTAGTCCTGGTTTAGTCCTGGTTCCTCAAGTCTCAGGTCTGTATAGGACAGTACTGGACGGCGTACCCTCGCGTACCACGCCCACTACAGCCCTGGTGCTGCCTGATGCGTGGCTATTTCTTGCCCGGTTGCTTCTTTCAGTGATGTTGTTCAGGGGTGTTTTTGACAAGGCTGTTGTTTAATGTTTACAACCAGTGTCAGGCCTTATTGTTTTTTAATAAACCTCAACCTTTTATTAATGTCTTGTGTGCGTATCGTCTACCACAGCCTCAACAACTATTGCAGCTAATAATAATAATTTTAATAAAATAGTGATAAAAATAACAACAACACATAATTAGTCTTATACTGTTAAAGAAAAATGTGTTTGATAGCATTTCTGCTGTGTATGACTCCACCGTGTTAAAATATTTTTCAAATGGCAGTGCCCCCCCTGCTGGTGACCCACGCCCCTCCAGTAGATGAGCTCTGACGCCGACTCTGCATTCAACATCGTCACAAACCAGGAAGACATTTGGAAAACCAGCGATGACAACTTCCAGTGGGCTGACAAAATCTAGGAAAAATGAGAAAATGTCCCAGTTTTCTTCATCTCCATGTCATTGCAGTGTTCCATTATGTTCAGATAATCAACAATTACAACCATACCTCAGTTTTCATCATTTCCCCACTGACACGCAACTCTGCACTGGGTACATGTGATTAGAAGAGATGAAGCACCAAATTCAAGATGATTCCACACACCACATATGTATGCAGTCTTCATTTTACCGCTGCTCACATTTACTTCAGTAGGTTTTATCCAGTCTGTATAAAAGAAGTGGACTAAGCACAGCATTCAGTGCCACTGACATGAGGCTCACAATGAATAGAATTTTTTTGACAGACAAAATAGTGAAAAAAAAAAAAGATCATGTGTCACGGGTTAATACGAATATTTTAAGACCAAAATGACGAGGCTCACAGCAGCAGTTACAGAGAGAGGAGCCATAAGAGGAGCCACAGGAGCCAGAGTCAGAAGGAGCCGGAAGAGCCTCCTGGTCACACTTCTTATTTGGCACGGGGCGGCTAGCACTTTACCTATGTCCATTCGTATGTACAGTCTATGGTTTTATCACAGTCGATCGGCGAGCCCAGTGTCAGTAACTACAGCACAAGTTGTCATCATCGCATGTTTCCAAATGTCTTCCTGGTTTGTGACGTCAGCGTGAATAGAGCCTATTAGATGTTGGGTTTGGATGATCCTGAAATCCAGTTGGTTTGAACCTAAAATGCCTCTCTCATGATGCTGCAGGTGCTGAAGTTTACGTTGTGACCATTCAGATCAGAATCAGTGCTAGTGCAGCCTCTCCAGCTCAGTGTGGGATTTCTGGAGGTTCTGAGCTTTCACATGAGGCATGATCTGTCCATATGCTGATAAATAGTTGTATGTTTCCTCTGTCTGCAGCTTCAGGCAATCCACATTCAGTTGTGATTATAATAAAAAACAGAAAACAGTCTTTTAACAACCAATGAGAGGGTCAGAAACCTCATCGTATTGGCTTTTTATGGCATACGCTCCAACAATAAAGACAGAATAATGATGTTTTACTTCATATAAAATCCATTCTATCACTCATCATGGCAAGAAACATTTTGTTGTTCTTTCAGACACAAGCCGACAACATTCAACCCACCAAAAACACCATCATTTACAACCCATAACAGGCTCCCCTTTGGCCCAAACCACGTCCATGTGTGCAGCAGGCCCCCTCAGCTCTCTGGAACATCATAAATCCCAGCCTCAGTGATAATTAGAACCATACCAAGGTGATGCCTGCTCCGAGAGACCCTCTGCCGCTCCATAGGGGGACCTCCTCACCTCCTGCTCCAGTAGCCCCCGTCCACCCACCCCTACCTACCCCAAGCGCTTGGCTAAACAGTAGCATGAGGCAAGGAAAAACAAGGCCCCACAGTGACAAAGCCCCCGAGATGTGGAGGATACCGACTCCACTAATGTAAATAAAGATTGCTGTAAGCGCACACCACGTAGAGACAGAGAGGCTAAAGCGAGCGCGAGTCCAAACCGCAAAGAGATCAGTGTTAGAATTGTCCAAACAAAAGAGTCTTTATGGAGAATGGAGGCAACAGCAGCAGCACAGAATGTACAGAGAAGAGACTAGGCCACCTGGATTCTATCAGCGAAAAGGTTTTAATGTGATAGTTATGAAAATGCAAGGGGTGATGAAAATGCAAGGAGTTTCAAAGTCTGTATTTGGTCAGTAGTAGATGACATTTTTGTTACTTGAGTAAAAGTACAGATATTGAGGTGAAAAGTTACCCAAGTAAAAGTAAAAGTATCACATGAAAAAATCTATGTAAGGGGGCGCTTTTCTGGTGGAGGGTCCGTCAAATGTTTCACAGTATGGTATTTAACTTTTCTATTGTCATGGAGACCAAATCAAACCAAGTTGCAGGTCAGATCTGTGGAGAGGCAACCCCGCTCACAGTCAGAATAGCTGTTTTTCTAGGTATTTTTGAGCTATAAATCCACCTTTAATTGAATAAATGTAAGGTAGAGATGTTTAATGTCATACTGTGGAACATTCCAGGCAGAACAATGACATCTCCATAGAAACAAGCAGGTGATAAACCCCCAACCAAAAAGTTACATAGTGCACCTTTAAGTAAAAGTACAGATACAGAGGTGAAAAGAATTACATGAAAAAAATCTACTTAAGTAAAAGTATTATATTAATTATATTAACTTCAAAATGTACTTTAGAGTAAAAAGTAAAAGTATTCACACAGGTTTTGATAAAGTGTTTTGCTCAGCAGTGTCAATACAACTTATTAAAAATTTCTTATGAATTTTGTGTATTTATTTTTGCTTGTTGAAAGCCAATAGTCAGGCTGACACCACCTAGTGCCTCCGCTCAATTTCATTTCTCTCCAGCGACTAGTTCAGGAATCGGAATACACTAGATGGTTTGCAAGAACCTTGGAAGTAGTAGACCACGCGCTGACCAATCAGCGAAGAGCTGTGAAGCCATGACATCGAACTCAAGTGTGTTGTCTGGGTCCCTTTTGTGGTACAACACAACAGTAAACAAAGCGGTCGAGATGGATGTTGATGAAGCCAGACATTCTGTGTTGTCAATGATTCCTGAGATTGATGATTTAAATCCAGAACAAAGAGAATGTTTGGTGAATTTTATCAAGGGGAAAGACGTTATTGCCCTTCTTCCTATGGGATTTGGCAAAAGCTTAATATACCAATTAGCCCTGTTATTGTATTACATACATCACACCCAAATAGCGACTGGTTTATTATTTAAATTTTAAAAAGTACCCGTTTACCGTTGAGTGAACAAATCCTAATGCTGCAAGGTCAGACGGTTTCCATGAAGTGAAACCAGCTGATCAATCAGGCTAGAAAGCCAAAGCTTGGACTCAAAACCTTTACTCAGGATGTTTCCACAAACATGGTAACAAAAAACTTATGAAAGTACTTTCTATTTCACTACATTTTTAACAGGACTGAAAAACAGAAGTATTATTTATTACAGTTTGAAACCTGCTGAAAAGGCTGAGGGTTTACTTTTAACACATTTGTAGTTTGAGCAAACAAAAATATAGAAATAAAAACAGCTGTTGTTTCTGTTGAAGAAAATTCAGCACAAATCTGTAAGACAATCACTACATTTGAAGCTTTATTAGATCTCAAAATCTGCGTGAAATACTTTTACTTTTTACCCTTTAGTACATTATTAAACAGGTACTTTAATATTTTTACTTAAGTAGATTGATACTTCATGTGATACTTTTACTTTTACTTGTGTATTTTATACTTTTACTTAAGTAACAAAACTAAGTACTTCTTCCAGCACTTGAACATATGTCATGTATAGGTGGGTAAAACATCACTTAAAAGGTTTACTTTTGCACTGTGTAACTTTTTGATTGGGGTTTCATCACTTGATTGTTTCTAAGGAGACGTTACTGTTCTGCTCAGAATGTTCCACAGTGTGACATTAAGAAGAACTACTTTACATTTATTCAATTACAGGTAGTTTTATAGCTCAAAAACACTTAGAAAAACATGCATTCTGACTGTGAGCGGGGTCGCCTCTCCACAGATCTGACCTGGAGCTTGGTCTGGTTTGGTCTCCATGAAGATAATAACATTTGACGGACTCTCCACCAGAAAAGTTAGACAATGCACCGTTTAGTACATTTATTTTGAGACGTTTTTAATAAAATCATGCTTCTCTGAGTGGTTTTCAAACACTATACCACAATAGTTTACAGTTTCAACAGTCCAGAGTAAAAGTTTTGACGACTCATGCCATTGTGAGCAAGTCCAAGTGAAAATATGTGGTATAAGTTAACCACACGATATGGGCCATTCAAGACAATAGTGTATCCAACTTCATACGCACTCTCCTATAGTCCAAAAACATGGACTCATTCACTATAAATCTGCTATTCTGGCCTAAGTGTGTAAGTAAAATCAGCTTAAAATTCTTGGTTCCCATTCAGGCTTAACATGAATGGCCTATTCATTTCAGTGTTGTACCAAAACAGAGTCACGTCCAACTCAAACACGTCCGCTCAGAGAGGACTTGGCTGATAACGATCTCAGCTCTCCCCAGTGCGCTGTTTTACTGGGGGAAATGTTAAATGTAATATTGGAAATTGTATTATATAAATTAAAAGTTTTCTTTTTTAACAAATGCTGACTCTGCAATGTGTGAATAATGTTGGTGGCTACAGATCAGTATTTACACTAGCAGTCCACGGGAAGATGTAGTTCAAACTTTTTTTGTAAGAATTATGGGATTTTGGCTCCCTCACCTTCTTGTTTCTATGGATAAGTTATTGCTCTGCTTAGAATGTTCCACAGTATGGCATTAAACAGCTCTACCTTACATTTATTCAATTACAGGTGATTTTATAACTGAAAAATACCTAGAAAAACTCAAAAATACCTAGAAAACAGTTGCCTCTCCACAGATCTGACCTGTAATTTGGTCTCGTTTGGTCTCCATGAAGACTGAAAGGTTTAATGCCATACTGTGAAACATTGCAGACGGAGCAGTAACAAAAGTTACACAGTGCACATTTAAAATGTTTATTATATTTACCTTTCAACAAGACATAATTAGGGATAGGATAAAATGGTAGAAAAAGTGCACATAGAGAAGGATACAACCAATTATTGTATTTTTGAGTTTGTTGTAGGCTGCTATGAATGACTAATCAGTAATGTTTTTGATTAATCAAAAGATTATTTCTAGTGTGCCTTGGAGGGTTTTTTTTTAGTAAAGTTTATCCAGTGAAAGACAAAGTATGCCAGTTGGGGGCTTCTAAGTAGTCGTAGTAGTAATAGTAGTAGTAGTAGTAGTCAGTGGTGTGTAGTCAGGGCCAGCAGGGCCTTCTCTGTTAGCCCTGATATTTCAACAAAAAAAAGTAAAAGTAATGAGTGTATTAGATCAATGAAATAACAATTTTGTATTTTTATATATAAAATTCTCTCAGACATAACATAAGTATCCTATCAGATTTGCTGTTATTTTGAGGGTTCCATGCTCTGAAATGCCATCTCATTCCTTGAGCCTTCTGTTTGCAAGCTGCTGGCCCTATCAGACCAATCAGATTGTCCCTTTGCACAAGTCATCATGCATGCAGTGGCTTAGTCCTGCCCCTAGACCAGCTCATGGGTCAGCTGCACGCTCACTGCTGGCCCCAGCCCCATGGCCCCTTCCCTGTCCTGTCATGACTGGAGAGGCCACCAGTTGGTGTTAGTTTGCCTCAGTGACTAGTGTTTACATAGTCTGTGTTTGTTTCTGAGTTTGAAAGAAAAATATGGAAAATGCTTTAAGTTAGACTTTATTTTTAGACAAATAACAGCCGGTACACTGATTGCCAATACGCCCTTGAATCAGAGGCCTCTGCACCAACCCAAATGTTGTCTGAGGTGGACCAGCCCACCGGGCATTTTCCCGGTAGTACTGATTACCAGTCAGAGCCTGATAGGACGTGTAGTCAACAAAAACTCTAAATAAGGGAGGATCAGCAGTGTGAGTGTTCTATCTGCATTAAGCCGTGTTGGCTCAGCCCTGCCTCAGTGCCTCCCTCAGCGCACCTCCACAGGTGAGCGGAGCTACTTCTACAAAGCGAATGTGGCAGAGAGCTTACTCCTTTTAAGTGTTGCACAAATATATATAAAGGTAACAACAGCTCTAGATGGTGGGTATTTAAATGCGTACAAACATAAACCATAAATCACTATATCAGGGCACAATATTAGACATGTACCTGATAACAGACATGTAATTTAAACATCAGATTTAAATGATTCAGTGTGTAATATTTATAACTCCTACATGCTTTGGGGAGCTGCTTAGAATGGGGTGGAGAGCTACTGGGAGCTCCTGAGTTACAGGTTGGAGACCCCTGCTGTATATGGTCGCTTTGACATTTATGTTTCTACGGATAGTTATGTCTGTAAATATGGACAGCTGGCCCAGGTCCCGGGGCCATGATCCGCCACTGGTAGTAGTAGTAATAGTATTTTGTATCTCATTTTGAGCTGAGCTGAGTTTTCTCCCTGCTCACACTGCTGCCACTGCAACCCAACCTCAGATAAAGCGGAAGAAAATGATTTTGGTTGTGTTTATTGCACTGAAAAACACGAGTCCTTACTCTGAGCAGACTTGCATTTCCACAAACCTAATCTTCCACATTAAGGCATAAAACATCTATTTCCTTAGAGAATGTAGATAAGTATGGTTTTATCATTTAAGACTGTCATTATTTAATTCTTCGTAATCCAAAATTAGGCTCTACGTACCATAAAAAAACAAAACATTGTAATTTGAGAAACCAGTCATCTTTCTTTCATCAGAGTAAGCCTATTCATTCAGTTTACATGAACAAATGACAGACCGTGAGAATATCTTGTCCGAAACATCATCGACTTCATAACCGAGCAACTTAACACTTCCAAACATCCCTTAAATGTCCAAATTCTTGTAAACTCCACTCGAATTTCTTTTACTGGACATCTGAGAACCATTCTATATACAAAATCTCCTCTTTTTTGTCCACTGCTCCTAAATCACCACCCAACTCTCAAGCTGCCTGCAAGAACGCTAGCTTTAGCCGCAACAGCTAGTCATTACGCCGCGCTAACAGCTAACTTTTACCTGCTACAAAGACCAGGTTGGAGCATTTTTTCTGATTAGCATTTGGAGCGTTTGCAGACCTCCCCCTTCGCAGCTTTGATGGCTCTCTTTTCAAAGGTGATGGAGCTCCGAGCACCTGGATGTCACGTATGCTTTACAGTTCTCAGGTGTGTGGCAGAAATGATAATGATAGTGATTATAAAAGGCCAGTGGAATGGACCTGAACGTGGCCATTAGGTTACACAAGGAGAAGAGAGGTTAAAGTCAAGTTGATGCATGGTATTTCTCTGTGTGAGTGAAATTGGGGTTTTCAACCTGAAGAGACACACACAAAGAGAAAGTATTTGTACTGTATTTTTCGGACTATAAGTAACTCCGGAGTATGAGTCACACCAGCCAAAAAATCCGTAATGAAGAAGAAAAAAAAACATATAAGTTGCATTAGACTGCAAGTTGCACTTTTTGGGGGAAATTTATTTTATAAAATCAGAGACCAGGAACCGACATTTCATCTTAAAAGGCAAGTTCTAGTAATAACTAGAAAAGCACTCAGAGAGCGCAGACCTCCGCCAAGGACTACCCCCATTTTTTATATAAATTGCGATAAAATCCGTCTTCTGGATCAGATCTGGATCAGCCTTTGGAATATGAAAGAGGATCCCATTGTCCATCCCTGAGTCAAATTTCATGGGGTTTGGTCAATAATTAATCGAGATATTGAGAAACCAAAATTTTTGGCCCCATTTACCACAATGTTTAACTAAAATTTCAAAGTGATCCAGAATCCAGGATTTCTTCCGGATCACCCCCAAAATGAAATCAGTTCTTCCTTTTCACATTTCCAACAAATCCTGAAAATTTCATCAAAATCGGTCCATAACTTTTTGAGTTATGTTGCTAACAGACAAACAAACAAACAAACAAATAGACAAACGCCGGCAAAAACATAACCTCCTTGGCGGAGGTAACAATAAAACAAAGAACAACAGACGTTAACGTCACATATGAACAGTTCTTCAGATAAACTATAACATAAACAACAGAACAGAACAAGTTTACCAAACTCTTCATCTCACTCCAAATCACTAAATTCACTGAATTCTTCATCCTCGGTGTCACTTCTGAGCAACTGACCTCTGGCGGTAAGCAGAGCGCCGCTTCCTCTTCTGTGTAGCTCTTGTCAGACTCAGCATCAGTTCCAGTTATAATTATTCAGGCCATTCTGAATCCGGACAGGGTGGTTTCGGTTGTCACTGAAGTCACTTAAATTAAAAATTTTCTGTGGTACAGAAGTAATGGTGCGATCAGCTCTTTCTGCAGGAGACATGCACAGTAGAGCCAAGTGACAGTGGTACAAGAGTAATTGGATTACTGATACTGACACACACTTAGAGCACCTTCTCACAGCTGTCAGTGTGAAAACTTGAATGTATCAGTCGCACCTTAATATAAGTCTCAGGATCACCCAAAACATGAAAAATAGTGTGACTTATACTCCGAAAAATACGGTAGTTTTATTGAATGAGTTAGCTTTGGCACTCAGACTAGAGTGTGGATCAGGAATGATTTCACACTATTTTCATAGGCCTAATGGCACACGTAAGATATTGCTTGTGTGGCCTCTAATAGACACAGAGACGCAAAATACAAACTCGGGATATAGCAAAGATAATGAAACTTTAATTTACCACTTTAAGAGCGGTGAGTAATAAAGTGCAGCATCTCATCCATATTATTCATAGAAATTGTCCTCTGCAAATAATGACATCTAGTCCACAAAACAGCACCATTAATCCAGTTTGAGTTTCTTTAAAAATAAAAAGGCAAAAGTAGTTCATGTTTGTCTGTTTACATCCACACAGTGCACGGATCAAAGTGAAGCTGCAGATTTACGATAGTCACTCTACTTCCTGTGGACTTTAACGCCATTCTTTTATGGTTCAGGCCAGGCTCAGATGAGTTAAAAAAAAAAAAAAAAAAAACAAGTGTGTGGAGCACAGGCAATTCAGAACAAAATAGACCTGTAACGAACCAGACCGGATCCATGTTTCAGTCCGGATGCTTTGCTCCACCTCAGAACCAGTCGCAGCCCTTGAGCACGGAGGACCCACCCAGCCCTATAGTCCTCTGTGCACTTCCTGTTCGGAACCAGGGCGCAGAGGGCGTCGCCACAAGATATAAATTACCGCACTGGATCCATGCTACTGCCCAGATTCTTGGACCTTGGAAACAGGCACCTGTGAGTCCACTTGCTCGCCTATGTGACCAACGGACCAGACAGCGCCGTGGTGAGTGTTGCCATGTCTTAACCACGGTTGGCCGCTGCAGCTACCCGAAACTGTATGCTTCTGCTATCAAACGATATAACCCGTGGAATCATTTTTCCTTCCCGCTGGTCCATTTATTTTGGGTGACCCACTTGTTTGTGGCAATGCGTCAATGTCATCAACCAGGATTAAGTTTTATATTCAGTGACACAGTGGTCTCAATTTGACCTTAAGAGTTGGGCCAAAAAGCTACTTGACAAATATTGCCACTTTAACTCTTAACACTTTGTATAATTTTGAGGGAATAAAATTAAATCAATACAGCCTTTCGGGCCAATCACTAACAACAGGAAGGTCAAGGTTGATCAAATGTCTTAACCAAGAGCACAACGACAGCATCAGCAGCAGAAATCAAACCACCACTTCTTGCTGTCTGCATCATATTATGAACCATTTTTAGCAATTGCACACCGGTCTGGTCTTGGCTAACCCTTCGCGTTCGTCAGATTGTTCCGCAAACACGCTGGGGTGATGATGGCGATGTTGTGTGACGGTAAACTCCACTTCACAGTCTGAAATGTGTGAAGAAAAAACTAAAACAAAAAGCATTTATTAAGCTCCCACTATCCCTGTCTGAAAAGAGGACTTATAATAAGACTAATAGTACTTGAGTTCTTTGGCACTAAATGTGAATTAGTCTGTCTCTAGTCTACTCCATCATCATTACATCATTCAGTAGTAAAACAGAATCCATGCTTCGTCAACAGCCACAGACACAAGACCCGTAAAGGTGTCATTTGAGATTGAAACATTTATTTACCCCTGTGCATTTCTACGAACGTATCAATCTGTTGGCGCGTTACAAAATATGACTCATCTTTAGTCTTAATCTCCTCTGTAGTAAATCGTGTTGGTTTGACTCGAAAAGCCCTTCACGTAGACGCGCATGGGGACTGGTATCCATGACGACGCACCTGACCAAACAAACAGTAGCAGATCCCGACCAGGATACTTAAGTTTTGTGGGTTTTCCAAGTCCTCAAAAACCTCACGGATCAAGTTTGATGTAGTCCATTTATCTGCAGATGTGTTGAACAAATTAGTGGCAACGTTTCAGGTAGCACTCATGCAACTAAGATGTCAGTTTTGCTTTGGGGCTCTTCAAATCTTCACTAGACAACCGTTTGTGGCCAGACCTCCTTGTCAAAGCCCGATCACGTCAGAAGCTACTTGGCCTGGCTAGTGCTTGGATGGAAGACCGGATCAGGTGGCACCGTGGGGCATCAGCGAGGATCTAAGACGGCGATAAAACTTGTAAATGTTATGAATAAAACTTTGCTGTTAGTAGCCAGCACATTTTATAAGTGTTTTTCATAACTTCTGGAGGCTGGCCAGAGTTGAGCTTTGCTGTCACTATATTTCTAACAACAAGTATCATGCTAACAGCTTTACTTCCTGGTTCACTGACAATAAAACGGCTCTATAATTCGATGTAGACAGCACACAGTTGTCTCATTAACAACAGGCAGGGCAAAGTACATCAAAATGTTAACCACAGCGGCAGAATTTATTCTCTTATTTATTCAATTTCTATTTTTCATCATATTTTGAAGCATTTTTAGCAATCGCACATTGGTCAGTGTGGGTCTAAGACAGTGATAAACCTGTAAATGCTATGACTAAAACTTTGAGGGTAGTAGCCAGAAGTGGTTTTGTTTCAGTATTTTATAATAAGGTGTAAAATAAAGGCTAAGTGAATTATTGGTTATCAAGTTATTTAGGCAGAAAAATAATTAACATTAACATATTTGGCTGGTCATTTATCACCATTTAAAATGCTGGCATACACCAACCCAATCACATAACCCAGGAATGGGCAATTATTTTTTTCCTTGGGGCCACATGAGAAACAGGAAATATTGTGGAGGGACGAGCCAAAATGCTTCACTCAATTCTGCATAAAATGAATTGCATTTCTTTATAAAAAGCAGTAAATAGCATCATTTTGACATGGTAGTCAGACTGGGAAGAGTTTATGTTATGACTAAGCAATGAGAAAGTGAGGTGAGGAGTTACAAAAAATGCCATTTAAAAACACCTCTAAAATAAAAAGCAATGCAGCTTTAGTCCATGAGGTGAAATGATAAAATATGTTTATTTGTAATTCCTACTGATCTTAAACAGGCTAGTCAGAGTCAACCAAAGGGCCGTATGTGGCCCAGGAGCTGCACAATGCCGATGTCTAAAATAACCCATCAACTCTCATCTATCAACTTGTGGCCATACCGGCTTGTCAAAGCCTGATCTTGTCAGATCTCAGAAGCTGAGCAGGGCTGGGCCTGGGTACTACTTGGATGGGAGACCTGGGAATTCCAGGTGCCACAGTGGGGCGCCAGTGTCAAAAACTGTTGGTTGTGTCCTTAAGCAAGACACTTCACCTACATTGCCTAGTGAGAAAGTGGAGTGTGCATGAGTGTTGGTGGTGAATGGAGGGGCCAGTGGCACTGATTTGCAGCCTTGCTTCTGTCTGTGGCTACAATAGTAGCTTGCCACCACCAAGCGTGGAATGAATGAATAATGAACTGTAAAGCACTTTGGGTGTCTTGAAAGGCACTATATAAAATGAAATGATTAATTAGTTAAAAACTCCTAACAAGTGTTGTCATGATACTAAAATTTCAAACTCAATTTTGATAATAAGGAATAGACTTCATGCTGGGTACCGAGACCACAAAAAGAAAAAAAAAAGTTTACTTTTTACACATTACTTTTACACATTTAATCTAAACCTTCTAATTTTCAACATGAAATCATAGTACTTTCTTTTATATTACCATGTGGCCTCATGTCTGTGTACTCCCTCAGTGGTCCACGTAGTTTCCTGTGATCAATGGGACAGAGCTACTAGTCTATGTGCTCTTATACTTGTTCTGAAACAGCTCAAGATCATTGTAAAACTATTCAGAAAAGGTTCATTTCTGTCCTGTGAATGTGACTTTTTTAGTATCAATACCTGCTCTACCTCGTTTCAATTCTAGTTTTAGCATTAATTAGAAGGCCTATCAGATTTTCAGCACTTACTCATCGGCTTGCTGTAATGTCAGGGCCATCCGAATAAAAAGTTGAACAAATAAAAGCTTTTCCAAAAGATTTACATAGAGTGGTTGAGAAGCCAAAGATCCTGGCAAATGGGAAATACCAGATAATGAGACTTTCTAGTTCAATTTTCATGGTTTAATGGTTTAATTTTTCTATGTAATGAAGTAAAATTTGTTCCTTTTCCCAAATATATTGTAAAAGCAGTTCTGTCCCGTAGTTGCTAACATAAACACACAACAACTCCAAACAAAATGATGACAAAAATGCATTCACTGCTGACTTTATTAGTATTAAATCAGTTTTTTATGATTTGTGATTTTGAGCTCCCAGGTCTTAGATGAATCACCGTCTCTTCCCATTACGTCTGCCAAAAGTCGAGGAAAATCCATTTGATAGATCCAATATGACGCTGGTTGTCTCAATTTACTGTGCTGAGTGCTTTGCTGCGTGATATATTAGTTGGTAAAATCCTATAGACCCAAAGAGTTTTTTATTATCTGCGAAACAGGAAGTGAGGCTGGTGTGCTGTTAGCATGCTAGTTGCTTTTCCGTGATGGCAAAAAGTTGTTAGAAACTCATTGTGGTGAATAATTAGGATGCTAGGAATGCTTTAAGTGGGCTCAGTCATACATTTGGATCACTGCACCAAGTAAAAATTAGGCACAATGGTCCCTCGTTTATCGCGGGGGTTACGTTCTCAAAATAACCCACAATAGGCGAAAGCTGCAAAGTAGTCAGCTTTATTTTTTACAGTTATTATATCTGTTTTAAGGCTGTAAAATCCTCACCACACACTTTATACACTTTTCTCAGACAGGACAGTTACGACCCTTTTTACATCCTTCTTAAAACTTATTGCTGCTGTCGTCCTGTTGTTATTTTCCTTCTTCTTTATGTAACGAACCGATGATTAATTTATTCCATAATGGCGCCCTACAGCAGCAAAACTTCTACTTTTCTTCAGCGTGTCCAGAAGTCCAACTTTTTGTGCGATGGTTTGCATCTACCTCTGCCTTTTGGGTGCGCAGGAGCTTTTGTCGGTGTAGAAAGTTTAGTTGACATTGTGGGTTTTGTCGGGGAGAAAACTTGCAAACATACAGCAGTTCACAATCACGCTGCTAGAGATCCAACATTTATGTAAATTTGTCAAGCTGAATGCATTCTGTGCTGTACAGGCGACACGGCACGGAGGGGATTGACTGACAATGATCTACAGTCTCTTAGCCAATCAGGACGCAGGGGGAGGATCACAATGCATGTTCATACGCTGTAAAAACAAAGCATGCAAAATGGCACTAAAAAAATCTGTGAAACAACAAGGCCGCGAAAGGTGAACCGCGATATAGTGAAGGGCGACTGTACAACGGTTTTGAATTTAACTTTAAAATATAAAACACAAACAAACCTCAATTTTCAAATTAAAGGTCCCATATTACACAAAGCTCTTCTGACCTTTTAGCCATGTTAGAATGTGGTTACCTCCTCAAAAACAGACCTGGAGCTGTGTTTTGTTTCATTCACACATGTTTGAGTAAGGCTTTATTATTACTCTGTCTACATCTCCAAAGCTCAAAATGCTCTGTTCCACCCCGTGATGTCATCTAGAGGTAGTTTTCAAGTTAACTGCTACCTTTTTGCTTTATTTCAGTAGAAATGGGCAGTTCCAGGGCTGAAATTATCTGAACAGTTCTGTTGAAGGTGTATGGAGTATAAAACCACAATGGAGCACTTCCTGTATTACCACATGACATCACAAGTTGGTGTTTTAGTTTGAGAGAAGAACTCGACCTAAATATGCAGGGCTTGTGTGTTACAATATGTGTGAATGAAACAAAACACAACTCCAAGTGTGTTTTTGATGAGGAAAAAACATTATAAAAAGAAAGAACCTGTATTCCTTAAACATTACCCAACCCGCAGTTAGGAAACTACACTTTTACTGCAGCTATAAAGAGTTGGTGGTTTTAGTTAATGCAGGAGAATGTTGTGTATGAGGAGGAAGGATTGACAGCTTCAGAGCTTTACATCCTTGAAAGCAGCTTTGGCACTGGCCTGGGAATGAATGGACTTTATTGGGGTCTCACCCTTGAACTGACCGGCCCGGAGACACATGTGCTCTGCAAAAAACAAAAATCCAGCCAAGTTAAGATGACTTGAATTAAGAAAGTTTTACCATGATTTGAGTAAATTTCACTTGACAAAATGATCTACCAATGGAACAAGACTGTTTATACTTAAAATGTGAAAATACATTCTGGTACACTTAAGAAAAATAACAACTCTTTGCACTTAAAATGAAAAACAAAATTGAATGTTGCTTGAATAAAGAAAAACACACTTAGTCCATTAAAGTAAAATGTTATCCATTATCCATTCCAGTAAAATGTTCCTAATTTAAAGTGACTTTGTTGCTTTTATCTACGGAAATGTCACTGCTCTGCCTGGAATGTTACACAGTATGACATTAAATAGCTCTAACTTAAAAGTATTCAAAACAGGTGGTGTAGAAAAACAGACATTCTGACTGTGAGTGGAGTCGCCTCTCCACAGATGTGACCTGTAACTTGGTCTGATTTGATCTCCATGAAGATAGAAAGGTTTAATGCCATACTGTGAAACATTTCAGGCAGGGCAATAATATCTCCATGTAGAAAAGTGTTTGACGGACCGAAACAGAAAAGTTACACAACAAAAGAACAAAATTGTAGTGCACAAAAAAATACTAAAAGATACTAAAAATCCATCCATCCATTTTCTTCCGCTTATCCGGGGCCTTAAGTGGAGGAGTTCAAGTATCTCTGGGTCTTGTTCATGAGTGACGGGAGGACGGAACGTGAGATTGACAGGCAGGATCGGTGCAGCGTCTGCAGTGATGCGGTCACTGTATCGGACCGTTGTGGTGAAGAAGGAGCTGAGTCTCGATTTACCGGTCAGTCTTCGTTCCTACTCTCACCTATGGTCATGAGCTCTGGGTAATGACCAAAAGGACGAGATTGCTGATACAAGCGGTCGAAATGAGTTTCCTCCGCAGGGTGTCTGGGCGCTCCTTTAGAGATAGGGTGAGGAGCTCAGTCACACGGGAGGAGCTTGGAGTAGAGCCGCTGCTCCTCCTCGTCGAGAGAAGCCAGTTGCGGTGGCTCGGGAATCTGTTCCGGATGCCTCCTGTGTGCCTCTCTCAGGAGGTGTTCCGGGCATGTCTCACCGGGAGGAGGCCCCGGGGAAGACTCAGGACACACTGGAGGGACTATGTCTCTCGACTGGCCTGGGAACACCTGGAGGAAGTGCCTGGGGTGAAGGAAGTCTGGGAGTCCCTGCTTCCCCCGCGACCCGATACTAAAAATACTAAAATATAAAAATACTAAAAGGGGAGTGAAAGAAGCCATTTTTGTTAAGAAAGAGAATCCTTCTCTAAACAGAAATGGAGGACTCAGACACCATCTATCTCCTATTTACAACTCCATCCTCAAACCTAAATCAAAACAAACAAGAGAATAATAGGTGTAGCCAGGTCATGTCCAGAGGTGTGGAAGCCTCTCTATGGCCATGAATTGTTATGTTAATTAGTCTCCACACCCTGTACAGGTCAATAGGCCGAACTATCTAACTGAAACTGTAAACAAGTGGGTGTTAGTTTCAGTTAGTTAGCTCCTCCCTACAGACAGATATAAGGAAGTGTCCACCAGCGTCTGACCAGAACTGAAGAAGCAGCTTGGATGAGCTGCGAAACGTCTTCAACCAAACTAACTTTTGTCCAGTCGACAAACTGAATTTTCCCCTTGTCATAAAAATACTAAAATAAAAAAATACTAAAAGATAGTACTTGATATATGTTGATACAGCAGCCCACGATAACAATCCTGCATCATTAAAATTAGTATCACGATGTATCGATACTTTGATATTTTTACACACCTGTAATTGAAGTAGGTGAAATCTATATAAAAGTATAACTATATTGGCATTGCTGCAGCTTAAAAAGAAACAAACTTATTCCTTGTTGATATAGAAATTATGATTTTTGTTGCATTACCCATAAGCATATAGTTACCAGTCTTAAATACAGCTGAAATAGTCTATTCTAAACCTTAGTAAAGCTCCCATGACAATTTTTTGACATATTTAATAAAATCTTGCCTCACACACAGCCTATGCGTCAGCTGTTTCCACACTGTCCTGCTGTGGTCACACTTTACCACCAATGAAATCAAAGAGAAAGTTCGTTTTGGCCACGCTTTTTGGCTTGCACACGCAGTATTAGGCATGTTCAAATATTATGATTGCACACGCTTGATTCACGGGTTCTGGTGGATCTGAACGAGGTGGTATGGCCCGTTAGCTCGACAAACATACAGCGGGAGCCAGTATCCATGCTATGTGAACGCTACATGAGAGTCTCTAATAGCGCGGTTAGCCACAGGAACAGACCACAGGGAGCAGACAGAAGCGCTGTGTTCTCCGCTGAGGGCCCCTTAACTATGGACTTGCTTTTTGTGTTGAAGTCAGCAATCACAGGTACAGGTTCACTGTGTGGCTGCCCTGCTGTGTCGACGGCATTAAAGGTGTGTGGGATTATATAGGCGTACTGCACTCTTATCCGAGGACAAGGATTGGTTACTTTTCCCACTGTGAGCAAGCCTTTCCTGGACTGTTATTTCCTATACCTTACTAACAAGTACGTCTTCTTTCTCCAGTTTTTAAAGGTACTTAAAGGTCCTCTATTATTGACTCTGGAGCTGAAGGCCATGTTCAAATGTTGATACCTCATCAAAAACACCTGGAGTTGTGTTTTGTTTCATTCACACATGTCTGAGTAACCATTTATCAGTCTATCTGTTAAGTCTGTCTACATCTCCAAAGCTCAAAATGCTCTGTCCCACCTTGTGATGTCATCAAGTGGTAGTTTTCAAGTTAACAGCAACCTTTTACCTTCTGTTCTGTAGAGATTGGCAATTCTAGGGCTGAAATTATCCAAGTGATCATTTCAGATCATTTCTTTCTTGCTTTGGACCACAGTACCAATCAGAGATGGAAACTTGAGTCACTATTTTTAGAACTTGACTTGATAAAATGGACAAAGACTTGGGACTTGACTTGGACTTGAAGGTCAGTGACTTGGGGCTTGACTCTGACTTAATCCCTGTGACTTGAGAAGACTTGATGCGTCTCCTAAAATATATGCTTTTAGAAAATACTTCTTTGCAATTGATAAATGTGGTGCTGAATTTTAAACGAAAAAACTAGAACATGTCCCTCCCTCTTCTGTTTGGTACTTTGGATGTAACTGAAGTACTGTGATGTGGTATCATCAAATGTACTACAGTAATATACAGTACAATACAGTAATATACAGTACAATACAGTAACACAGAGGTAACCACTTGGAACATGATCCTTCCATTTCAGTGCAGACTACATGGTTATTTAGCACTTTTAAATCTTAACTGTTTCTAGTCTGACGATAATGATTCACACTAAGATCTTGTCAAAACATTTAAAAAGGAAAAATTTGCATCTCTACAATTGTATAAATACTCATATATAAATATACCATGACTTTTTAAGTACAATTTAGTTTAAAATTCATTAAATTATTATCATAAATTGAAAAAATCATGTTTTTCAGAGACTTGAAATGACTTGAAGCACAAAGCAGACGACTTGGACTTGACTTGGACTTATGGGCCAGTGATTCGAGACTCGACTTGGATTTGCCTGTATTTGGGACTTGACTCGGACATGAGGTCAAAGACTTGAGACTTGCAAAACAATGACTTGGTCCCACCTCTGGTACCAATTGTGGTCTGCGGTCTGAAGCAAAAAATAAATTATCTGATGAAAGCTTTTTGCCAAAACATAATCTAAAATTAAAAAAAATATATATTAAAAGTTTTAAACATCAGCCACTGGAGTGTGTTATGCAGTTTTTCACTTTTAAAAGCTAGCTGTTAACTTCAAAACTATCACTACATGACATCACAAGGTGCAACTGAACATTTTGAGCCTTTCTGTGTGGAGTTTGCATTCTTAATCTCAGCTGGACTATCCTGGTTAAATAAAGGTCCATAAAATAACAAGCCTTAGCGATGCAAACAGACCAATAATAAAGTTTTACTCAAACTGTGAATGAAACAAAACACAACTCTGGATATGTTTTTGAGGAGGTAAGAACATTTTAACATGACAAAAAGCTCACAAGAGTCAATTTTGCATAATATAGGACCTTTAAAACTTTAAAACTACCACTTGATGACAGAGCATTTTGAGCTTTGGAGATGCAGACAGACTAATAATGCAATGTTACGTGTGTAAATGAAACAAAAAAACATATGTTAGGTTTGTTTTTGAGGAGGTAACAGCATTATAACTCGACTAAAAGCTCACAAGACTCAATTTTGCGTAATAATTTGCCCTTTGAAATGAACCCAAAACATTGCTAATAGTCCCTAGAAGATGCACTAGCTGAGCATTTCTTTTTTTTTTTTCTTTTTCACATGTGACAAGCCTAAATATTGATGTCTTCCTTTTAAGCGGGCACATATGGTTGGCCTAATTGAGTTACTCCTTTAATGAGAGCTGCATGTATTTGTACAGAAAACAGTTGACAGTAGCAGTGAGTTCATAGGAAAATACAGACTAAACATGGAAGCCCTTTGAAAGCAAAACCTCGCTTAATCTCCGTGGCATCCTCTTTAAACCTCCTGACGCAATGGTAAAACACATTCACGTTTAAAGTCTTATATCTCTCATTAGGGGGCTGTTAGCTTCCTCCATGCCATCATCCCGCAGACAGCTCGAGTTCAAAGGTCACGGAGTTCGGGGGGAGCTAAATCAACGACGTCATAGCAACAGGAGGCATAGCTGGAGCGTGATGTCAGACCACAGCTTTAAACATGAGATCACTGCTTCTAATGGTTTTCCTGGCGTCGGGAAAATGAGTCAGGAGAATGAGTGGACGTTTTACGAGGTTAGTGATAAAAGATGGAGAGAGGTGCTGACGGTTAGCAGCGGAAGAGAAGAAGACGTGTCTGAAAATGTTTGACAAATGCTTCCATGTGATTTCACCGGAATCGTACGGTGGGAAGAGACAGAATTCCCACGAGACGGGAGGCTACGTTCATGTTCTAGAATTTGTTGATGTCATAATTTCAGACGGCGGGTTGGGATTTGTTTAACTCTGTGGGAGAATGACGATGAAGAAATATCCAAATTGAACCTTATCATTGTTTCTTAGAGATATGTTTGCCAAAATAATCTTAAATTTAAGTAACAACACTTCTTTGGCTCTCAGAAATATTCAGGTAATGGTAATGTTGTAGTCAAGACCGCACTAATAGAGACAAAGACCAGTCCGAGACAACAGGGTCCCAAGACCAGGACAAGACCAAGACCTCTGAGAGTCGAGACCAAGACAAGACCAAGACTTTTAAAGGTCGAGACCGAGACAAGACCAAGAACACGGCCCATCGAGACCAAATGAAGACCATCTTTGTCATTTTCTACATTTATTTGTATGTCACAGTTTTTGGCACATATATATCTAAAGTTTTTATAAATCTATCTCAGTTTGATCTGGTTAATGTTCATTTAAACTTAAAATAGGCCAAGCAAATGTTACTACACTGAAATACTCTGTGCCCCTTTTTTGGACCCTCACCAAGAGTTTGAGAATCCTTTCTTTGATCCCACTTCCACTGTCTCTTTACAGAAAACAACTTCATAATGAATTAAGTGGCCTTTTTCAAGTATCTCACATTCAAAGTTGCATTATCTTACTGGTTTTGCAGTGATATTTAGCAGCCTCTGCACATTTACCGGCCGTAATTAAATATGACAACACTCATCGAGTGTCAGACCTCTAGTCCGAGACAAGACCGAAACCAAGCACCATCAAGACCGACACAAGATCGAGCCCAAATCTGAGATGTAAAAAATCATAAAAAAGCTGTCTTGAGGCCAGTCTTGAGAGCAAGACTGGTCTCGAATACTACAACACTAGAAAATGGTACCATTTTCTGAAGCTTTTGTTTAATTATAATGACTAGAGATGGGACAAGACTCAGTTTTTACAAGACGAGACATGTCTCGAGATTCATCGCACAAGAACAAGATAAAACGAGATGTATATACAATTTTTAATAAAGAAATTGTGCAATCCATTTCACAATTTCCCTTCACATTTTTTTGTTTGTTTGAGTTTTGGTGTCACTGTAGCACTGCTTCTTAGCACTGCAGCAGTTAACCTTTTTTTTTTAATATAAGCCAAATGTAAAAAATCTCACAAGATCATTTTCAGCATGTGTGCACAGTCTTGATGATTTTTTCTCACGAGATCTTGTGTCATGAGATCTCGTCCCATCCCTAATACTGACAGATAAGACTTGAATTTGTGCCAGTTTTTGTTTCATGTGAATAGGCCCAGAGATATTAACTATGCTATTTATGCTATACTATTTCTGCAACTTATTTTTTTATTTTTATTTTTTGGGAATTTGTTATTACCATTTCTCTTTGTTATTGTAATATATTGTGATGTGTGACTTACTGTGTTCAAGTAATTTCCCTTGTGATCAATAAAGTTTGTCCCAGTCTAAGTCCATAAATCAGATAAAAACATCTGCATGTAACTCACCACCACTTGACTTGTTTTTGTCCAGTCCCTCAGACTACACTGCTTCCAAAATTACTTGCTACAAAATCAATTCAGAGTCCTTTTGAGGGACCCTCCACTATGTTCAGTGAGTCACTCAGGCTGGTGCATTTACACAGCTTTGACAGAGCTCCCCAAGACTTTTTAATAAACCTTGGAACATGAAGTGTAGGTCTGTATCACAATGCAATCTGATATTACTGCAGCTATAGAGGGAGAACTACTTAAATTTGTAGTAAAAGTTCAGCCCATGATCATTTGGGCCAATTCAGCAGGAAGTCTGAGGGCTAGAGTTTAGACCTCCCTGGTCTAATGCTTACAGAATGCCAAAAGTACACAGTATTAGAGTGTGTACTACCAGCTATGGCAGGATATGAGGGCGATATCGGAAATCTTGTCTATGCCGCCTAACGAGCTAGTGTCAGGACTGGATTTAAGGTCATGTTTCATGAGTACAACATGTAGGATACAAAATGTGTCTCACCTCCTAGCCAGAAGGTGGCGCAATGGGCTTTGTGCTGGCGCCTGTTTCCATGTAAAAAGGATAGTAAAGGACCTGGGTGCTGCAAGGTCATAAGGTACACTGTTTCTTACAATGTCCAATAATGTTCATTTGATCTTCCAATAATTTATGTTATTAGGTTCTTTTATCAGAGTGATCATGTGACGTTGCTGTGACGTGTCCGGTCAGCTGATTTAAACTGATGGAGACAGGATAACAGCGCCATCTGCAGTCCGACTTCCTCAGGACAGTATCTCAGGTGTGTGTCTGGGACGGAGCAATCATCACTGGACAGAAGACAACATCATCACTGGATTAAAGAGGCAATCGAAACAAAGAAACGTGCCCACAGGACTATAAACTGGAATGAGAGAGTTTTTTTACTCTCACACATCTGGGATAATGTCCTGAGAAAGTCAGACTGCAGATGGCGCTGTCGTCCTCCCTCCGCCGGTAGAAAGACAGTGCCAAAACCTGTATAAATCAACTGATCGGACACATCATGTGAGGGTTTCTTTCTGCCCCTCCTACCCCTCCTTTCCCTGCTCCCTCTTCCCTTCTCTCCTTATTTGGCATTTCCTGGGCGGGTCCCCAATTCATCACACCTGCTGAGCTCCACTCTTGGTTCCCATCAAGTAATTATCTCCTGCAATAAGTAACCGGCTGACCTGCTCTCCAGTGCCAGATCGTTCCGTCAACCCAGTGGTGAACTACGTAGACTTTTGTGTGTTTTTGAGGATTCTGAAGATTTTATTCTTACCTGTTTCTTTTGGAGCCAGCCTCATCCCGTTGCCACCTGTTCCGCAAGCCTCTGGTCAGCCTCATCCCCACATACCTCGCACTTACAGCCAACCTGGACCCATCCTGCCTCCTCTGGACCCTATCCCCTTTCCGAGACAATTTTTGTTAATAAATACTTTTGATTTCTGCATATTTGGGTCTGACCAGTGATTTCCTTAACACATCACAGCAACATCACATGACCACTCTGGGAAAGAACGCAAGTGAGCAGTCCAAACTGTCATGTATAAAAACTAACTCTTGGTGTAAAAAATAAAATAAAATGTCAAATGGAAATGTGTTTGTTTATTGAATGTGGATTATGGCTATAGGGGCCAGTAAAGACGTTTAAACTCAATATTTTGGCCTCGTTTGTCCAGACACGCGTTAAAAGACTCAGCAGCCAGGGGCAAAACTAGTGGACCACCTCGCCTCTACACAATGTCCATTTGAAGCACATAGACATCTAAATCTTGTGCATAAATGAATGTCTAGAACTGTCAGCACATTGAATTTATACATATTAAAACTTGCCCAAACCTTGTCTTCAAGTCTCCAACACTGACTCATCCATCTTGTTCAGACAGGTAGGTCCATCCATCTGTCTGCTGACCTTGGAAGTGTTGAATGTTTGCAGTGGTCACTAAGAGAAGGAAATTCTTAGTCATGTTCTCAGCCCCAGTTAGTCTGTGTTTTGTCCCACAAGGCTGAGCAGTGAGTCGTCAGCAGTAAAAATCGTTTTGTAGAGTGGAAATAAAGAACAATTACGTCTTGTTTGAACCATGCCTTTGATGAATTTCGAATTGTGTAGGTTTTATCTGCTTTGTCTTTTGTTTTTGCTATTTTATTGTAAGTTTAACAAAAACATTGCAACTGAATTCACAGTTTGAGCTGACGCACTTACCAAAGCAAAGGCAGCTTTTTAAGATAATCCTCTGCTAAGAACGAAATTAAAGGTCTTGAAAATTCTTGTTGTACCTGTAGTTTTCACAAATTACCAATGGCTTCTTGTATTAGTTAAGCAGTATATATTTCATATCTCAAATCTTAACACTATTGGAGTTGTTTTCCGTGTAAAATCTGAAGTGAATTCTACTTTTAAAACATATGTCACAAATAAAATCACAACAGCTATACTTAAAATCACTATTTCAATTTCCCTAAATCGTCACTTTTTGTTTTCTAATGCAATTTGACATCTCTTTAAAAACAGACCAGTTTCACTGTCAGAGTGTATTGTCCTTCTGACTTAAAGGGCAGTGTGTTGTGTTGTGTCCAATTTGTAACACAGACCAGGACTAATGCTGCGTTCCAACTAGAAGGTCCAATATTTCCCACTTGAACATTATGAGCTGTGACTTCAGAGCATTCCAACTGAATTGGCTTGTATGTAAGCAACATGGCAAAAGCTAAACTGTAGTGTAGGCTAAAGAAATGTAAATGTCACACAAATGACTCTTATGTGTTAAATTAATGTGTTAATGAATATTGTCAGATTTAACTTGTAGCAAATCCAAGCGTAGTTTATGTGTGGGTTAACTACCATATTTTCCGGGCTATTGGACGTGATGTTAAGCCTCCATCCCCATCAAACCGCAGCCACACTCATCACTCCACACCGGCGAGGAACGGAACGAAGGAACGAAACGAAAAAGCGAGTGCAATGTGCCACTTCTAGCCACAACTGAACAACTGAGTCACTGCGAAGACGACAACAATCCAGCGGTCCCAGACAGCACCCTCCCTACACGCCACAACTGAACCAAGCAGACAGTCATCGTGAACGCCACAAACAAAGTCCCACTGACCCATCCAACTGTTGTGTTTCATATTAAATCCGGTGCATTTTTTTTTTTTTAAAGTTTGAAAATAGACTCTTCTATGACAGTGTGCCTTATAATCCAGTGTGTAAAATATGATACTCACCCTACTTAGACTCGAGTCAGACTTGAGTCACTATTTTGTGGGCAACTTGACATGATTAAATGGACTAAGACTTGGGACTCGACTTGGATCTGAAGGCCAATTTGAAGGGTGACTTGATGCCTCTCTGTTACTAATAAGATGTTAACAATAACTCAAATATTGTGATGTGATATATCGCCAAATGGTTAGAAAGTGAGACAAATCCTGCACATTTACTCCCAAACTGCTTTTAATGAATGACGATGTATCGCTCAGTGGATCTTCGTCTTCGATCTTAATCCTTCTGCCTACTGACTGGTTGGCCAATCCAAAAGTGAGCCATAGGGGAGGTCCACAGAACACAGTATAGACACAATATACACTGTACATCACATAATATAAGCCCGTACCTAAGTCCATCAATCATAAGTTATCATCGGGCAAGTAAATTACATTAGAAATAAATATACCTTTATAAAAAGTGTTTAATTTCATATTCTTGATTCAGACCACTAGGGGCCAGCGTTTTTAAGGAATAATGAATATAAAAAGTTTCTCTTTGTAGGAGCAGCCTGTTAGGAGAAGATGAGTGCTGCTCTTCTTTAAAATGGGCAGCAGCTACAGGGTTTCTTAGGTCTCCATTTCTAGTATTGCTCCTATGTTTGGATGTTCGAGTCTTTAGTGCTCTAGATGTTTTTCCTATATAACCAAGTCCACAGGGGCATTTTAAAAGGTAAAGGACATTTTTGGTGGAGCATGTAATTGTCCCTTGGATTTTCATAATCTTCCCTGTGGTTGGGTGAGTATAAGTTTGACATTTATAAGTAAAACTACATTGTGCACATGTCCCACAGCGATAGTTTCCTGGTGGAGGGTCTAAAAATGTACTGCCTCTGGGTGGAATCAGATCAGACTTTACTAGCATTTGTCTGAAGTTTGGAAGATGGACGTTTGTACAGTACTTGAGGAGGCTCCTTGAACACATTTTGAAGTGATATCGCCAAATGGTTAACAATAATATTTGGGTTCCCAAGTTCCCTTGCCTAAAGTCATTGTTTTGTCGCAGCAAGCACTACATAGACCATGACTCTTTGCTCTATTTCAATGCAGACTAGGTGACGAGATAACTGTTAGTAAGCACTTTTAAATTAAATTTTTATTATGAGGATTTCAACTAATGATTCTTACTAAGATCTCTACCAGGAGTTCAAAAAGGAAAACGTAGCATGAGATTTGGATACTGTTACATCCCCATTTGTAACCACAACTTTGAAAAAATAGTACAGTTTACTTTAAAAAGCATCTGTACACGACCTATATTCTGTACTTTCGGTGTAAAGACTTGAGACTTACTTTTGACTTGCAAAAAAATGACTAGGTCCCACCTCTGACAATAGCATTACTGTTACATGGGAGTCCTTCAATCTCCCAGTTTGCAGGAAGGAATTAGTTCTAATGGCGTTCCAAGGAATTTTTTCAGGACAGAGGTGGAAAATGCCCCGGAAACAACTTGGAATGAAACACTTAGTCATTCTTAGTTTGTTTATCTGTGTTTTGTCCCAGAATGCCGAGGGAACAGTGACTCGTCCGCAGTAAAAGCTGGGGGCTTGTTCATGTCTCTTTACAGTTCGTCTGCAACGTTGAATCGTGAGTGAGCGGGAGCAGGAAGAGCCCCTTGGAGAGGTCAAAGGTCGTGAGGGTGCGTTTATGGACTGAGGATCTCTGACACAGAAGGACTCTTAGGGGTTTGTTCTGTGGTGAAGGGAATTTGAGTCTGGTGAAAGAGTGAATTTTAACAAAAACTAAATAAAAACAGTAAAGTTCTTTCTGGATTACCACGGGATGACATCATGAAGTGGCACCAAGCATTTTGTTGTTCAAAGATATTTACAGACTGCCTAGTCAGACATGTGAAAAAATGATAACGCAACTCCTGATATGTTTTTGATGAGAAAATTATAAACAAGTTTTGTATGACACCTTTAATTTAATTTAAAGTGGTGGTACACAAATTTTCTCCATAGCTGAGCTCAATTAGATTTGCCCCTGTATTACGATATTATATATGCAGCTTTTGAGTATTTGAGCCTGCTGTGTGCCGTCTGGATCTAATTATAAAGTATTTTAATAATTAAAGAATCAGGAAGTGTGTTGTTAGCACGCGAGTTGCTAAAAATACTTGGAAAATGTATTTAGTTACAGAATACCGAATACCTACATCAGGGCTGTCAAACTCATTTTGTTCCGGGGGCCGTATCCAACCTACTTTGATCCCAAAGGGGCCGGATCAGAAAACTCATGTCATAAACCCCAAAAATAACAATAATTTCAAATATTTGTGCAGAGAAACACAAATCTATTACAGAAATCTTTTTAATTGATGAATTCTTTCTTATTGTAATATTATAATATTATGAACAACCTGGAACTTTAAGAAAAATTCAATTTCAACACAATTGTTTTAACATGAACTTGTGTGTAAATAGGAATAAGTCGAAAATCCTGCACTTGGCTCCACTTTTCTCATGTTGGACATTTTTCTGATGAGGGTGTCACGGTCAACAGTCAAAACGATCGTCCTTTAAGAGCGTTTGGAAAGAGACAAGTCTTCATTTGTGCTGCTCTGGTGGGAGGGGCCACGTACAGAGACGCTGGAGACGCTGCTGTGATAAACACCACAGAAAATTAACAAGATTTTAATAGAAAATATCATTAAAATATTTTAGTAGAAAATCACCCAAGGGCCACATTAAAGGTCTTGGAGGGCCGGATCTGGCCCCCTCTATGTTTGACACCTGTGACCTACATTAAAATGTATTTTGTAATGTTTTCCGATACATGGTCCAATCAGAGTACTTCTTATTCTGAATACTTTTAATACTTTCATGCAGAGTTGCGTTAATTTACAGTGTAAACACGCAACATAGAATTAAAAACAGCTTTACGTTTTTTATCGATGATAAGAGAAAGAAAAATCACACTTGCATGAACCACAAAAGCTGTGTTTAATATTTTTCTTTCTGAAAAAAATACCACCAAATGAGTATTCTGAACACATATTCTCAGTAGGCCTACACTCACTGCAAGTCCAGTATGTTGTCCACGAAAGTTGTCAAAATAATTAGGTTCCTCAGACTATATAAGGGAAATGAGGAATAACTTTGGACCACTGCAAAGCTCCTATATTATGCAAAATTGACTCTTGTGAGCTTTTTGCCATGTTATATTGTTGTTACCTCCTCAGAAACAGACCTGGAGTTGTGTTTTGTTTCATTCCCACTTGTTTGAGTTATCCTGCACATAGCAAAAAACTGGAGGGGTCAAATTTCAGGGTTAAATATTGTTGTTTTTTAACACAGACATCACTTCAAACTCCCATGAGAGAAGACCGGTTTGGACCAGTTTTGTACATAATTTCATCTTAAATAAACTAAAATAAAGTGTAAAAATAAAACACCTCTGTGTGTTGTTCAGCTAAATCAAGAAAACCCTAGAAAGTGTTATCCGTTTACTCTCAAAACGTTAATATACCTCTTGATTTCAGGGTTAACCAGGAACTTTGGTAGCCAGGCTGGCGCCACCTCGTGCCTCCGCTCAGTTTCATTTCTCTCCAGTGACTAGGTCAGGAATCGGAATACACTAGACGGTTTGCACGAACCCCAGAACTGCAAGTCCGAAGCAAAGAGCCATACATTCTGTGTTGGCAATGATTCCCGAGATCAAGGATTTAAAGCCCAAACAAAGAGAATGTTTGGTAAATTTTATCAAGGGGAAAGACGTTATCATCCTTCTTCCTATGGGATTTGGGAAAAGTTTAATATAGGGTGACCATATTCCCGTTTGTGAAAACCCGGACACCTTACCGGGGGTTGGGAGTGGGGCCTCGACATTGAGCTACACTCACCTCGCAAACTGTGCACATGGCCTCCCACTTATCTCGACCGGGACGGAAAACGGAGAATTTCTTGTACAAGTCATCGTTAAATGTGCACTTGCGCTTCGGCGTGTTGCAGACTGACCGACTGTTTCTGTCTGCTTGCTCCTTCAGAGTGCACAGAGAGTTACAAGAGACGCTCAATTTAATGACCCAATGAAAGATCATGAAAACCCAGACATTTACATCAATTTATGAAAAAAAAAAACCAGACGCCCAGGACAGGATGCAAAAATTTGACATGCGTTTGGTCACCCTAGCTTAATATACCAGTTAACCCCCTTAGCGATGCATTACATACGTCAGGACCAAACAGCAGCGATTGGTTGAATAAAAGAAAAAGTACCCACCTACTGTCGAGCGAACGAATTCTAATGCATTAGAATTCGAGTCAGGCTAGAACTTTGGTCCAGTGTTACTTAATTAACATTTTCAAAACTGTTAAATTAACTCTAGAACAGATTGGACCCATATAAACCCTGAGAAAATGTTCAAATTGATTCTGTGAGAGTCAGTTTTAACACTCCACTTTTTGCCGTGCATTATTAATCTGTCTACACTTCCAAACTCAAATGCTCTGCTCCACTTTGTCATGTCATTAATCAGGTACAGCACTTTTAACTTAAGCTATAACCAACTGTCAGAAACAGAAATGCAAAAACTCACGACAAGAAATTCAAAATGAAATATTAAACGGTATTCTTTGTCTAACCTTTTGTACAATTCACCTTTATTGCTGAACCCTGATATTTTATGACTTTTCCAGACTTCCATTCAACAGTTGTATCTGAAAAACTCTGCGGCAATGAATCCATCTTCGTTCCACTTTACTCAGATTTCCTCATATCCAGACAGACAGGCTATGGAGTTAAGTTACCATCGGAGACGACAGAACAGCCCCCTATTGTGTCTATATATGTCCACAGACCCTACGCAGCTCAATGCAAACAAATGACTCCATCTCTTTGAACACTTACCTCGACACTTCAGCCCACACCCATAGGGAACAATTATAGGCAAAGTCAAGGAAAACCCGGTCTCCGTAGGTGTACTGCAAAATGGCACACCAGCTCGTAACTTTATGTTCCGGCTCGTTGGTGCGTGGGGAGGTTTAATTTTGATTAATGGTGCAATTAAATACATGAAAAGAAGCAGGGGCCGAATGAATCAATCAGGGTTTAGTCCGTGTAGAGCGAGCTGGGGGAGCGCTAAAGCTAGTTCGTTAGCATAAATCAGGGTTAGCTAAAGGTAAAGCTGTGCAGAAGTGACGGGTACAGTAGAGCTCGTGGGTTAGCCGCAGAGCCCTGAAGGGAGATTATAACATGTAATTGTGGTCTTTTGTGTGTTTTAAGGCCCTATATTTTACAGAATAGTATGCCTTTTATTCTCACTATATACATGTCCAATCCACACTATAGTAGGGTGACCAATCCGTTTTTCCCCGGACATGTCCGTATTTTGCGTCTTGTCCTGGGCATCCGGGTTTTTTTTTTTAAGTGATGGAAATGTCCGGGTTTTCATTACAGTTCATTGGGGCCATTAAACTGAGCGTCTCTCGTAGCTCTGTGTGACTCAGAAGGAGCGAGCAGACACAAATATTCGGTCAGTCTGCAACATGCCAAAGCGCAAATGCACATTTAACAATGACTTGGACAAGAAATTCTCCATTTTCCATCCCAGTCGGGACAAATGAGAGGCCATGTATACCCGCGGTAGTTGAAATCCACGAAATAGTCAACTTTATATTTTACAATTAGGCCTTTTATATCTGTTTTAAGGCTGTAAAACCCCTCACCACACATTTTATACACTTTTCTCAGACAGGACAACCCATTTTTCATCCTTCTTTAAACTTATTGCTGCTGTCGTCCTTTTGTTATTTTCCTCCTTCTTTATGTAACAAACCCAAAATTCATTTATTCTGTAATGGAGTCCTACAGCGCAGAGTCCTGCACGGGTCCATTTTTGGAGGCTCGCAGTACAGGACCGCACCCGCGCAGTTTAATTGATTGATTGATTGCATTTATATAGCGCGTTTCAAGATACCCAAAGTGCTTTACAGTTCACAGTCACAGAAGGTCACTTCAGAACAGTCCAGTGTTCTGTTCTTAGACATTCATGTGTGTTTTTCGCTGTGTGTTTTGGTTCATTATCCTGTTGGAAGTCCCATGACCTACAACCGAGACCAAGCTTTCTGACACTAGGCAACACATATCCTTCCAAAATACCTTGATAGTTTTGAGATTCCGTTGTATTTTGCGCAGATTCAAGACACCCTGTGCCAGGTGCTCCAAAACAGCCCCAGAACAAAACCAAACCTCCTCCATGCTTCACAGTGGGGACAGTGTTCTTTTCTTGGTGTGTTTCATTTTTGTGTCTGTGAACATAGAGCTGATGTGTCTTGCCAAAGAGCTCCATTTGCCTCATCTGTCCAAAGAACATTCTCCCAGAAGCTTTGTGGCTTATCCATATGCACTGTGGCATATGTTCCAGTCTCACATGAAGTTCACTTTGGCTCAAACAGTGATGGATGGTGCGATCTGACACTGATGTACCTTGCCCTTCGAGTTCACATTTAATTTGTTTTGGAGGTTGGTCTGGGCTTTTTGGTTCCATTCGTTTGATCCATCTCTTCAATTTGTCATAAATTTTCCTCTTGCAGCCACGTCCAGGGAGGTTGGCTTCAGTCCTGTGGACCTTAAACTTCTGAAGAACATATGTAACTGTAATCACAGGAACATCAAACTGCTTGGAGATGATCTTATGGCCTTTATCTTTAACCTGTTTGTCTATCATTTTCTTTCTAGTCTCCTGACATGGTTCTCTTCTTCTCTTTCTCTGGTCCATGTTCACTGTTTGTCTCCATCATGTCTCCAAACAGCACAATGACACATGTCCGTCTTTAAACAGACAGACTGACTGAGGACAAGTTTGAAGACACCTGTGATGCAAATTAGAAGACACATCTAAATTTGTCCCTATTGTCCAGTTACTTACAATCTTTTCTACAAGTACCATCATTTTTGTTTCTTTTTTTATTTTGTTTTATTATTCTGTTGAATAACAATTCAAAAACAGTTTCTGATTTTCATTGGCTATTTTTTTTTTAAATTTGTATTTATTATTGCTTTTTTTAGTTTCAAGTTATTTCAGTAAAAAAAATTTTGATTTTTCTTTCATTACCAGAGGGGTATCAACAATTTTGTCCATAACTGTATGTAATACACCACTAACAGGGCTAACTGGTATATTAAGCTTATCCAAAATCCCGCAGGAAGAAGGGCAATAACATCTTTCTCCTTGATGAAATTCACAAAACTCTTTATTTCGGCTTTAAATCCTCGATCTCGGGAATCATTGACAACACTGAATATATCACTCTTCGCTGATTGGCTGGTACCGGGGTTCTTGCAAACCGTCTATTGTATTCTGATTCCTGACCTAGTTGCTGGAGAGAAATGAATTTGAGCAGAGGAACAAGGTGGTGCCAGCCTGACCAGTATTTTAAGCACTAACTGATAAATTGCAAAATAGATATGTCAGATGCCATATAGCTGTATATTCCAGGCAAAGCGATGACATCACCATGGAGACAAGAAGATGGAGGACGCACCTCAGAAAAGTTACAAAAAGCACCTTTAATGTCATAATGTATCCTAATTGAAACATGCCTGGAATTGTGTTTTATTTCATTCACGCATCATTGTGTAACATTGCATATTTACTTTCTACTCATAACAACACTTTATAGTCTTTGAAGCTCCTCCATGTTTTTAAAACCCATACAACACAATACAATACACAACATAGTTTAAAAAGCTCAAATAGTGCTGTGGTGGAAATCTTCCTTCACCTTTCCCACCATGATCTTTTACCTAGTTTAGGGTGCTCTCTATTGGTTTTGTGTTTTTTTTTGTTTTTTTTTTTTTTGTAACTGACTAACTAGCAACTTGCTTGTGTTTTGTTATCCTATGATGAATCGCACTGCAATCTTTGTTATTCTATGTAGGTCACTCTGGTCTTGGGCCACCAGACAATTTATCACTCATATCAGTCCTTAAACCATCTGCTGATGACACTCTTTTACTTATATTGGCCCAAAACTGGTTCTGACTTGTTATGTTGCTGATTATTGACCACTGTTGGGCAAGTTACTGTAGTAAGTAAACTGTAATGCGTTATTATTTTACTTTTTACTGTCATTTCAAAGTAAATTGTTACATTACAATATTACTGCATTTAAAATGTAAGACATTACACAACTACTGCAGCACTTTAAGTTACTCTCACCAAAATAACTGCGAAGATGCTGAACTTTTGTTCCGTATATGGACTGAACCAGGACTGAACCAGGAATAAACCAGATCTAAACCAGGACTAAGCCAAAACTGAACCAGAGCTGAACCCGGATTGATGCAGGACTAAACTAGGACTGGACCAGGTCTAAACTGGGTCTAAACCAGGATTAAACCAGAGCTGAACCAGGACTAAACTAGGACTGAACCAGGACTAAACTAGGACTAAATCAGGACTAAACCAGGACTAAACCAGGACTAAACCAGTACTGAACCAGGACTAAACCAGGACTAAACTAGGACTGAACCAGGACTGAACCAGGACTAAACCAGGACTGAACCAGGACTAAACTAGGACTGAACCAGGACTAAACCAGGACTGAACTAGGACTGAACCAGGACTAAACCAGGTCTAAACCAGAGCTGAACCAGGACTGAACCAGGACTAAACCAGGACTAAACCAGAGCTGAACCAGGACTGAACAACGACTAAATTAGGACTAAACCAGGTCTAAACCAGGTCTAAACTAGGACTAAACCAGAGCTGAACCAGGTCTAAAAACTTTTTTTTTCTCCCTGTAATGCCACATTACTGTGTTACAGCAAAAAGCAATGCATTAAAGTAATTTGTTACTTTTATAACGCGTTACTCCCAACACTGTTATTGACCCAGTTTTATGTTTATCTTATGAGTTTATCATGTTTTATGTCTGCTGAAGAGGATTAGGTTTTAGCCTAGGGACTGCATCATTCCACGTATCTGCCTCCTTTTTGGGTATAAAAACCCCGTATATATCACTATGTCTTCAAGTTAGGGCGAGACGACTTTGTGAGAGACAGACAGTTTGCCATTGTGTGCACAATTGCTTAAAAAATCTGACTCTTTGATTCAAGACAACTTTTCCAGTTTTTCTTTGCTTGCAGTCCATAAAAAATCCACAACAGTGCACAATACAAAACTTTTACTTTTGGCTTCTCTGGGGCTCAGTGCAGAAAACCTGGCTGCCGATATATACCAAAGACCTCCCTGCCCACCGTGAGTCATGCAATCGCTGTAGGTGAAGTGCAAATGGAAACAACAACAGCATGAACTAGCTGGTGCAGACTCAAACCAACTGTCTGGATGTGGGTCAACCGCTCTACCACCTGAACCACTGTCGCCAAAGCTTCAATTTGGAGAACGATTTTCACATGGCAGTGGATGAATCAGTATGCAAATGACTCTCTTCCTTTAAAACAAAATTGCTCGACTTCGGCCCAACTTTTGAATATTTGTGAATAAGAAAATCACTGAATTAACTGATTTAGAAAGATTTAAAAGGTCCTATATTACAGAAAATTGATTCTTGTGAACTTTAAGCTTTGTTACCTCATCAAAAACATATCTGGAGTGTGTTTCTTCATTCACACTTTGAGTAATCCTTTATTATTAGTCTGTCTACATCTCCAAAGCTCAAAATGCTCTGTTCCCCCTTGTGATGTCATGAAGATAGTGGCAAGCAGAGCAATGATATGCCCATAGAACCGAGCAAGTGAGGAACCACCAAACAAAAAGTGACACAGTGTACTTTTAAAGCCTTTTTGACTTCACTACATACATCATTCACCTGACAGATCTGGTGTCAATAGAAGAATTATAGATGAGTACACAGATAATTCCCAAGACGCAATCATCGAACCACCAATATATTACAATTATTGATCTCCCTTGTGTTTTATTTTGTAAGCAATTTCATATCTACCAAACTATTCTTCACCCAGGCATGTACCCGCATCTCCAGAGACCATCTTCATAATAACTACTTCTCATTTGCTTTTCAGTACGACTCCGCAGTGCCTCCCAGCTACGATTTTTTCATTTGTTTTGAAATTTGCTAAGCTGAATACATTTTCTCCGTTCCCCGAGGAGTGGTTGGAAAAAAGTCTAATCGGGGAAGGTTTGAGCATGATTGAAAAGGTAGTGACTTAGGGGAGGAAAGCTGAAAACCCCATAAGTGAAAATCTATCAGGGAGTCTAAACAAAATGTCTCCTCTCTGTATTGTCACCGTCTGCTGTTAAAACCGGGGAGATGCTTTGGCATATGGGAGGAAAGGCCTATTTAAACCTATGTAATACAAGAAGCCGCAGATATATACGTATAATCACTAACGTTACAAGTGACTTTAGGTGTATTAAAACTGACAGTGATTTGTATCTACATTTAAAGGGCCCGTGTTTCGCTATTTTCTGCTGTTATCATGTTGTTTCCTCATCTAAAACATACCTGGAGTTTACCCGAGGCTGAGTTCTTCTCTCTGTTGTGTTTTTAAACGCCATACACCTTCACTAGAATCATTTGGATGATTTCAGCCCTGGAATTGCCTATTTCTACAAACTAAAACGTAAAAGGTAGCTGTTAACTTCAAAACTACCGCTTGATGATATCACGAGGAGCATTTTGAGTTTTGGAGATGTGGACAGACTGATAATAAGGGATTATTCAAACGTGTGAATGAAACAGCATTATAACACATTGCTTAAAGTGTGGCATGTCTAAGGACTTCTACCTTGATATCTTATAGTAACTACTTGGCTGAACCACTTGTGATCTTAGGTACTGTTTAATTGCAATAAAATAGATAAATGGGTAAATACAACACATAAAATGACTAAGGCCACAGGTCAGTATGTAAAATAAGGACAGAGACGTGACTTAAAATGTATAATTAAAAATGTATTAAACACTGAACGGGGCAAGCAGAAAGGTAAAATTATTTATTCTATAAAAAGGGAGCCAGGCGCATTGTTAAAATAAATAATACAAACAAATAAACCAAACAAGGTTTATCAACTCAATGACTTGAGAGGGGGCAGCCCCACCCAGAACAAAATGGAAAGTGCTACCATGCAATTACATCTAAAATAACTTAAAACCCAAAGTGCAAGCAAAAAGGTGTGGGCTAAACCCCTCCCGAGCATGACCCGGGAATTTAAACAAGCTAAACTAAAAGCTAAAAGCCCAGTGACGGCAATGATAAAAAACACACGTTTATTAAAAACGTGCAATAGAGCTAAGATACAAATGTTTAACAATGCTAAACAAAACAGTAAAAATAAAAATAAAACAAAATACAAAACAAAACCCCAAAACAAAACCCAAACAAAACAGCAGCAGACCACTCCTACGATAAAAAGCACAAATTATGATTAAAACCAAGGATTAAAACCATGTTGAACCCCTGATTTTAAAAAATACCTGTATTACCTTCAAAACATAACTACTCAGGGGAAAAGGTCTGCCACCGGTAATATCTTAGCTCTACAACGATACAAAAACATTAAAACCAATTTTAAAAAGAGCTAAAAGCTCTTATAGCTATTAAAAAGGGAGAGCAGTTAAAACCTTATCTGACACCAGCCAGTAGAAGTCGGGACTGAACTATTGCCGTGTGGGCTATTTAAGTCCAACCTCCACTGGCACAGGAAGGTGGTGTCAGGTAAGTCCTAAAAAAATAAAGTGTGCCCCCTGCTGACCGCCACACAATAATTAACATGAACATTTACATGAACATAATACCTAATAGAGGAAAAGAACCAACAACACCATCTGGGAGTTGGACCAGGACCAGCTCATATGAAAGGCACATAGGTTCACTGTTGATGAACAGAGGCATGATTCATATATATCAAAAGTATACAGTTTATTCATACATTTTCCGTAAAGTAGTTCATTATGACAGTAATGTTTCCAGGAGTGAGGACAATTTGGTTCAGAGTTCACTGAATGACTCTTGATTCCAAAGACAGTTTGTTCGTAATCCAGTTCGAGTTCAAATCTCCAAAAAACTAGCCAGGCTGGCACCACCTAGTGCCTCCGCTCAATTTTATTGCTCTCCAGCGACTAGGTCAGGAATCAGAATACACTAGACGGTTCACAAAAACCCCAGAAGTGCAAGTTCGGGCACCAGCCAATCAGCGAAGAGTCATATATTCAGTGTTGCCAACGACAACGCACATCCTGATTCTCAGACAATAAACTTTTCATAATTAAATGCAGATACCAATCTCATTTTGACCTCAAGAGCATCTTTTACAAAATATTAACTATATTTGTATGACTTTGAAGCCTTTGTAAAGTATACTTGAGTGTCACAAAAGGCACGGTTAAACAATGCTAGTGGTTATAGGGGCAAATTTGGAGCCAGCAAAAATTAGGATCATGTAGAGTGGGTTAATATGAACATTTTAAGACCAAAATTAAGAGGCTTTCTGCAGCAGTTGCAGCAGAAGAGAGGGACCACATTTTCCCAATGTAGTCAAGTGGAAACAAACTCATTGTGTCGCCATGAACACGGCGGCTAGCAGAGTAGCTATATCCATATACAGGCTATGCTTTTACTCAACTAGATGGAACAAATGTAGTACAGTCACTTTAACTATAAACTACACAAGAGGATCTCTGTAATATTTAATTCAAAACCACTGTTTAAGATTTTCCCAGAAGTTACCATCCTAAAAGTGGTCTGGTTTACTGTAAGACGCCCACAGATACACTCCGCTCTGTCATATCCTTCATTCTGCCGAGCTGCGTCACAGCCACTGGCCACAAGGGTTGGACATTACACATTTCTCCATCTGCTCACAGCGTATAAATATAGCAGGCCTCTCCTCTTCTCTGTTTAAAGGCTTTTGTCCAGTCAGCTGTGCAGTGATGTCAGAGGACGTGGAAGTGCCCGGGGAAGCCCTGAGTGGACTGGGCTAAGCTGGTGGAACAAAGCCCTGGCTGGGACAGGGGAGGATGGGGTGGGGGGCAGGGGGGAGAGGGGGTATGGGGAGGGAGGGGGAGCAGAGCCAGCTGTCTGAGCCACACGGACCCCATTGTCTGCGAGACACTGTACTCCAGCCGGGACAGGGATTACCTCTGTCTGAAGGAAGAGCCTCAAGGCTCAAGGAAGGGTACAAACCGTGTTGGGTTACACAGGGAGCTACTGTTTTACAAGCCTGTTAATGTGACATTTTAAAACGACACGAAGCACATCACATATATATACATGCTTGTCTTTTGTTATATTTTAGCACAGTTTAATGGTGTTGTAGTCCATGTGGTAGCTAAATTACATAATAACAGCAAGATGAATTCTTGAGATATTTGTGAGGCCCCAAACTCCCAAGAAGCTCCCGCTGGCCTGGACCACCAGTGGTTCTGACCAATCACAGGCACACGGCAGGTTTGAGCAGAAGTCAAAGGTGAAGCGTCCAAATGAACCAGAACAAATGAACCAAAACAAACCATCAAGCCAATGGCCACATGGGTCTACAATGAGCGACATTGATGGACACACTTCAGAGACATTAGACTTGAGTATTTTAATTAAAAAAATGTGTAGAAAGGAAGTGTTATGTGCATTTGTGAGGAAGGATGTCTGGCTTTAACTGCAAACTTTGACCAATAAGATTAAAATATTAGTCATAAGTCAGTTTCCCCGAAACTGAAAGGGATATTCAGTGAGAGCCAGTGTAAATAAAGAAACGATGCATGTGTGCCAGCTCAGTGTCTCAGTCGCTGTTGAACACTGAACAGAACAGGATACAAGTGGACGTGCCTGGTGCTCTCTTCACAGCAAATAATTCAGCTCCTTCACTGCTTACGTTTGTGGATGACCAGTCTGTATTCCTTCAGTGTTTGGTTAATTCAAACGTGTATTTGGCATCCTGCCATGTTTATACTGCCACAGGACTGACCATGTGCAACACCTTTTAGTTATTGTGCCTGAAAATATAAATTGGTATTAAAAAATAACTCATATAATCCACACTAACTTCTTTCAACAGAATGGCTACAGAGTATGTTTTGGTTGGTAGCACAACCTTAATGAGGCGCCATAGTAAAATAAACATAGAGAAGATGACCCAAAGTTCTTTAACAAAAGTAGGAACCACAGCCATTTCAAAGAGTTCAAGTCATCTTTAATTGGTGGTAAAGACACTGAAGTGATTATGAGTCAGCTGAACGAAAATTGAACCTGCAACCATCTTACCAATACCCACAAATGACTCATCTACTTAAATCTGTTTAGCTTCTTTAAAACAATGATCTATCTTGATTTCATCAAATAAATTAGACTACTTTGAAGGTGAACTATGTTACCAACTTGTCTCCATGGAAATGTATTTAATTTTTTGCCTGAAATGTTCCATAGTTTGTCATTAGGCTTATCTATCGTGCATGAATTCAATTACAGGTGTTTTTATTACTAAAAAACTTGACAAAACATGCATTCTTATTTTAAGTGGGGGGTCATGTCTCCACAGATCTGACCTGTAACTGTCTTCATGGCAATAAATAAGTAAAATATCAGACCATGGAACATTTTATTCAAAGTGTATGTCAGACACTCCACAAGCCCCAGGGTTTCAAAATGGCCACCCATTCAAGTAAAAAAAGTTTATGATCTAAAAATAATTAAAAATCACCAACAATTCTGACATTTTTTGAAAGCTGTAGGAGCCCTGTCAGCCGAACACGAGCAGTTTGTGATTACATTGCACTCAATGAGAAAAATGCTCTCTCAGCCCAGGGGATTTTTTCCAGTTCCAGTGCGTGGCCACTACACCTACAAGCACCAATACCCTATCCAGTTATTTTAATAGATCCATGACCCTCCAGCAGAAAAGTTACGCTTTGCACCTTTGAGTTTGATATATTAAAGGTGCATTGTGTAACTTTTCTGGTAGAGGGTCTGTTACCTGCTTGGAGATGGTTTGACTTTGTCTGAAATGCTTCACAGTGTGGCATTAAACAATCATTTAATTCTGGATGTTTTCATTGCTCACTGAACAGTCAGCAGGTCAATCTTTACACAGATCAGACCGGTGTCTTGATTGAATGGCATCTCCTGTTGTTTCCATGGAGATAGTTACATTTAATACCATATGGTGACACATTCCAAACAAAACAATTATGTCATCATGAAGACAAGTTGCAAATTGTGTAACTTTTCTGGTGAGGGTCCGTCAAATACTTTTCCCTCTGGACATGTTAATCCTTTGTCTGGGATGTTTCACAGTATGGCATTAAGCCTTTCTGTATTCAGGGAGACCAAACGAGATGAAGTTACAGGTCAGATCTGTGTAGAGACAACCCCGCTCACAGTCAGATACCTGTTTTTCTTGATATTTTTGAGCTATAAAACCACCTGTGATTGAATAAATGTAAGGTAGAGTTTGTTTAATGTCATACAATCCGTGGGTCATTCATTCATTCGTTTATCAATATAAAACCAAAAATAAGAAAATGAAAAAAATATTTCTTCATTATTTATCTCCAAAGCCAAAATGAAAAAAAAAAAAAAAAAACGGATAACGATTTGTTTTTTTCAGTTTTTCATTTTGTGTTTAAATGAATAATGGAAAAAACGGATAACAGCGTGACTTAAACTGCGATGCCGGACTGAACCAGGACTAAACTGGTCTAGTTCCAGTCTCAGTCCCAGTGTGGTCCTGGTCTCAATCATGGTCTGGTGCTGGTCTGGTCCCATTCTCAGTCCCGGTCTGGTTCCTGCTCTGGTCCCAGTCTCAGTTCCAGGCTCAGTCCTGGTTTAGATCTGGATCAGTCCTTGGTTCAGTCCTTGGTTCAGTCCTAGTTCAGTTCCGCATCTAGGTTTAAGTCACGGAAAACGGAAAATGGAACCAGGACTACTGGTCTGGTTCCGGTCTCAGTCCCAGTCTCAATCAAGGTCTGGTCCCGCTCTGGTCCTGGTCTCAGTCCCAGTCTGGTCCCGGTTTCAGTCCTGATCTGGTCCTGGTCTGAAACCGGTCCCGGTCTCAATTCTGGTTTCAGTCCTGGTCTGGTCCTGGTCTCAGTCCCCATCTCAGTCCTGGTCCTGTTCCTGGTCTCAATCCCTATCTGGTCCTGGTCTGGTCCTGGTCTCAGTCCCGGTCTGATCCTGGTTTAGACCTGGTTCAGTCCTTGGTTCAGTCCTAGTTCAGTCCAGCATCTCAGTTTAAGTCACGAAAACGGGAAACGGTTGTTCTTCTTTTTTTCCATTTTGGTTTTGGAGACAAATGATGAAGAAAGTAGTTGTCTTATTTTTGGTTTTATCTTAAAAAACAAAAAAAACAAACAAATGATACCCGGACTTCATATCGTGGAACATTCCAGGCACAGCAAAGACATCGCTGTAGAAACAAGCAGGTGATGAACCCCGAACCAAAAAGTTACCCAGTGCACCTTTTAATAATCTAGGAAACTCATCACATTTTAATCACTCACTACAACCACCCCAAATTTCCTGAGAACTTTGTGTACTACATTTCTGAACCCTCTCCCTGCCACCTCTTCCCCCCATTAGAATCTCCAGTACTGCCTGGCCCGTACATCACCCGCTGTACCAACGCAATCATCATTTTTAATAAAACCGCTCCAAAGGCTCTATTAGCTTTCCCTCAAATATATCAGCCCCTGCTCCTGTTTGAATTCCAGGGACACGGAGAACTACTTTCAACCGAGCACTGGGGCAAAGCACACAGCGTTTTAACAACTCTTCTCCCACGGGTGCTCCAAAGCCAACATCAACTGTCAGCATGCATTTCATCTGTATTGCTTCTGGAATCCGAACCGAGAAGATAAGGTTTTAGGGGCAAGTTTTGTTACATAAGTTTGAGCCCCACGGGTTGATTCTCGAACCCAAAATTACGTTTGTTCATCCGTGCGAGAGTTGGAGTAGTGAATGTGTCTTTGGTTAAGGGAGAACGTGTAGGAAGGTCCCCTGGTGGATACATGGGTCCATGGTTCATACCGCAAACCGCAGAGTGTAAGTATGGAGCTAAGTTATGTTCCGATCGCATGTCAGTCAGATCGAGTACAGAAGAACAGGCTTAGTCGGCAGAAAGGTGCTATAAAAAGGCTGTCAGGTAGTGATGTAAGATGTACCGCAATCAAATCGACATTACAATTTGAATGGTCACAATTAGCAAATCCCAAAAAAATGCAATAGGCTCTGTGTTTGTGAAATCTCTCAGTAGTCCAGGCAAGGTCCACAGCAAAGGAGAAATTCAACTCTGTCAACTGGATTAAAAAAAACAAACAACTTTCATCTACTTGACTGAATTTATTCATTCATTCATTTATTTCTTTGTTTGAGTCAGGTACAACAAAATTCAAAAACAATAACAAAAATAGTGATATGTACATGACATATTTGGGACCTGGTGCTCAAAAGGAGCAGGATGAAGTTTTAAAAACTTATGGAGTCCTACCCCAATTGTTTTACATAATCACGTGGTTCACTTTTCTTTCTTTTTTTTTATTTTAATCACCTTTGGAGTGCTTACCTGTTATTTGCAAAAAAATATATATATATATCCCCACATATATACAAAAACATATCCACATATACTTACATACATATGCAAGTACACACACTTGTACACACATATGTACATACAAACATACATATACACATCATAGATATCCAGTAGATATACTTGATATAAATGTTTACACACATATGCATAACAACATATACATACATGCAGAAACATATTTCTGTTTGTAGTCGTACAAACTAATAATAATGTTAATCTAGGCACAAAGTTTATCGTTTATGATCGTATAAAATAAACAGCATTGAGAATGAAAAATGTAAGGATTTTTTGTTTTCGTTTATGGTCGTACAAACCAACAACAGCAATGAAGAAGGCACAGAGTTTATCGTTTAAGATCATACAAAATAAACAGTAATGAGAATGAAAAATTTAAGGATTTTTTTTGTTTTCATTTATGGTCGTACAAGCTAACAATAGTAAATAAAGAATTGAATTTCTCCTTTGCTATGAATAGGCTCACAGACCACGTTTACATGATGTTTTTAAGTCCAAATTAATCATTCACAATTAAAATATTATCCTTCGGTTTTACCTGGAAATAATAATTCCGAATTGAGGTTTACACGGAAAACACGTTAAATCGCCTTTATTTAATTCCGCTCAACGTCTGGGGGTGTGGAAGGATTCTGATTGGACAGAAATATGAACGTATTTACATCGACCGGAAGAAAACACACACACAGCTGCTACCGGCTTTTTTGTCATCTCGTTACGCCACGGATACAAACGTGATCCAAACTTTTTCCACAGTCGTTTCGATGATAATTCTCATCATGCTTCATGTCTGTCAGCTGAGGAGGAGAAGGGAAGAAGAAACTGAGTCTGAGGCTGCTCTACCTCAGCCCACTCCCGCATCCCGCTCGCAAATCCAAAGAGACGTGGATGAAAGTCTGAAGCCAGGACTGTGAAGCTGCATGGTCCGGATCGTGTCAGAAGGGTGACCCACTGAGCATGCACTGAACCACCGCAATTATTTTTAAGACGAATAAATATTTACATGATCGAGGAATAAATTAAGTCGGCTTTAAAATCAGAATAAACCACCCACTTACTTTGGAATTAAGATTAATTATGGATAATCATTCTCATTAGGAATTAAGTGTTTACATGTTTGTTTGTTTTTTAACTGGAAATAATATTTATCTTTATTTTTATTCAGAATTAAAGGTCTCATGGCAAACTGTAAACTGTCTGTTAAAGCTTACAGTCACTTTTGTTAAAACTGTAAAACATAAAACAACCTATAAACATACAAATGAAGTCAAATAAAGACTGCCCAGTTATTTTTATACATATAATATGGCTTGTAGCGTTGCTGTATTATTTATTATGTCTCAACATTAGCGTTAGCACTGAGACACAAACATCTCTTTTTATAAACACCGAATTGTCCTCCAATATTAATTTTATTTGTGTATTTTTTAACATATCACTGCCTGATCTTTAATTTTTTATTTTATTTTTTTTTGCAGAGTTGGGCTAAAATAAATACATAGAGATAATAACATTGGACAAGAAATAGTGATGCTAACAGTGAGGTCGCTGGGTGTTATTGAATCTTACTTAATTAAAGGTACAACATGTCACTTTCTGGAGGTGGCACCAGCTCGATTCCATGGAAGCAGAAAGTTAAAACTGTACTTCGTGACATTCTCCATAGCAATAGAAACGGAAGATTATAGCCAAAGGAAAAGTAACAAGGTCCATGGAAACAAGCAGGCATATAAGAGTCAGGTTTGTGGAGATGCAAGCCTACTCACAGTAACGACACAGGTGTTTCAATGACATTTATTTGGAGGCTAAAAAGTTACATCCTGTGTCTTTAAACAGTGTTGGGAAGGTGACTTTTAAAATGTAATCCCCTACAGATTACAGATTACATACACCAAAATGTAGTTTGTAACGTAATCCATTAAATTACTTAAAGTGAGTAATGTAATCTGAATACTTTGGATTACTTGATTTGCTGTAGAGAAGCAAAGACTAGGAAATCATAACCTAAGATGTTTTGTCTAAAAGAAAATGAAAAGCCCAGACTTTACTCAACCGAATTAAAAAATATTATTGATAGAAGAAGAGGAGACACGGTCTGCACAGTGTGGTTTAGTCCTGTTAAATCCTGGTTTAGACCTGGTTTGAACCTGGTTTAGTCCTGTTAAATCCTGGTTTAGTCCTGTTAAATCCTGGTTTAGACCTGGTTTGAACCTGGTTTAGTCCTGGTTTAGACCTGGTTTAGACCTGGTTTAGACCTGGTTTAGTCCTGGTTTAGTCCTGGTTTTAGACCTGATTTAGCCCAAAATGTGAAAACAGGAAAATACCGCAGTGTAATCCATTTATTCCAACAAAGTAACTGTAATCCAATTACCACTCATTGAAACAGTAACTGTAACTGAATACAGTTATTCATAATTTGTATTCTGATTACATAACTCCAGTACATGTTATCCGTTACTTCCCAACACTGTCTTTAAGTTACATAAATTCCTCTGCAATCAATAAAATATCTGGTTTTCTTATATAAAACTGGCTAGACCTCTACAAACATGTTCAGTAATATATATATTCTATTCTAAATAATCATCATATTTCTGTATTCTCCCAAATGTTAATGCTCCTGGATGAGTTTAAAATCCGTTCCAAAACAGCACAAATCTAACCACAATTGCAATACCAAAATAGTAATTAAGATATTTTCCTACTGTTTGATTTATAGCTATGAGACAAATTTGATCTTTTTACAGATTCATTGAAGCCCTGTGTTTCATCATTATGATGAAACACAGAGCTTCTGAGAGGTACAGCTTTGTACAATGTCCAGCTTCATACTTGTAGTTTTTCCGCCTACAAGAACTTAACCACACATATTGGAAAGGGGTTTCTCTAGACACTTCCTTTCTTCTTGTTTATCGCGGGGGTTTACATTCTAAAAATAACCCACGATAGGTGAAATCTGCCAAGTAGTCAACTTTATATTTTACAATGATTATATCTGTTTTAAGCCTGTAAAACCCCTCACCACACTTACCACTTTATACACTTTTCTCAGACAGGACAGTTAACCCTTTTTGCATCTTTCTTAAAAGTTATTGCTGCTGTCGTCCTTTTGTTGTTTTCCTTCTTTATGTAACAAACCGAAGATTAATTTATTCTGTAATGAAACCCTACAGCGTAGAGTCCTGCACAGGTCCATTTTTGGAGACCCGCACCTGTGCACCCGTCTGTTAACCCGAGAATATATCAAACTTTTGCACTGCACACACTACAGACTGAACCGAGACTAAACCAGAACTAACCCAGGACTAACCTAGGACTGATTCCAGGACCGAAACAGGCGGAGGACTAAACCAGGATGAAATAGGACTAAAACGGGACTGAAACAGGAGTAAATCAGAACTGAAACAGGACTCACTGTCGAGACAGGCTTGGAGGTGACCGCAGGAGAAAGGACCGGCTCAGCTCAGCATCTCACAGAGATAAATGTGACCATCGCCCATTCGTGCTTTGTGGACACGCTGCTTCGGTGTTCTCTCACTTAAGTCCAAGATTAGTCCTGGTTTAATTCTGGTGTAGGTTTAGTCCTGACCACCCGTGTGTAATGTGTAAAATTCCAGAACGTTAAACCCCGAAGCGCTTTCTGCTACGTCAAACACGTCGTTGTAGCAGCTTTAGTTCATTGTCACATGGGAGGGTGGCAGAAATACACTGCAATTTAAAAAAAAAAAGCTGAATCAATCTAAAAACCACTTCGGCGACATATACAAGGCCCACACATCACTCTGGAAAGCTTTGAAAAGTTGATTTTGCGTGAGATGGGCCCTTTAAGCAAAGAAACTTGTAATTCGATGTATTGTGATGGTCCACGTTAATACTGTGAGAACTTTGATGATACGATATCACAGTATTTCAGTTATTGTTACATCCCTACTGGATACGAGATGATAAACATAACTTGCCCAACTATAACACCAGTAGACTTGTGCAGAAGGCAATGAAAACCAGAGGGACTTCTATATAGTTTAAATACAATAGACATATTATTTCTTAACGTAAACGGAGCGCTACGTGACTGAATAGCCTCCTTGTTTTCACCATAGATCACTTATATAATTTATCCGGGAACACTATGGACTCTTGTTGACTCTGCACAATCTTCTCCTATGCACGTTTCCTATTTTATCTTTGTCTCCTTCCAAAATCCTTACCCCCCTCGTGCATATGTGGAGAGATGCAGTTGGCAGTCCCTCTACCGGGTCTGGTGGTGATATTATCCAAGCAGTAGCAGCGGCGGTGAACAGAGCCCCACTGTACTGTAAATCATATCATTTTGCTTGGCCTCTGAAGAGTTCCTGCTATTCCAATACTTAGTGAACGTCCGTCTGTCAAAAGTGAGAGTGGAGGAAGAGAGGGAGAGAGGAAGTCTTATGTAACTGTACTGAATTTGAATATGGCTGTAAGTTATAGTACCTGAAAATACTGGCAGCACTCCGCTCGGCACAGATGGCGAAGCGTGCAGCGATACGGCCAGAGATGTATTTTTTAATGAGGTTCCAACTTGTGCTCGAGTGGCCAGTGACGATCTGAAAGTTTCTCGTGTTATGTAATAAAGGATGTAACTAAAGTGCTAATTGTGCATGGTTATTTTTGCATGCTCCCGGGTTTTTGGTGGAGTTTGCATGTTTCTTCCTGTGTCTTGGTGGGTTTCGTCTTACCTGTCCAGCCAGAACCACATGTTTTGCACTGACACTTTACAAAGAAAAAGTGGATCTAGAGCTGTATCCTGTCTCTGTGTGTTCAAAGGCTGTGATTGACAGGCAGATGAATCAATCAGAGAGACACGTGGATAGCAAATGTCAAAAACAAACACGTAAAAATGAGGAAAAAACAACACAGAGTCAACATCTGAAGCACCAAACTATTATTTATCTTGGTTAAAGAAGTAATATATTTTGTTCTGAATGTTAGACAATATTCAAGAGTTGATGCCTTCCACTTTAGACAGGCACGAGCTACAAATTATTGGCTGCTGCTGGACCATCTCAAGTTTGGATGTTTTTTCACTCTCTATGGTCTGATTTCAAACCCTTCTGGATTCAAACAGAAAGTAGAAGGGACTGGCTCCCATCAACCCAAAACATGCACAACAGGTCAAATCCTCCAGGTAAGGTAGTCCTGACCAAGCATAGCCATGATCTGGAAATGGGTTCCTGACAGTTTACACCGTTACAGGATGTGTCAAATGCTGAGGACTACACTCACGCGTCACATTTTTCTCCCCATGCCTGGGTGGGTTTCCTCCGGTCACTCTGGTTTCCACCATCAACCCAAAACGAGGTCCACCACCTATTCTGACGTTCCTTCATGATGACATGTCTCTGTTTAGACAAGCCATTATTATGACATGCCTCTATTTAGTGCCAGTTTTTCGACACTTTTTAGTATCACTATTCCGACTTGTCATATGTGTGTTTTGGGCTGTGAGAGTGTCATCTCATTGAGTTGGTGCGACGAACTTGATTAGTTATTTATTTAGGTTATATGGTGTTCTCCTCAGATCATCTACATGACGAAATGAATGAAGCACAAAGGGCCCAAGCAGCTTCCGTTTTAGATTCAGTATTTTCCTGAAGGCTGGCCTATGCTCTGGGTACCAAAGCACTGTTTCCCATAGAGATCAGTTAGGACATTTTCCCACTGTCTGATATCTTGTGTGGCCCGAGTATTCTCTGATCAAGAGTTTTGCACCGGCCCAAGCATCTTATGATATAAAGGAGTGCAAAGTGTAATAGGATAATAGGCCATGTTTCCTGAAGACTGGCTCTCAAGAGATTTTTTTGGGGTCGCGTTGTCACAATCTGCAATATACATATACATACATCTCTGCGCAGCCCACGCTCCTCAGTATTTTGGCAGCACCGCCTTGTCTAACCAGTTTTCTGTGGGAAACACTGACTACTGTTTTTCCTTGTTTAAATCTTGTGTACTGTATTTTTCGGAGTATAAGGCGCACTTAAAATCCCTTCATTTTCTGAAAAATCGACAGTGCTCCTTATGTATTAATTCTGGTTGTGCTTGCTGACCTCAAACTTTTCTCGATTTTCACATATAGTCCACTGAGTTGTGTTCTTTAGTCCAACAGAAGCTGACCCCATCAGTGCACAAGGAGCATGTTTGAATGATTATTTTTTTTATCTCTATGCAAATGAGCCATGTGGTTTTAAGTTTCATTTCTGTAAAATGTAAACAAACGTGCACTAGGCTGCTAATGTTTATTGACTTGGGTTGCAAAGATTTGTGACTTTTAAAATATGGATCCCCAGAAAAAAAGTTTGGTCAACACTGTAATAGGCTATCACATTAATGTTATTCATGTCAGAAAAGAAGAATGTTTATAAAGAAGAGTGAAGTGCCATTGCTCCAACAATTAAATGTAAATAGTGGCATGTCAGAATAGCAGTGTGTAACCACCCAGAACATGCACAAGAGGTAAAATCCTCCAGCTAAGGTAGTCCTAACCAAGGATAGCAACAAGATCACAAAGATAAATAAAGTGTAGCCAGGCTCAATTTCATTTCTCTCCAGCGACTACGTCAGGAATCAGAATGCACTAGACGGTTTGCAAGAACCCCGAAAGTTGTAGACCGTGCACCGGCCAATCAGCGAAGAGCTGTGAAGCCATGACGTCAAACTCAAGCTCCTGTCATGTCTGCTTCCCTTTTGTGGTACAGCACAACAGTAAACAAATCAGTCGAGACGGATGTAGACGAAGACAGACATTCTGTGTTGGCAACGATTCCCAAGAACAAGGATTTAAAGCCAGAACAAAGAGAATGTTTGGTGAATTTTATCAAGGGGGAAGATTTGCCCTTCTTTCTACAAGGTTTGGTGCATTACATACATCACGACCAAATAGCAGCAATTGGTTAAATTAGAAAAGCACCCACCTACCATTGAGTGAACGAATCCTAATGCTGCGAGATCAGACGGTTTCCACGAAATGAATCAGGCTAAACTTAATCTCAACCTTAGACATACATTCTTACTGTGGCTTGTCATTTGGCCTTGAGGTGATAAGTTTAATATCGTACCGTGGAACATTCCAGATAAACCAATATGTTTTAATGTTGTTTCCTCATCACAAACATACCTGGAGTTGTGTTTTGTTTCAACCACACATGTTTAACACACAAAACCATGCACAGACTGAATTTGAATAATTGAGTTTTGGAACTTTCACTAAATTACATCACAATTTAAGGAGGTAGCAACATTATAACATGACTTAAAGCTCACAAGAGTTAATTTTCCGTACTATAGGACCTTTAAACCTCTAAAAAATCACTGACCCAGCACCAATATGATACAGTATATGGCACATGGTCCAGCAGGGGGCAGCAGACGTCATGCTACATCCACGTTTCTTTTGATAGCCGATCACAGTAATAATCTGACCCGGCGCATTGTAAGTCATGGAGCCGTGTCTAATGGGATTTCTGCTATCAACGGATTACTGCTGCCTGCTTTTGTACCTCAGCACCACCATTTTACATACAATCTTTATTAATTTAACACGCCCGCTCGTAATATAGGCCCACCAAATCCGAAAGACGAGAGGAGCTGCTATAAAATTATTAAAGGTCCTATATCACGCAAAATTAACTGGAGTTGTGTTTTGTTTCATTTAAACATGTTGGAGAAATTCTGCATTATTAGTCTGTCTACATCTCCAAAACTCAAAATGCCATGTTCCACCTTGTGATGTCACAATGAAGCGGTAGTTTTCAAGTTTACAGCTACATTTGACCTTTTGTTCAGTAGAGGTTGACAATTCCAGGGCTGAAATTATCCAAGTGTTTCAAACGAAGGCTTAAAAACACAGTGGAGCACTTCCTGTATTACCACGTGAGGTCACAAGGTGGAACCAAGTGTTTTCAGTTTGAGAGGGTAAATATTAGAGCTGGGTATCATTAAGAAGTTGCCGATACGATACATACCTTGATACACAGGCCACAATACGATACATATCTCGATACAGTGCACTTTCGATTCGATATGATATATTTCAAATCGATTCGATACAGTTCAATAAAAAATAAAGGCTAAATCATGGCTGCGATACTAAAAGTCTTTGTTAAACCACTTCTTGTGCAAAGTTCATATGAAACACAAACATTTTAATCCTCCAAACAGTGTCAAAATGTCAAATGTGTTGCATAAATGAGTTTCCTTTCACTCCACAAGCAACAAAACTGTAGCACTGTAACAAAATAATTTAGTAAAACACACCTAAAAATACTCTTGGTGATATATCGATACAGTAGCCCATGATATCGATACTGTATCATCACATTAAACGATACAATAGATTGATATTCCGATATTTTTGCACAACCCTAGTAAATATACAGGGTTTGTGTGTTAAAAAAACACAACTTTAGGTACCGTAAAATGCCAAATAATAGCCGGGGCGTTTATTTGTTTCAATCACCTAACAGACCAGGCATTTATTTGAGACCAGGCGGCAATTTGGGGCAAGTGATTAATTCCTTCCTCACAAAAATGTTTTTCAGAAAAACTGTGAAAAAATGGTACTCTAATTCTTTTAACCAGTATGACTATAATTTACAGTTTTTACGGCTTGCCTGGCGACCACTTTGCTTATCTTGTCTTTGATTCAATCATCCGGGATGAAAATGTCATATGGAAGATAATTTGTTCCATCAGATTTTGAATTTTAAATGCCGCTGAATTTCTCACTTTGAATTTTTTAAATCTGAAAAAAGAACTGAATTATTTTTATTCTGAATTTTTGTTGCTGAAATTTTAAGTACCATATTTTCTGCACTATAGGGAGCCTCCAACCTCATCAAAAAATGACTGCGCGCCCCACAATCCAGAGCGCCCTATACACGAATCCACTCGGGTGTCCCAGCACGACTTCAGTAAACTACAAAGCCGCACCACCCCACAGCACACGCAAACACACACAGAGCAGACAGCGACCACACAGCGACAAAACACCCGCAGCCACACTCACCACTCCACGCCGACGAGGAACGGAACGGAGGAACGAACCGAAAAAGCGAGTGCAATGTGCCACATCTACACACAACTGAACAACTGAGTCACTGCGAACACGCCGAACAATCCGTTGGTCCCAGACAGCACCCTCCCTACACGCCACAACTGAACAAAGCCCAGAGTCACCGTGAACGCGTCAAACAAAGTCCCACTGACCCATCCAACTGTTGTGTTTCATTTAAAGTCTGGTGCGGTTTATTTGTGAAAAAAGTTAGAAAATAGACCATTCTATGACAGTGCGCCTTATAATCCAGAGCGCCTAATAGTGCAGAAAATACGGTATACTTTTCCCAATATATTTCAAATTCAGAATACAAATTTCAGATATTTTCAAGCCCTCAAATTCAAAAGTTAAAATTCAGAGTGTAAAATTCGCAGTGAAAACTTTCACAGCAAAGATCCAAGATGCCAAGGCAGAAACAAATGATCCTGTGCGAGTGAGGAGGACAGAGGCTGTTTCCTATTGGCCGTTCTCATCTGTGGGTGGGGTTTACACTTGATGAGGCGAATTCTGACCAATCAGATAGCTTCACTGCACTATTTCCTGCTTGTTACTAAGTTAGATCGGATCACTTTGGATCTATTGCTTCTGCCTTGGCATCTTGGATATTTCCTGCCAATTTTTTTCACTGCAAATTTTTCACTCTGAATTTTGACTGTCGAATTTGAGGGCTTGAAAATATTTGTGCTGAATATTTGAAAGGTGATTTTTATTTTTTTATTTTTTGAATTTTAAACACACATGTATTTTCAGAGTTAAAACATTCAACGGCACTTAAAATTCATAGTCTGATTGAACAAATTATTTTCCATAATGTCATAAACTTCACCAGCTTCTCTGTGAATTCTCTGACATCCTTCTGAGCAATAGCTGTACGTCTTTTGCAAGTTAAGTTCTTGCGGCGGAGGAAACAATTTAGCCAGCCAGCACTAGCGGCAAACTCATCTCTGCTATCGCTCACGGTAGCGCACATTTGTTTAGCCATCTCCCTGATCATTTTGCGGGAGTCTCTCTTGTGGCGTGTTCGTTTGCTGATAACCCATTCCTGCATGGTTAGCTCAAACTTTATTTTTTCACCAATCTCTCACTCTCTTGGGGTCGACAGATAAATGTCTTGCAGCTGCTTCTCCCAAGTTTTCCTCTGCATATTTTACGACAGAAAGTCTGGGGACCATGACCGTCTACTCAAACAAAGAGAGGCTCCAAACTTTGGCTCCAAACTTTAGCTCCAAAAGGTCTTAATGATGACTTTAATCTAAGCATTTTCTTGGAAGCATCTGTTAATGTCTATTATGTCTCTTTATTATTATTATTACACTGTATGTTGATTTGTTTTTTGAATTATGTTGTTTTGGGTACACTGTTCCTACACAACCTATTTAAGATGGTCACCTGAGCTTTCATTCCGTTTGGTTTGTCCTAATAAATCTCACATTTTGCAAGTAAGACGGTGTGCGGGATTTTTCTCTATGTTCTGGGGCTGCTCCCTCTCCTCCAACGTACCCGTCTCAAGTAACTGATGTGCGAAGTTCTCATTCTCTTATTATGACAGAAAGTTTAAATTTTAAGTTGTATTTTTCATTTTTTCGCTGCACTGGAGCCATGGTGATCAACAATGTGGTCAAAGACATACTGACTGAAAGAAAGCTCGATAGGCTACGTAGAACAAAAGTAAAACAAAACAGGCAAAGAAGAAAAAGGTGCAGCATCAGTGGTCACGTCTTCTTCCTTGATTCTTTGTTTTTTGTTTTTTTTAATACATTAGACTCAGCGTTTATTTGGAACCAGCAGTTATTTATCAAAATATACACCTGCACCCGGCTATTATTTGTTTTTGTATTTTTTGTTAATATATATTTCTTCATTTCATTTCATTAGAGATATTCTATGTCCATTTAGCCATATACACATATACACAAGTACATACATACAAGCACACATCCATATATACATACACATCCATCCTCTACATTCATTTACATTATATGTTCATAACAGTACCCCCATGTACATATGTGTGTGGACGCACCAACCCATATACACACATGCATGTGTACACCCACGCACACACACACACGTACATATAAGCACATACACATATATACATATACATATAAGCACATACACATATATACATATACACACATACAAATCCATGCACATATACTGTAGATATACAGGCAGATATCCATATACATACATATATTTCACTACATCTCTTTTACACTTCATATTATAAAGGCAGGGCATAATATTATCTATTATACTCTACCTTTTTTCCCCCCTTAATCCCTTCCACCAATTAATTTGTGACCCCTCACCACAATAAATAAATAAAAGTAATATTAATAAAAAATTAATAAACACACGCATACACATTCATTCACATACACACATACACACATTCACACACACTTAAGGTAGGATACATACCATCTTGCTTCTTGTATTCCAGGCGCCCATAACTCCTCAAATTCCTTCATTTTAAATCACAGTCTTGCTGTTACTCTTTCCATTTCCATCATATTTTTAACCTTTTCCCACCAATTTTCTTTAATAGGAGGTTGTGGTTTTAGCCAGGATACAGTTTTGCTATTGTACTTAATATTAGAATACTTTTCCTATTTTTTGGAGACATAGTTTTTGGTATGATACTCAATAGGTTAGGTCAGGCATGTCCAAACTGTGGCCCGTGGGCCAAATGCGGCCCTCAGACAAATTGTTCTTGGCCCTCAGGTTTCCAGGTGAACTGGCCCAAATGACCTTGCATCAATTAAAAATGAACTTTTTACTGCAAGTTTTTTGAAAATCTACCTTGATAAAGTGAATATTTAATATTTAGTGTTTGTTTTTAAGGATCTTAGCGTGAATAAAGACTGATGGCTCATTCTAATGTGATAAACATGCACATATTTCAGTTATTCACTGTTATGAGCACCATTCTATGGCCGTCGATCAGCCCCCTGCTTCATCTGTGTCTAGAGATGTGGCCCTTGATGAAAAAAGTTTGGACACCCCTAGGTTAGGTTAAATTAGGTTAGGCTGCTTTATTCGTACCCATAGGTAACCCGTAGGTTTTGCAGATTTGAGGCTGATCCCACATTTCACATTTCATTCATCCACATTATATCCAATAACACGTATAAAAACACAATCACAAGATAAAGTGTTACAGAGCAATTAGTTAAGTTCATCCATCACGCTTGGCTAAAAACACAATAAATATAAAAAATAAAAAATAAACATAATATAATAATAATAATAATAATAATATATAAATAGCTGTAAACCTAAATTAAGTTTTTCTAACACATTCTTTGTTTATTTATTTATTTTTTTTACATCATTAAAGTAGTCTCTGATTAAGAGACTATTATTTGGTATTTTACAGTAAGTTTTTGATGAGGAAACAACATTATAACATAGATCAGTAAATAGTGCAATATGGGCCCTTTAACAGTTCCAAAATTTAAAAAAATTCTGTGCTTCTATGTTTATTTTTTTTATATATTTGATCTCTTTGTAAGATGCTGCAGAATCCATTTTACTTTCCCAATAGTGACAGAGGATTAGTCTCGATGACAGGCAGGGGGCTGCTCGCAGTCTTTACAATTTATTTCTTGATTATCTATCAAAAATAATACACTACTTCATCACCTCTCGCATCGCCGCGGAGACGGGGGAATTATGAAGCTTTCAAACCAGGACCAAACGGGCGAACCTCCACGGCGTTAAATCACTTTTTAATGTCGGCTATGATAAGATGCTGGTCTATGGGGGTAGTAGGCTAGACAAAGCGGAGGATGATAAAACGTGCTCTAGCTCCGAGTCAAAAAAGGTCATGTAGCCTGGCCTATGCTGTTGGCTAATGTAGCGCTAAATGCTAACGGCTAACGGGGGCGGCGAGGCGTGAAGGGCGCATATACATTTAAGTGACCACACTATTGTCCACCGTGAACTCATGACGGGCCATTTGTGAGCAGCGAAAGCATTGTGTAAAAAAAAAAAAAACATTCACAAAGTAACTGTTCTATTTAGCTACGTAACTTTTTGGTTTGTTTCTATGGAGATGTTATTGCTTCGTCTGGAATTTATTATTCAAACTCTCCCACAGTGGAGAGTTTTAAGTCTCATCTTAAGACCCACTTTTATTCTCTGGCTTTTTACACGGCGTGAGTTGTGTGGTCCTCTCTGTGTTTTTATTGGATTTATTGACTTAATTTATTTATTGGTTTATTTATTTCTAGTTTATGGTTTTGTTCTTATTTTATTTTACTGGTGTTATTATTGTAAGACTAGTATTATTTTGTCATTTTATTCTTGTTGTTATTATTATGTATTTGTGCAGCACTTTGGAAACTGTTTGTTTGTGAAATGTGCTATAGAAATAAAGTGGATTGGAAGTGGATAATTGATATATTTATTCAATATTTTACCAGGTACGTCAGTTGAGAACACTTTCTCATTTGCAGTGACGACCTGGCCAAGAGAGAACAGCAGCACAAACAGAAAACACTCACACATCAACTATAACAAGAAAGAATGAATAGAGATATAAGACAGTGAAACATTTGCAGATTAAAGATATAAAAGTGTTAAAAACATGTGAAATTATCCTGTACAATACTGTGGATGGAGTTTTTAAAAGTCAACAGAGATTAAAACGGGCTAAGTTTTAATGTCTCGTAAAATTGAAAAAAGGATGGCAGAGTCACTCTGATTTGCGGTGAATTTATTAATAGTCATGTTTCGACTACTTGGTCTTCATCAGGGCTGACTGAGTAAGCAGCAGGTGTGACTATTTATAGGGGTTGCAACCCAAGATACGTGACAGTTAAACACTAAATTTCCCATAACATTTGCATGTTGAATCCAAGTATACTGACAACATACCATTCATGACACAACAGATTAATAACACTGTTCTGTATAGGTTGGAGTATAGTCAATAATACATAATCCCTTACATTACACAGCACACTTCAAAAAGTATTTTCAATTGATCATCAAGAAGAAGAAAGCACCAGTAATTTCATAACAAAGGTAATGAAAAATACCCGGGTATTTGGTGGCCAATTGTCAAGGGGGGGAGGCGACCAGTCCCCTCTTGACAATTGGCAACAGTGTAATAAAGATGTGGCATGTTAAGACAGCAAATACGAGCGCACATGAAGGGGTTTAATGGGTCTCAATAATTATGGACACAATTCAAACAGTTCAAATGGACAGGAGGGGGAGCTAAAGTTATAAGAAGGGTGAAAAATCCACCTCTTCGTTCAGCTCAGGGTGGACTGTGGCCTTCAATGTGTGGATCCAGAACGTCTCTCGTTGAAAAAGGCATTTCAGTCGGTCTCCTCCCCGGGGATCCATACCCCTGAGAGAGTTGGGACTGCTAGGAGTCCCAACTCTATGGTCATAGAGAATCTAAGCCCTCCAGTTTGATGAGCACCTGTATGCGTAAGTTTTTTTGATCCAGTGTAGTGCTCCAGTTTTGTTATTTTTAAGTTTTAATGTATGTTGAATGTGGTTCCAGTCACTGCTGCAGAAAAGTGAAATGAGGAACACCCCAAAGCTGTGAGGGCTTTAGGAACGACGAGGGTCATGTGTCTGTTGTGGATGTGTCCAGTGTGCGCTGGAGCTGTGGATGTGCAGGAGTCAGCTGAATTAAGACAGAGTTTTACCAATTAAAGATTTATAAATGAACATTAACAGTTGTTTTATGTGCGGGTGTGGAGAGAGGGCCACTTCACCAGAGAGTAAAGTGTGTGGATGGGTGGTGAACGGTGCACCTGTGACAAAGCAGATGACTGCGTGATAAATCACATGGAGCTTATGGAGCAGTGTTTTTGATGCAGATCTGTAAACTTGGTCTCCATAGTTAAAGATCGGGAGGACTGTAGTCTTGACCAAAAGCTCTTTTGCGGGGCGTGTGAAACTGTTTTTATGTAGATATAGGAAACCTATTCTTAGTTCGGCTTTAGTAAGCAGACTTTTAATGTGCCTTTCAAAATTAAACGAAGAATCATGCCACACGCCTAGATTCTTGTAATGATCGACAATTTGAGATCTCTGAGTCATCCAAGGCCATAATTTGATGTGATGTCTTGGTCTGTGGGAGGTTGCTATTAAAGATCGTACAGTTTGTCTTTTTTGTGTTCAGTGTTAAATGGAGGTCAGAAAAGGCAAGCTGAAGCAGTGTAAAACTGTTTTGGAGCTGGGAGAATTCAGTGTTATCCAGTATGGCATTAAACCTTTTCTATGTTCATGGAGACCAAACCAGATCTGTGGAGAAGCAACCTCGCTCACAGTCAGAATGCCTGTTTTTCTACACTTCAAAACTCATCTACCAGTAGAATAAGACTTTTTGTACTTAAAATATGAAAATACATCTTGCTTAAGATAAGAAAAACAAAAATTCTTTGTGCTTAAAATAAGAAACAAAATCAAAGGTTGCTTGAATTAAGAAAAACACACTTGTTCTATTGGTGGATAATTTGACTTGTCAAGTTGAATCTACTCAAGTAAAATAAAATGTTCTTAGTTTAAGTCATTTTAACTTACCTAGATATTGCTTTTTGCAATGTAAAACAACCTGTAATGTAATAAATGTAAAGTAGAGCTGTTTAATGTCATACTGACATAATGACATATCCATAGAAACAAGCAGGTGACGAACCCCTAACCAAAATGTTACATAGTGCACCATTAAAAAGAACATTTATTTTTACAATATTATTTCTAAAACATTTTTCATTACTCATATTTAACACACAAACCCTGCTTATTCCGCCTAAGTTCTCAGAAAACACTGTTCCACCTTGTGATGTTGTGTGGTGATTCAGGAAGTGCTCCACTATGCTTTTAAACTTCTTAGACTTGAACTTGAATAATTTGGACAATTTCTTTCCTGGAATTTCCCCTCTCCACTGAACAAAAGGTAAAAAGTAGCAGTTAATTTGAAACCTACCACTTCATGACATCAAAAGTTGGACCAGAGCATTTTGAGCTTTGGAGATGTGCGCAGACTAAGGCTACGTTTATATGATGATGGTCTGAACAGAAGACACAAAAGTGGCGTCGCGTCTTCACGTTTTATTCCGCGTTTAGACGAGTGTTTTCAGGAGGAAATCTGCGTGCATATGGTGATACAAAAGTGTGTGGAATTCGATTGGGTATGCATGCCTGGTTTCTATGTACTGTATGTCTGTTTTATTGCATGTTACCTTTTTCTTGCTGTTCTTGAATTGTGCGTTGCAACACTGGAATTTCCCCATTGTGGGACTAATAAAGGCATATCTTATCTTATCTTATGTGACGTAAACGCATACACAACGTGGGCAAATCTGACCAGAGTTTTGCGTCTTGGGCAGTGTAAACGGAAACACTACGGCGGAGTGTATTCAACTTTTCCACTCTGGAGGGTGGTTTCAGATTTTTGCATTTTTAAGCAATAAAAACTACATCACCGTCTAAACAAAAGGCACTTCTGATAAATTATTTTGTCATTTTTACCCATAAGCGTTCTCCGTGTAAACAGGCCCTAATAATAAAGAGTTTCTCAAACATGTGTGAATGAAAGAAAACACAACTCCAGGTCTGTTTTTGAGGAGGTAACAACATTATAACGTCTCTTAAACTTCACAAGAATCCGTTTTGTGAGATATAGGACCTTTAAGAACATCCTGAAGGGATTAACACAGATACGTTTTCATAAGTGAATTACCCATGTGGCACCCCAAAGTAATAAAACCATTTTTAGAAAGGAAATGTGAACTGAAACCTTAGCCATTTCAAATAAACGATGGCCTATTAAATCCATTTTCCCACTCAGGCTGGTTTCTCATTTGCTTAGGGCCTAATAATATGGATATAGCTTGAAAAACAACCCTATTTATACTGTACTTGTTGAACCACTCTCATCTCTCAGCACCTTGGGCTCTTGAGACTGTCTTTTAAATGCACTTTCTCTCCTCTCCATCATCCTGCCATTTCAACTCTACCGTCAGAAGCTGCAGCTGCAAAACCTCAGTCACTTCAACCTTTCAAATTCTATCCATCCATATCTCCATCTATTCACAGTAGACTATATATTTTGAATGCTGACATGTCCTTAAAATATAGCCCTCTAGCAACAAGATGAAAACCATAACTAGGGAACAAAGTGGCTGAAGAGGCACAATTAAGGTTAAGGAGAATTACACATATACAGGATATTAATTGCAAGCACATAAGATATTTAGACCATGTTAGATTTTACTGTTTTGAAAAATGTATTTTTCCATGCCACAGGAGCTCTCCACACCTGGATATTTACTACTATTACCATATTTTTCAGACTATAAGTTGCTCCGGAGTATAAGTCACACCAGCCAAAAAATGCGTAATGAAGAAGAAAAAAACATTTGTAAGTCACACCGGACTATAAGTTGCACTTTTTGGGCAAAATGTATTTTATTATTTTTATTTATTTTTATTTTATTTTTATTTAGACCAGGAATCAACATTTTATCTTGAAAGGCAAGTTCTAGTAATAACAATAGAACAGAGAACAACAGGCTGTTAACGTCACATATGAACAGTTCTTCAGATAAACTATAACATAAACAACAGAACAGAACAAGTTTACCAAACTCTCCATCTCACTCCAAATCACTAAATCCATTCAATTCTTCATCCTCGGTGTCACTTCTGAGCAACCCCACGACCTCCGGAGTTAAACAGAGCGCCGCTTCCTCTTCTGTGTAGCTATAGTCAATCTCAGCATCAGTTCCAGTTAGAATTATTCCGGCCTTTCTGAATCCCGACAGGATGGTTTCAGTGGCACTGAAGTACAGGCTTTGTCCATCCATCCAGTGACTTCCAGGAAAGTTGCATGATGCACCTTCCCGGATACTGTGAAGCTGTGTTCTCCATCCCCGCCAGTCCCTCACAAGTTTCTCGCTCACTCCAAACTTTCTTTCTGCTGCTCGATTACCATTTTCAGCTGCATATTTCACTATTTGCAGCAGGACAGCGGCTTTTTCTGCAGGAGACATGCGCAGTAGAGCAAAGTGACAGTGGTACAGGAGTAACAGAAGTAGTAGATACTGACACACAAGTCTAAAGCCTCTTGTGGCTGTCAGTGTGAACATTTTAATATATAAGCCACACCGGAATATAAGTCGTAGGAAACACCCAAACCATGAAAAAAAGTGTGACTTATAGTTCGAAAAATACATACTGTACTTTTACTTCATTACATTTGAGAGCAGGTATCTGTACTGTATCAAAAAGTAAAAGCTGGAAATAGACTACGGATTAAATAATTTCCCTTGTGGGTCAATAAAGTTTGTCTAAGTCTAAGGATTCAGTTGTTTCTGTTGAACAAAATTCAGCACAAATCTGTCAAATTCACTACATTCTCAAAATACTTTTACTTAGTACTCTTCAAGTACATTTTTAAACATGCATTTTTTTGTATGATACTTTCACTTTTACTTGAGTTTTTTCTTGCTCCGATATCTGTACTTTTACAATATTGAGTACTTCTTCCACCACTGATTCTCCATCTCTACTTATCATTTAATACATCAAGTAAACTTCAGGGTCCACACCACTGAAAAATAACAGAAATTAGAAATCAATACTGAACACAGCGCAGAATTACCTACTTTGTCCTACGCACACTTCATTATAATTTAGAATACAAACAGTTAATAGAGATAATTCCCTGGTTTGTACATAGGTTGAACATCTGTGTATGTGGAGAAGCAGCCGCTGAGTGACATAAAGTATTTCCTTCCTGTTCTGCACCGTGCTTGCTCATCACTTTTTATCCTACAGTCTGCCCTTGCACTGCACTCAGGTATGCTCGATATGTTTTCCATATATGCTCTCCTCAAGGCAAGTTTACATCAAATTACACGATGTTCTTCTCACCCATGCATGCATTTTCAAACGAGTACAGCTCGGAGATCATATTTTAAGTTGGCACAGAAGTTCATGGTCACGGTAATTCGAGTTAATAGTTTGATTACTTTTAGGCAGGTAATTTCTTTAGTGAGATGTACTGAATGTACCGAAGTGGTTTCCATATAAGAAGACAGTTGGCAGCTCTTATCATTACAGTATAGATCGTTTAATTTTTGTGTCCTTGGGCTAGACACGTCACCCACCTTGCCTGTGTGAATGTGTCAGCATGATTGTGTGGTTGGTAGTGAAACAATCATAAGAATTTATCTCCAAGCAACTAACCTACTCTTCCCTTTAGTCCTCCTCCAGACCCATCTTCTCTTCAACCTTACTCTCCCCTTTAGCTCTCCAAAGCCCACTTCTCTTTCCCCCTCACTCTCTCCTTTAGCCCTCCTCCAGACTCCAATTCTCTTTGCCCTTATGCTCCCCTTTAGTCCTCCTCCAGACTCCACTTTTCCTACCCCCTCACTTTCCCCTTTAGTCCTCCTCCAGACCTCACTTCTCTTCTCCCCTTTTACGCTCCCCTTTAGTTCTCCTAGAGACTCTGCCCCCCTTACTCTCCCATTTAGCCCTCTTCCAGACCGCACCCCTGCTCCTCCCTCACTCTCCCCTTTAGTCCTCCTCCAGACCCTGCTCCTGCTCCCCCCTTACTTTCCCCTTTAGTCGTCTTCCACACCCCACTTCTCTTACCCCTTCACTCTCCCCTTTAGTCGTCCTGCAGGCACCACTTCTCTTCCCCCTCACTCTCCCCTTTAGTCCTCCTCCAGACCCCATTTCTCTTCTCCTTTTACGCTCTCCTTAAGTCCTCCTCCAGACTCCGCCCCCCACCTCCCCCTTACTCTCCTCTTTCGCCCTCCAGACCCCATTTCTCTTCTCCCCTTATGCTCCCTTTTAGTCCGCCTCCAGACTCTGCCCCCCCTTACTCTCCCCTTTAGTCCTTCTCCAGACCCTGCCCTCTCGCACTCTCCCCTTTAGACCTCCAGACCCTACTTCTCTTCCCCCTCATTCTCCCCTTTAATCTTCCAGGCACCGTCCCTCCTCCACTCATTCTCCCCTTTAGTCCTTCTCCAGACCGACCCCTTTTCTTCCCTGTCCCCTTGAGTCTTCCATATGCCTGAAATGGGGGTTGATCGCAAAAATAGCTGATTAAACATTACTCAATCAGGCACGAAACACTCCAAAAACAACTTCGAGAGAGTAAAAGAGAAGAGAAACAACTAAAAAAAGAGTTAAAAGCCTTGAAAAGTCGATCTTGCACAACAGGTCTGCTATAACCTTCTTGAAAAGACGCAATTCTCCGTTCGCACTATGGACTCCCTGTGTATTATTTCCGCATTGTTTACTATAGCTCCTCATTGAACCTTATCTCCGGAGACCCACAATAACACCGCATTTGTTCGGCTTCACTGCAGAAATCTCCAGTTCAAAGCTTCACCTTTTGCTGCTGGTGTCAACGGAAGAAACAACCTCTGGGGGCCTTGTACTAATTATACTCCACAGAATATTAGTATGGAAACCTCTGCTACAGATGCGGCACATGTCACTAATCGGGTTACACTAATCCCCCTTCACCAGTGTATCAGAATGACAAATGAAAGCTTATGACAAAGCCTGGAAATTCACAAATCTGCGGGATTAGACGACGTTGACGGAGCGGTAGGAGTGCGGAGCTCGCGTGGAGAGGAAGAGTTTAATATATAAGGTGTGCTGTATAGACACTGGCAGCAGGGGAAGTGCTGGAAGAAGTCTACGGAGAGAGAAATGTAGTCTTGTGCTGACAGCGGTGTTCAGATGGTATACGACTCAGAGGAAAACGGGCGGAGTTGTTAAAGATATATTATGTTACACTATTTTCTGACTTGTTATAATCTTGTTTTCTCATCACAAACATACCTGGAAATGTGTTTTGTTTCATTGACACTTCTCGTCTCTCAAACAGAAAAAGAAAACAATTTCAGCACCACGCAATTCACTAGAAACATTTGGATCTAGAACTGCCAATGTCTACTGAACAAAAAGGTGAAAGGGAGGTGTTCACTTGAAAACTAGCGCTTCATGACATCACAAGGTGGAACAGAGCTAATCTAAGGTTTGGAAATGTAGACAGTCTGATGAGGACTACTTAAACATGTGAACGAAACAAAACGCAACTCCAAATTGTTTTTGAGGAGGAAATAACATGGCTTGACAAGAATGACAAGAATCAGCATGACAACAATCAATTCTTTGTAACATCAGAACCAGTTTTAAAACAGGACTTTTTACTTTTGTTTCCATTTAGAATACCGTATATTAGGGAAGCCGAGAGGGTCACAACAAAAAAAGGCCACAACAAACCAAAAAAAGCCACAACGGAAGTGACCGCGGGAATCTATTTTAATGCAAATGCTGCAACAAATACAAACGCCACAACACAAACACAAATGCCGCAACACATTAAAAAGCCACAACACATCAAAATGCCACAACACATCAAAAAGCCGCAAGTAAAGAAGAACTACAACGTGAAACGAAATAATGATAAAACAATAAATTACTTTTACTTACGTTTCCAACTTCTCCGTTCCTTTACTTTTCACGTTGTAGTTCTTCTTCTTCACTTGCCGCTTGATCGGTCCGTCAGAAAATAGAGTCCCACGGTCACTTCCGTTGTGGCTTTTTGATGTGTTGTGGCTTTTTAATGTGTTGCGGCATTTGCGTTTGTGTTGTGGCATTTGTATTTGTTGCGGCGTTTGTATTAAAATAGAGTCCCGCGGCCATTTCCGTTGTGGCTTTTTTTGGTGTGTTGTGGCTTTTTGTTGTGTTGTCGCATTTGTATTTGTTGCGGCGTTTGCGTTTGTTGTGACCCCTCTCGGCTTCCGTAGTATATGTTTTAGTGCAGCGGTCCCCAACCCCTAGGCCGGGAACCTGTACTCGTCCGTGGGTCGTTTGGTACCAGGGCCGCACAGAAAGAATAAATAACTTACATTATTTTCATTTAATTTATTATCCAAGTTTGAACAATGTTTTATTTTGAAAAATCACCAAATTCTCTCTGTTACATCCGTCTGTGACTCACTCTTGACTCACTCTTGAAGCATGTCAAAATACTTGTCTTGGTCAAGTGATACATTAACGCGAATATTAAACCCACAAGCTGCAAACATATTTGGAAACGTTTATTATATTTACAAAATACCATGATTTTTGAGTTGGTCATATCATTTTGTTTTGTTGTATTTATCTGCCACACCTTAAAGGCCAGTCCGTGAAAATACTGTCTGACATTACACCGGTAAGTGATGCAAAAAATTTGGGGACCGTTGTTTTAGTCGCCAGAGAAACTGGAGATCCCAGAGGAAGTCTCTACAGATATACAGAACACTGGATTTGGAAATCAAACCAAATACCATTACCATGAAGCAAGAGGACTGACTAGTTGTTGGTGGATTGTTACCAAATATGGATATATAGATAGTGACTGAGGTTTCAAAAAGTTATTATGCAAAAATGTTGACACTTAAAAGTTTCGTGCCACAAGATAAAATAATCTTGTGAGATTTTGGCTTGTACAACAAAAGTTAAAGAAAAGAGAGTTAAATAGTTAAAGAAGACTTATTGTGTTGTGTGTCTGGATATAGTTATAATCTATGACACACGTGGATAATTAGGTTAAAAATTTACATTTTTTAATCTCAGTATCTCAGTATATTTAAAATGCCTTCATAAAAAAAAAAAATGCTGAAGTTAGAAAACTGCTGTGCCCAATTTCTAAAATGTAGGAAGTATTAAGGAAAAAAACACTGAATCTTTGACTGTAGTGTACATGTGATCTTGGGTTTATCTGGACTTGATCAGATCTAAACAGTGTTGGGGAGTAACAGATTACATGTACCGGAGTTACGTAATCAGAGTACAAATTATGAGTAACTGTATTCAGTTACAGTTACTGTTTCAGTGAGTGGTAATTGGATTACAGTTACTTTGTTGAAATAAATGGATTACATGGCGGTATTTTCCTATTTTTACATTTTGGGCAATATCCCCCTTTTCTTTTTTCTGTAATTCCACTCATTGCCGAACACTAAACTAGGTCTAAACCAGGTCTAAAGGCAGGTCTAAACCAGGTCTAAAACCAGGTCTAAACCAGGTCTAAAGGCAGGTCTAAAACCAGGTCTAAAACAGGTCTAAACCAGGTCTAAAACCAGGTCTAAAACCAGGTCTAAACCAGGTCTAAAACCAGGTCTAAAAGCAGGTCTAAACCAGGTCTAAAACCAGGTCTAAACCAGGTCTAAAAGCAGGTCTAAAACCAGGTCTAAACCAGGTCTAAACCAGGTCTAAACCAGTCTAAACCAGGTCTAAAACCAGGTCTAAAACCAGGTCTAAACCAGGTCTAAACCAGGTCTAAAACAGGTCTAAACCAGGTCTAAACTAAAACCAGGTCTAAACCAGGTCTAAAATCAGGTCTAAACCAGGTCTAAAAGCAGGTCTAAAACAGGTCTAAAACCAGGTCTAAACCAGGTCTAAACCAGGTCTAAAACCAGGTCTAAAACCAGGTCTAAACCAGGTCTAAAAGCAGGTCTAAACCAGGTCTAAAAAAACTAGGTCTAAACCAGGTCTAAAAGCAGGTCTAAACTAGGACTAAACCAGGACTAAACCAGGTTTAATACCAGGTCTAAACCAGGTCTAAAAGCAGGTCTAAAAGCAGGTCTAAACCAGCTCTAAAACCAGGTCTAAAAGCAGGTCTAAAACAGGTCTAAACCAGGACTAAAACAGGATTTAACAGGACTAAATCCTGCTGCGTGGACGTGTCTCCTCCTCTTCTATCAATAATATTTTTAATATGGTTAAGTAAAGACTGTTTTTTTCATTTTCTTTTAACAGACAAAACATCTCACGTGAAGATATCCTAGTCTTTGCTTCAAGTAATCCAAAGTATTCAGATTACGTCACTCACTTTAAGTAATTTAATGGATTACGTTACAAACTACATTTTGGGGTATGTAATCTGTAATCTGTAGGGGAACACATTTTCAAAGTAACCTTCACAACACTGGATCTAAACCACCAACACACCCAATAAACACAGCACCGAAACATCCTACATATCATGGAGCGTGCCCCACACTTTGAGAACCTCTGCTGGGAAGACTGCACATCCTTTCCTGTGTGAGATCTCCCTCAGGGCTGTTCACCGTTCACAGTTTCGTCTGCAGTGGTGAGACAGGCCCTGGTGTGATTACAGGCTGCTGACTAGAGAGCACTATTAAAAATAACCGTGCAAAGACAAGTCAAGGTGTGTGCGACATCAGCTCATGACACACTTTCAAGAAATACAGAACCAGTAATGTATTCAGAATCCATAGCAACCGCTGTAATGTCAGATGTAAATGTAATATAGTAAAAATAATTCTCAAAAACACAACTTTAGGTGATGCTTGATTAAATTTTCAACAGAAACATGAGGACTTACTGATAGTTTCACTCATAAATGGTGAGAAAATAGTTGTTTCTTTCCATAACTTGGATTATAATGAAAACAAGGAAGAGAAATAGAGGAGAAAAGGTGAAGTTAGTTACATTTTTTATTTTATTTCTTAATATTTTCTGCTCTTACTGGGGACATATGCCTCAGTTCAGTTCAGTTCAGTAGTGAATGGCAATCACAGGGCTGAAATCATCCAAATGATTCTAGTGAAAGTGTATGGAATTCAGAAACACAGTGGAGCACTTCCTGTATTACCAGATGACATCACAAGGTGGAACAGAGTGTTTTCCGCCTAAGTATGCAGGGTTTTTGTGTGAATGAAACAAAACACAACCACAATCAGAAAATAGCGTAATATGGGTCCTTTAAGGCTACGTTTAGATGATGACAGTCTGAACGGAAGACGCAAAAGTGACGTCGTGTCTTCACTTTTTATTCCGCGTTTAGACAAGAGTTTTCTGGAGGAAATCTGCGTGCATATGGTGACGCAAAAGTGTGTGAAATTCGATTGGGTATGCATGTTGTAAAGCAACAAGGGCATCTTTGGACAAATGTAAGTTTTCACGCCACGTATTTTCATCAGCTACTCCTTTCACAAAGTTGTCCCACCATCGACTAGTTCTCCAGGTCCCGTCCATAGTCGTCTGGTTTACCTGCGATGAACTGATGCATCCAGAATTTGAGGTGATTGCAGATCCTTCTCTGTTCACTAATAGTATCTCATCTCTGCAGATTCTGTACATTTGTTGGGATGACTCCTGTAAGTTTATTAGAGCTGCCAGAGCAACTTGAAGGTCAGACACATGGAAATGATTCGACATGTTTGTTTCTGTGTACTGTATGTATGTGACGTAAACGCGTACTAGACGTGAGCAGATCTGACCAGAGTTTTGCGTCTTGGGCAGTGTAGATGGAAATGGTGGCGCGTATTAAACTTTTCCACTCTGGAGGGTGGTTTCAGATTTTTGCGTTTTGCCATCACTGTCTAAATGAAAGGCACGTCCGATTAAATATTTTGTCATTGTTCTCCATAACCATTCTCCCTGTAAACAGGCCCTAATAATAAAGAGTTTCTCTGAAACATGTGTGAATGAAACAAAACTCAACTCCAGGTCTGTTTTTGAGGAGGTAACAACATTATACCATCTCCAGTGTTGGGAAGGTGACTTTTAAAATGTATTCCCCTACAGATTACAGATTACATACCCCAACGTAATCTGAATACTTTGGATTACTTGATTTGCTGTAGAGAAGCAAAGATGAGGAGATCTTGGCTTAAGATGTTTTGTCTGATAAAAGACAATAAAAAGCCCAGACTTTACTGAACCATATTAAAAATATTATTGATAGAAGAGGAGGAGACATGGTCTGCACAGCATGGTTTAGTCCTGTTAAATCCTGTTTTAGACCTGGTTTAGAACTGTTTTAGTCCTTGTTTAGTCCTGGTTTAGTCCTTGTTTAGACCTGGTTTAGACCTGTTTAGACCTGGTTTTGTCCTTGTTAGACCTGGTTTCCTGTTTTAGTCCTGTTTAGTCCTGGTTTTAGACCTGGTTTAGACTGGTTTAGTCCTGGTTTAGACCTGTTTAGTCCTGTTTAGTCCTGTTTTAGTCCTGGTTTAGTCCTGGTTTTAGTCCTGGTTTAGTCCTGGGTTTAGTCCTGGTTTAGTCCTGGGTTTAGACCTGGTTTAGTGTCCGGCAATGAGTGGAATTACGTAGAAAAAAAACAAAAAACAAAAAAGGGATATAGCCCCAAATGTGAAAACAGCCCCAAATGTGTAATCCATTTATTTCAACAAAGTAACTGTAATCCAATTACCACTCATTGAAACAGTAACTGTAACTGAATGCAGTTACTCATAATTTGTACTCTGATTACATAACTCCGGTACATGTAATCTGTTACTCCCCAACACTGACCATCTCTTAAACTTAACGAAACAAAAGGCACTTCTGATAAAATATTTAGTGGTTTTCACCTGTAAGTGTTCTTGGGTAAACAGGCCCTGAGATCATCATGATAATAAGATTTTCACTAAGATAAAACTTCTTTCAATTTTTCCCAACTTTCAGATCAATAGCACCACACTGGAGCCATCATTTGAATTCAGCAGATTGTTTCATTAGCTTCTTACCTGCTCCTCTCTGGGTCCCTCTCTGCACCATATGGCACTGACAGCGTGCTCAAACAAACACGATGATTTGCGGCTCCGGTGTGACCCCGCGCACACGCCCGCACTGGCCCCTGTCCTCTGTCCAGATGTGCGGCGCTCTCCTCTAATCCATCAGGCAGAGGTGTAAAGCCAAATGTCTCCAAATGTCTCCCCCGCAGCACTCGGCAGCACTCGGAAAGCCCACTGCCCGCCGTTCCCTTCACTCTCCCCATACAGGATCACTGAAGGTCTGGTGGATGGATTGTTAAAGGTGCACTGTGTCACTTTTCGGTTTGGGGTCCGTCACCTGCTTGTTTCTATGGAGATGTCATGTTCCACGGTGTGACATTAAACAGCTCTACCTTACATTTAGTAGCAGTAGTAGTTTATTTCGGCCATTTTGCAGCACTACAAAACAAAACGTAGACTGCAACCCCATGGATCATGACGAAAGGGTTAAGGATGAAGTAAAAAATACTTCTAATGCCAAACTCTATTAAAGAATGACAGAATTCCAAGAAAGAAAACAGCGTATGAACAGCAAGTTTGCATTTACACTTTCACTTGTGACTTACTGTACATATAAGAGACAAAATATCAATTAAAAAAACAAATTTTAATGCATAATTCATTCATTCCAGAGCTATGTATCTTTCAAAACATAACGCTTTATACTCTGCAGTGTTAGACCCCGTTTACACTGAAACAAATCCGCGTATCACCGTATCGGAAACGACCTGCGTCCACACACGTCGTTTCTGTGTCCGTAATCCTTCAGCTTTGAGCATATGTGTTTACATTTTACAGAAACGAAAATTAAAACTGCATGGCTCATTTGCATAAACTGAGCGCTCAAAACAGCTCGCTATTGTGCGCTGATGCGGTTCAGCTTCTGACACAACTCAGTGGATTATATGTGTTCTTTCTGTGACAGAGGGGTGTTCTGCTGATGGTGAGTCTGTTCTTTTCAGAGATTATACGTCTGCAGGTCATACGCATAGACCGTATATATGAATATTCTAGCCTCTTAGCGTTTTGATGGTGAATTATCTACTTCTCTGTGCATAGACCTACATCAGCGTATCAGTGTTTTCAGGCGTCCAGACAGTGCCGGAGCAGATCCTTACTCAGATGAATTCGTGGGAGGTAGCAGCACCAGATCGTTCCGTCTCTGGAGCCGTTTTCCATCAGATTAGTGTGGACGAACAATGTATCCACAACGAAAACAGTTCAAATACATACTCGTGTGGACGGGGCCTTAGACTTTTTACTTTTTACATCACTCAGGTTGTTCCATATACTCACCCCTCTAACAGAAATACAATCTCTTTTTTTTCTTAGTTCTTATCTTCATTTTTTTTTTTTTTTTTTTTTTTTAAAGATGCCTGTTCTTTTAAGATTATACTGACTCTCTTTGCTTGAATAACTCCTTTTACACAAGGAGGCAGCAGATGATTCTTGCCCTACATCACTACAGCTGTACTCAGGTCAACAAGATCAAAAATCGTAAGTACTTTTAGCTTAACAAAAAGAGGATTTGTTGGTGCATAGTAAATCACATGATTAATTATCCCGATAACCTTCTTTTGGAGGAGAAAAATGTAATTAATATTTGATTCATAAGTATTCCCCCATATTTCCACACAGTATTTTAAGTATGGAAAACATAGACTGCTACATAGTAAATAAAGAGAATTTTGATTTTTTTTAAAAATGTATATTTTACTCATTATAGTAACAGTTTTAGCTTTGGTTGAATTATACCTATTTGCATTTTCCGGCTAAGTTTTTCCATCTATATGAATGCCCAAGAATTTTTTCAATTTCTATTTGAGTCATTTTAAAATTAATTTGATTATTGATTTTTCTATTTCCAAAGATAATGTTTTTTGTTTTTTTTTTTCAAATTCATTGAAAGTTTATTAATATCGAACCACTTCTTTATAGTTGTAAGGTAATTTTCTATCGCGTGCAAAAGATGCTGTATCCAGGCTGGCACCACCTAGTGCCTCCACTCAAGTTCATTTCTCTCTAGTGACTAGGCCAGGAATAAAAATACAATAGACGGTTCGGAAAAACCCCGGAAGTGCAAGTTCGGGCACCAGCCAGTCAGAGAAGAGTGATATATTCAGTGTTGTCTACAAGTCTTGAGATCAAGGATTTAAAGCCAGAACAAAGAGAATGTTTGGTGAATTTTATCAAGGGGAAAGACGTTATTGTCCTTCTTCCTACGGGATTTGGGAAAAGCTTAATATACCAGTTAACCCCGTTAGCGGCGCATTACATACGTCACGACCAAATAGCAGCGATTGGTTAAATAACAAAAAGTACCCTCCTACTGTCAAGCGAACGAAATTTAAGGCTCTGAGGTCAGATGGTTTCCACGAAGTGAAACGAAGTAAAACCAGGCTAGAAGATGCTGTAGATCTTTTCCTGAACAATAGTAAATTACAAGTACTTTTAGATTTCAAAAATACCTAGAAAAACAGGCAATGGGGTTGCCTCTCCTCAGATCTGACCAGTAGCGTCTGGTTTAGTCTCCATGATGATAGAAAGAGTTAAAACCACACTATCAAACATTCCAGACAAGCATTTAACGTACACTCCACCAGAAAAGTTACACATTTAAATAGAAGCTGCTAAATTGTTTACATGGCTCTAAACATATGCCATAGGTAAAGATGCAAAAACGCAATCTGAGGTGTTATGTGATGTTACCGTGACGCTTTGTAGGCTCAAAGTAACAAATATCACAGTAGGATAAGTAAGGTAATGGAAACATGTGAAAAGGACCATGAACCGGGATGACGGAGCATGCATTTTATCGTACACCTGGGATGCTGGAGACGCTGGAGAAGTATTTATGATTTTTATTTTATTTTTTGGCTGTATTGTATTTTATAATGTTTCTGCATTTTATCTACATTCATATTTTTATCTGTAAAGTACTTTGTGAGCTGATCTCCTTGAAAGTTGCTGTATAAATAAATACAGAAACTTACTTCTCTCCAGTTTGATACATCTACCTGACCAGCCTGCAAGACATGTCACACGAAATAACAGATACTAGTCAGGGACACAAACAAGCTACCCTCTAGGGAGAGAGTGAACCTTTTCCAAAAATGTGAAGTTGATGCTAAAAAAACAAGCTATAAAACCAAGTGTCTTTACTTTTCTAACCCACGGAAAGCCAGCTGCCCGGCATTAACTACACTCTCTCATGTCGGCTCATTATGAGGTCGGGTCAGTGGTTAGTTCAATGGAAGCTGATGAATGGGTTCAATATTCTTATAGTAAGTGCATGCTAAATTAACATGAATAAGAGACAGAGCTGGGCGTTTCGGTGAAAAAATTGTAAATTATTTTTGCAATCTGTGACAATATGCTACTTATCACCATATTGCGATTCCCTATTCCTCAGTTTAATGCAGCTTCCTGCTCAAACACAGAAACTTTAAAGGGCCCATCTCATGCAAAATCAACTTTTCAGAGCTTTCTGCCTTCTAAGAGTGATGTGTGGGCCTTGTATATGTTGCTGAAGTGTTTTTTTTACATTGATTCTGCTTTTTTTAAACAAATTGCAGCGTATTTCTGGCACCCTCCCACGTGACAACGAACTAAAGCTGCTATAACGATGACGCGGCAGATACACCTGTGATGCGTTTGATGTAGCAGAAGCGCTTCGCACCCGTCCCCCTCCCCCGCTCCACCACCTCCATCCCAGGTGTATGAGATTTAAAAAACACCCCTCGTCCTGATTTACAATCTCGTGGGCACATTTCTGTATTTTCGGAACAGAAAAAGTGCAGAGGACAATGAGAAAACAGAAATATCAACACATCAGTAAAACCGTACAGAAAACTCAGGCAATTACTCATACACTCAAAAGATAAAATAGAACTTGAGCATAAATGTAATATCATACAAAATACCCTGCATGTTCTGTAATAAAAGAAACATAGAACAGAATTCCAGAAGGAAACGGTGAAGACCTGCACACAAACAACAAAACACAAAGAAGGAACAAGTCAAATCGGCCATTTCTGACACCGTAAGAGAGAACCACATTCTGGACTGGGGCAGAGCAAGCGTCACTTGGACAGAGGATGACAAACATCGTCGCTGAATTAAAGAGGCAATCAAAATACAGAAACATGCCCATGAGACTATAAACCGAGACAAGGGGGCTTTTTTACTCTCACACATCTGGGATACTGTCCTGAGGAAGTGGGACTGCAGGTGGCGCTGTCGTCCTCCCTCCACCGGTAGGAAGACAGCGCCAAAACCTGTTTAAATCAGCTGACCAGACACGTCACAGCAACATCATGTGACCACTCTGAGGAAGACCACGAGTGAGCAGTCCAAACTGTCCAAACAAACTCTAACCCAATATTGTAAATTATTGGAAGACCTAAATGAACCTTATTGGAGCCTATAAGACCTATCACAGGAAGTAACAAACACAACTAATCAGTGAAATAAACAAACCACACTTTCTGTTAAAAAGAAACCAGGAAAACAATAACTAGAAAACTAGAACCTTTTCCAAAAATGTGAACTGGATGCACAAAAGCCAAGCTGTAAAAACCAAGGGTCTGTACATTCCCAGCCCATGGAAAGCCCACTGCCCGGCATTAGTTACACTCTTTCAAGTAGGATCATTATGAGGTCAGGCCAGTGGCTAGTAAAACGGAGGCTGTTAAATTAAGTTTGATGGGTTACAGCTTTTAGAAGTACCAGAACAGTGCATGGAAAACTCTTCTTTATGAGCCAATATATGTGATGAATGAAGATATATGTATTACAAAACTAGGGTCATTTTTAGCTCCAAGGAAGGGACAACACTTGAACTTTGGTCTTGGGATATTTTTCATTTATGTAAATAGACGCTTCATTCTTGATACTATTAAAGGGCCCATATTACACAATTTTTTTAAATCTGTGTTATAATGTTGTTTCCCAGAGGTGGAGCTTGTAAGTCGTGACTTGGACTCGAGTCAGAGTTGAGGCACTAGTTTTAGGACTTGAGACTTGACTTGATAAAATGGACTAAGACTCGGGACTCAACTTGAAGATCACTGACTTGGTACTTGACTTGGATTTGAGCCCTGTGACTTGAGAAGACTTGATGCTTCTAAAAATATATGTTTTTAAAAAATACTTTTCTCTTTGCAGTTGATAAATGTGGCCCTTAATTTTACAGAACAAACTGGAACATGTCCCTCCCACTTCTCTGTTTGCTACTTTGGATGTAACTGGAGTTCTGTGATGTGGTATCATCAAATGTACTACAGTAATATACAGTACAATATAGTTATATACAGTAATATACAGTACAACATAGCAATATGCAGTACAATACAATAATATAAAGTACCTTACATTAACACCCAGAACTACAAAGAACATGATCCTTCCATTTCAGTGCAGACTACATGACAAAATAACTGTTACTAAGCACTTTAAAACCAGAATTCTTTCTGTTCCGACCATAATGATTCACACTAAGATCTTGTCAAGACATTTATAAAAGAGAAAAATGCATTTCTACAACTCTTATACAAATACTCATGACTTTTTAAGTACAATTTAGATTGAAAGTCATATTTGGTACTTTGGTTTAAAGACTTGAAATGACTTGAAGCTCAAAGCAGACGACTTGGACTTGACTTGGACTTATGGACCAGTGACTCAAGACTCGATTTACACTTGCCTGTCTTTGACTTGGGACTTGATTCAGGCTTGAGGTCAAAGACTTGAAACTTCCAAAATGACGACTTGGTCCTACCTCTGCTGTTTTCTCATCAAAAACAGACCTGGAGTTGTGTTTTGTTTCATTCACACATTTTTAACACAGAAACCCTCAAACAGAAAACACTCAGGTCCACCTTGTAACGTCACGTGGTAATAAAGGAACTACTCCACTGTGTTTTTAAACTCCATACACTTTCACTAGAATCATTTGGATGATTTCTGAACTGAACCAAAGGTAAAACGTAGCTATTAACTTGAAAATGAACGCTTCATGACATCACAAGGTGGGACAGAGCATTTTGAGCTTTGGAGATGTGGACAGACTAATGATAAAGAATTACTCAGACATGTGTGAATGAAACAAAACACAGGATTTCCACAGTGACAGAAATCCTGGAAAAGTCACAGAATTTTGTAAATTCAATGAAACTTTTGGAAAAGTCATGGAATTTTAGTATCTCTTTCACGCAACTACAGTGTTTTGTGAAGTTCTCATTAGGCTGTTATGATTATTTCAAAACATCTTTTGTTTAGAAGAGACGACAATAAATGCACTGACAGTATTTTGAATGTTAAAAAACTATAATCCCAAACCTTAAGGTGAGTGGAAAGAGTTAACATTTCATATTTAGCCCTAAAAGTTTGATAAATTCTACACATGTATGGGTTTGTTAATAAAATAGAGTGGGAATCCTTAAAAAACCCTTAAAAACACAACTTTAGATATGTTTTTGAAGAGGTACCAACATTTTAACATGGCTTTAAGCTTTTTGTGTAATACAGGACCTCTGAGTAAGGAAGTAACCATTTAGGAGTCTTCAGGTCTGCTCTGAGAACTATTATTCTTATTATGGGGGCACTGCTTCTGACCATTTACAAAAGCAGATCAACTAAAGATTGATAATTCAAGGGTCAACTTTCATGGTAAATGTTAAGTGCTTTTTAGCCATGGCCACTAAATCAAAACTGGTAGTGCCCTAAACTTGAGTGGAAATTCCATGCATTAGTACGCCATATTTCACGGTGGTGTCAGCTTGGTAAACTGCCACGGACACAAACACGAAATCTGAGTAGTTTCACTTTCAGATTTTAAACTGTAGCACACACTGTCTCTATACTCTCTCGTGAATGGTGTATTCTTACACGTTCAACCAAGCGCATATCCGGTCTGTTCTTGTAGGCTCCAGTTGGTCGATCACTTCTTCCTCTCTGGTTTTAATCATGTTTTCTGTGTCACGACTAGACTTAGTTCACAGTCTAACCCGGAGACCGTAGCCCCCTCTGGACCTTCGGAGACCCCCTCCTCATCTCCTCCCCCCCCCCACCGTCTCTCCCGGTCTCTGAACCAGGACTTTCCGCTCCTTCCTACACAGCGTTCGGCAGGTGGGCGTTTGAAATGAGAAAACCAGATGAGAGCTTTCTGACACTGTGAAGGGGAATACTGTTGTCTCTGAGTTTAAACAGGCTCAGGGCTGTGCAGTAAATCACAGAGATGTACAAAGATTTGGTATTAGAGTGCGTTACAGGAAGACATGTCCTTTTTGTACAGGGCGTAATTCAGCTGGGGTTTTAGTTTCCTGTTATATGCAATATTTTGAGGATTTTTTCAATTCAGAATATATATTTTGTTAATTGTTATAGTCACCGTCCTGGTGGTTCATTATTCTGACACCCAATGATAAAGCGTCAAGATATTAAAAGTGCTGCACCTGATTTTTACTGGAAAAAGATAATTCAGTTTATTCACATGTTTGAGTAAAAGCCCCTATGACGAATATACTAGGCCAGTTACACTTAGCCAGCCTGGCGTCACCTAGTTCCTTCGCTCAATTTCATTTCTCTCCAGCAACTAGGTCAGGAATTGGAATACACTAGATGGTTTGCAAGAATCCTGGAAGTTCAGGCACCAAACAAGCAGCAAAGAGCCATACTTTCTGTGTTGGCAACGATTCCCGAGATCAAGAATTTAAAGCCGGAACAAAGAGAATGTTTGGTGAATTTTATCAAAGGGAAAGGCGTTATTGCCCATCTTCCCCATTATCCGTGCATAACATACGTCACGACCAAATAGCAGCGATTGGTTAAATAAAAAAGTACCCGCATACCGTCAAGCGAACGAATCCTAATGCTGCGAGGTCAGACGGTTTCCACAAAGTGAAATCGGCTGATGAATCAGGTTAAGTCATGCTGCCCGGGTTGGTGTCACTGGGGCATCACCCATGAGCCAGGCTTGAGGTGGGTGTTGGCCTTTCCCCCACAGGGCCTGACTGGACACGACCCGAACAAGTGACACGGGGCCATCCTCCCTTTGACCCACCACCTGCAGGAGGATCTGTAAGAACCCAGTGCAACGGGATCTGGGCGGCAGTGGAAGGTGGGTGCCTCGAGGATCAGCTCTCCCGACACATAAACTGACTCTGGGCTTGTACAGGAGCTCAGCTGTTAGTCGGTCCCCTTTGTTGTGGTCCCTCGTTGCCCTCATCTTCAGGCAGTAAACAAAATCTAGTCTTGTCTGTAAACTGGACTTTTATTGTGGCACTAATTGGGATTTGTAAACCTTTACGGTGTGGCGGTGCTACTGTGCCCCTGTGTGTGTTGTAAACTTCAGGATGTTTGTAGCAGTGCATTGGCTGTGACCATAGTCTGTATAAAAGAAGTGAACTAAGCAAGTGTGACGTCACCTATAGCGTTCAAGCACTGCTAAAATGAGGCTCGCGATGCTCACGGTTACAGGAGTGAGTCTGGAGCTATGTTATGGATAGGAACAGACAAAATAGCGAAAAAAAAAAAAATCTGGATCATGTGTCGCGGGTTTATACGAACATTTTAAGACCAAAATGACAAGGCTCACTGCAGCAAGTACAAAGAGAGGAGCCACAGTCAGAAAGAGCCGGAAGAGCCTTGTAGTGAACTTCCGATTTTGGCACGTGACAGCTAGTTCATTAGCTATGTCCACTCATATATGGTCTATGGTCATGACGTGGTGTGTCGGCCCAGCGTTTGTTACAGGTTTGTGGCTAAAACAAAGCCTGCAGTAGTAATCAGCTCTAATGTAATACCTCATCTTTACATGTCAGGTGCCGTGGAGATCCCACCTGTTGTATTGCCTTTGGGGGTTGTCTTACGCTTTTCTTTGACCATGAAATGTCTTTTTGAACTGTGATGATGGATGGGTGAACGTGAAGAACAACAATGGAACTGCTGCAAACTATTTCATGCTAAATTACTTTTAAAAATCCTGTCGTGGGAATAACTTAGACCTTGTCTCTGTGTATACTCAACTGTGAACTCACGTACTCATAGATAATGATTTTTTATTTGTATTTTTTTCAGTTTTCAATTGGGAACGGCCAATTTCCCTTTCTTAAACTACAATGCCGGACAAAAGCATACGGATTGAACCAAGACGGAACCAGGAATAAAACAGGACTAAACAAAGTCTAAACCAGGTCTAAACCAGGTCCATCCCAGTCTGGTCCCTGTCTAGTCCCGGTCTCAGTCCTGATCTTGTCCTGGTCTGGTCCCGGTCTTAGTCCTGGTCTCATTTCTGGTCTCAGTCCCAGTCTCAGTCCTGGTCCTGGTCCCTGTCTAGTCCCGGTCTCAGTCCCGATCTTGTCCCGGTCTGGTCCTGGTCTTAGTCCTGGCCTCAATTCTACTCTCAGTCCCAGTCTCAGTCCTGGTCTCCATCCCGGTCTGGTCCCAGTCTAGTCCCAGTCTCAGTCCAGATCTTGTCCCGGTCTGGTCCTGGTCTTAGTCCTGGCCTCAATTCTGGTCTCAGTCCCAGTCTTAGTCCTGGTCTTAGTCCTAGTTCCTGTCTGGTCCCGGTCTCAGCCCTGGTCTGGTCCCAGTCTCAGTCTTAAACCAGGACTAAATCAGGACTAAATCAGGACTAAATCAGGACTAAACCAGGACTGAACCAGGACTGAGGAGTGTTGGAACGGGCCTGGTGTTGCGCCCACATAAACTGTTGTGTGATCAGGACTCAGACCGGGACCAGACCAGGACTGGGACCGGAACTGAGACCGTGACTGAGACCGCTTTAGTCCTGGTTTAGTCCTGGTAGACATGGTTTAGTTTTGGTTCCGTTCTGGTTTAGACCTGGTTCAGTCCTGGTTCAGTCCTGCATCACAGTTTAAGTACAGAAACGAGAATCGAATCGTTATCCGTTTTTTCATTTTGGTTTTGGAGACAAATAAAGAAGAAAAATGTTGCTTTTTCGTTTTCTTATTTTTGGTTTTATTTTGAAAAACGAAAGAACGAATGATACATGGATTGTCTTGTGCCTATCTCAGGTGACTTTGTCTGGCAGTTGCATTTTGTTAGAGTTCAGATAAAATTTGAAACCCAGCCAACCATTCTGTCACGCATGTTTCCACTACTCTCTAGATAACACTGAGTAAAATCTGTAGGACATAAGTTTCACTGTTTTCACTCTGGAGGACGACTTTATTCATTCCTTACAGACTTACGACCTGAATATATGTCACAGGGCAGAATAAGAGAGTGTGGCTGACATTTTGTGACACAGGCCTCAGCTGCAGGCTCTGTAGTGATGGTGCTTTATGAATTATTAGGAGAAGAAATAGTTGGACAGCAGACTCGCATCTGTTGTCTCTCAATACGTTCAGGTGTGTGGGAGCCATGACCAGAGCATCACAGCATGACAGAGGAAAAGAAAAAAAGTCACATTAAACAGTTCTGCCTTACATTTATTCAGTTACAGGTGGTTTTATTGCTCAAAAATACCTAGAAAAACAGGTAATCTGATTGTGAGCGGGGTCACATCTCCACAGATCTGACCTGTAACTTGGTCTGGTTTGTTCTCCATAAAGAACGGTTTAATGCCACACTGTGAAACATTCCAGAAAACGCAATAGCATCTTCATGGAGAAAAGAATTTGACGGACCCTCCAAAAGAAAAGTTTCACAATGCACCTTTAATCTGGCAAATTATCAACCAACTAAACGACTAAAGAATTAGAGCCGTATAATCCACATGTTGAATAGGGGTGTGCAAAAATATCGATATATTGTATCGTTTAATGTGATGATACAGTATCAATATCATGGGCTGCTGTATGCATATATCGCCAAGAATATTTTATGGTAAATTTTACTAATTATTTTGTCACAGCGCTACAGTTGGGTTCGGTCAAATGGTAACGGAGGGAAACAGGGGCAGATTTTTTACATTCAAATGTCTCTTATTCAGAAACTAGAGGGACTATTGAAATAAGTAAAGTATCAGAATGTAGGAAAGAGTTACACTCCAACAGGGTCAAGTTAAACCTGTGATATTCTTTCAAGTTGTTGACAAAAAATTTAAAAACTCATGTCGGTAACGGAGGGAATGAAATATGCAGCACTTTTTGGGCAATAAATCCAAACAGTGATAACTAGCGGTTCTCACTTACATATCCTTAACAAACTGGTTTGAATATTTGCTTCATATAGTTTTCTACCATATGGTACAAGATTAGGTTGAAAAACCTCTTACTTTTTGAGTAATGAGATTTTTTATTAAGAAAGGTCATGGTAACGGAGGGAAAATTGTACAAACAAGTAGAAGGTGCAGGATTTTGCATAATTTGTCATCTTTTTTCTTTCGAATACTTTAATATTACTTCAAAATGAAAGGAAACTATTTCTATAAAATATGTCAGTCCTTCCAAGCAAATTTTTATCATTTTAAATACTTTTTTTTTAAAATCATGTACCTTCATCAACAGTTCAAAGATGGAATAACACAAGATATGATGAAATACATCCATTTATTTACATGATTTTTGGGTCTTTGAAATTTGGGAAATAATTTTTGTTCCATGTTTCATACATGGTCTGTTTAAAACATATGGAACTTTAGAACCAAAAATGGTACAGAAAAAAGGTCAACAGTTTCATAAACTAGAGTACATATGTATCTGTTCAATACTTTTTTATATCAGATGCATTAACTTGAATTTTTGGCCTTGTTGTTTACTTCTCCTTGACCGGGCCCAGTTTTATTGTTTGTCTAGAGGAAGGAAACTCATTTATGCTACACATTTGACATTTTCACTGTTTTGATGAATATGTGTTTCATATGAACATTGTACAAGAAGTGGTTTAACAAAGACTTTTAGTATCAGGACAGGACTGAAAGGTAAAAGTATTTTTGTCATAGTTTGAGATCTGCTGAAAAGGCTGAGGAGTTTCTTTTTAACACGTTCATAATTTGAGCAAATAAAAATATACAAATAAAAACAGTTGGAAAAACACAGTCGATTCAATTGTTCCTTGAACAAAATTCAGAACAAATCTGTATCAAAATCACTACACTGGGAAAAAAAAGAAGTGTCCAACTACATTAAAATGACTTAAATTAACATTTTATTCATTTCATATTCATTTTATTCACAAATTTGATTCAACTTGACAAGTAAAACTATCTACCAATGGAATGGTGTGTTTTTGTTTCTTATTTTAAGAGAAAAAAGTTGTTGTTTTTCTTATTTTAAGTGTATCAAGATGTATTTGCATAACTTAAGTACAAAAAGTAAAAACTTTCTTAAATCAAGTCATCTTAACTTGGCTTGATTTTGTTTTTGCAGTGGTATTTTCTGATCTATGTTATAATGTAAGAGCAGTTTGATTTGTTGCCTTGGATCTTAAATATAAAGCACAACACTTTATTATAAAAAGGGGCTATAATACGCACATTTGACTCTTGTGAGCTTTAAGACATGTTAGAGTGTTGTTACCTCATCAAAGTTTGTGTTTTGTTTAATTCACATGTTTCAGAAACTTCACATGTGTATTCATCCCCAAAGCCAGGTCCACTTTGTGATGTCATGTAGTGGTAGCCTTAAAGTTAACAGCTACATTTTACCTTTTGTTCAGTAAAGATCGTCGACTCCAGGGCTGAAATTGTCCAAATGATTCTAGTGTAGTTGTATAGAGTTTAAAAACACAATGGAGCTCTTTCTGTACATGACATCACAAGGTGGAATGGAGTGTGTTCAGTCTGAGAGAAGAAGAGAAGAAGCCTAAATTTGCGAGGTTTGTGTGTTAAACATGTGAATGAAACAAAACAACAAAATCTTCAGGTTTGTTTTTGATGAGGAAACGACATTAGAACACAGATGTGAAAATAGTGGGCCCTTTAAAGTGGCCAAGGCATTTAAACCACTTTTCTAGACACTCATTTACAACGCAAAATGATGATTACATCCAACATAATTCCACAGATTTCCACTTCCACTGTTAGCGTCAGGAAATACACTTTTGATCATATAAAAATAATGACACTGAAAAATTCTATAGTGGAATTCACAGTGAAAAGAAGGCAGCTGTAGCCTGGCTCCTTTGATGGCCTCTTGTGGTTGGATTATTAAACATCGCAGTAAGTGTCTATACTGATGTGAGGCGCGGCGCTTTGAAGTCGAAGACACAACACCCATGGGAGCCCGCCGATCAGACAAGATGGCTGTCTGTCCCACTAACCTAAATTTGGAAACTCGCTGTAGTGTACTATTTTGGGACGTCGTCTTTGCTACTCTAATGAAAGATTTACACACATCTCAAGTCTGGAGTTTTATTTTGTTGAGCTCGGTCAAATATGTACAAGATAAAATTGTTTGATCTGTTGTGACTCAGTATTTAAAGAGGGTATTATATAAAATCATTTTTTAAGCTTTCTACACTCTACTGTATGAAGAAGTGGACTAAGGAAGTGTGACGTCACCCGTAGAGTTTGGATCCAGTCAAATGAAGCTCACGAGGCTAGCAGTTATAGGGGAGAATTTGGAGCCAAGGTTCACATTAAGAACAGGAATTTATTAACAAACTAAATATAAACACCAGGATCATGTAGAGTGGGTTCATAAGAACATTTTAAGACCAAAATGACAAGGCTCACTGCAGCAGTTACAGAGAGAGGGACGACAATATTAGCCAGGCTGGCGCCACCTAGTGCCTCTGCTCAATTTAATTTCTCTCCACCGACTAGGTCAGGAATCAGAATATACTAGATGGTTTGCAAGAACCTCTGGAAGTTTTAGACCACGCACCAATCAATCAGTGAAGAGCTGTGAAGCCATGATGTCAAACTCAAGCGCCTGTCTGGGTCCCTTTTGTGGTACAACACAACAGGAAACAAAGTGTCAAGATTCTGTGTTGGCAACAATTCCCTAGATCGAGGATTTAAAGCCGGAACAAAGGGAATGTTTGGTGAATTTTATCAAGGGGAAAGACGTTATTGCCCTTCTTTCTACAGGATTTGGTACATTACATACGTCACGACCAAATAGCAGTGATTGGTTAAATAAAAAAGTACCCTCCTACCGTCGAGCGAACGAATCTCAATGCTGCGAGGTCAGACGGTTTCCACCAAGTGAAACCAACTGATGAATCAGGCATTCCAATGTAAAATCAATGCAAATTCCAAACGTTTATTGTCAAATTTCCATATGAACATATGAAAAATTTAAATTATGTTCTTACTCAATCTTCTAAATGACATAATAATACAATAAAAGGAAAAGTCCAAGGTTGTTCTTTAAGGAGAAGCAAGATTCCTAGCTTGCTGGCTGCCTGGTGGTTAGAGAGAGGAGAGAGTTCAGCATCCTAACAGCCTGGTGGAAGGAGCCAATTGGAGCCAGGGTCAGAAGCAGTCGGAAACGCCTGCATGTTCACTTTGAATTTGGAACACGATGGTTAGTGCATCAGCTATATCTTTAATGCATACAGTCTATGGCTTTTCTAGCTTGATTCATCAGACGGTTATGACATATGTAATTCGCCAAATCCTGTAGGAAGAAGGGCAATAACGTCTTTCCCCTTGATAAAATTCACCAAACATTCTCTTTGTTCCGGCTTTAAATCCCCGATCTCGAGGAATCATTGTCAACACAGAATGTCTGTCTTCATCTACATCCATCTCAACCGCTTTGTTTACTGTTGTACTGTACCACAAAAGGGACCCACTCATGGCTTCACAGCTCTTTGTTGGTTGGCCGGTGTGGGTCTACAACTTCCGGGGTTCTTGTAAACTATCTAGTGTATTCTGATTCGTGGTTAATGGCTTTCTACCATGTTATAACATTTTTCCCCTGTCACAAAACAAACTTGACGAGGTTTTAGATGTCATCCATGTTTCAATAATTTAGCGATCTCTCCCTGCATACAGTTAGCTGTAAGATTCTGTGCACTGCTGAGCCCACAAGCCTTCATCATCACAGGGCAGTTCTCCATAAATATACAAAAACATAATACAAAACTGTACACAGCAACGTCACAAACCTGATGTGATGTGCAGTAGTTTCATTACCGGGATGTACTCTGATTGTGTTGTGATAGCGCTCTGAAGGGGGAGTGACTTAACATGGTGAGCAATGGGAGAGCAGACTCAGAGTGTCAACAGTGAAAGCTGGTTCAAGGCTTTAATCGATGCTAAAACTAGTAAAAAAGACACATTAACAGGACATAAATGAACTTTAGAATGATCTTGAGTTGTATCAGAACAAGTATAAGAGCACATAGACTCATATTTGCCCATGGACCAGTATGGAACCTGCCTGGACCACTGAGGGATTACACAAATATAAGGCTGCCTGGTATTATAAAACGAAAATACTATAATTTAATATTGAAAATCACATTCTTTTGTCTAAATGAAGAGCATTGAGTTTATTCCTCCGTATCGTAATTGAGTTTGAAATCTGAGTATCACGATAAACACAAGCCAGAAGGAAGCTTCCTATCAGAGCGGAAAAATACGAGTATTTTTCATTTAGACCTGGCTTCACAGATTGTGTTGAATCAGTTTAGAATTCCCATTGGTTCTATATAAAAACATCTGACCCAATCTCTGTCTCATTCATTTTAATGAGTTTGAAATGGCTCTCCTTTCTTCACCTTGTTGCTCAGTGAACTTGCTGTTTTCATCTCAATATTGCCCCATTCAATCTAATATGAGCAGAATCACATTTAAACCACTTAAATTAGATGACACAGATGTGAGCTTGTGGAGCAGCACACCCTTTTTATTTTTATGTGGAAATAGCATAAATGTGTCCGCCAATTGAGTGTCTAGACATTTCATCGATTAAAATCTATTCATGCATCTAGACTGAGCACAAGCATCAGCTGAAGGGCTTTGTAATGCTTAAAATGTTTGATAATAATTATAATAATAATTTGCATACCTCCAGCTCATGATTTGACATTTGAAGATTGAAAAATGCATTTGTTAATTGAGCTTTGTTTAAAATAGACATCTACCCGATCTCAGGAACCAGATTAAAACTAAACAATGTACTGTACGTTCATCCATTTTCTTCCACTCATCCGGGGCCAAGTTACAGGATCAGCAGTCTAAGCAGGGATTCCCAGACTTCCCCCACCCCGAATACTTTCTACAGTGGGTGAGGGTGAGCTCCTCATCCTTATCTCTAAGGGAGCGCCCGGCCACTCTGCAGAAGAACTCATTGTATCCACGATCTTGTGATTTCAGTCATTACCCAAAGCTCATGACAATAGGTGACATGAGCCTACTTGGTACTCTAAGAATTACAATAGGCAATAGTTAATAGTTTAATAGTTTTTTCATTGAAATGACTGCTTTGTCTGAAATGTCCATATTATGGCATTAAACATACAGTATCTATCTACATGGAGACAAGCAGTTGATTTGCCTTCCATCTATCCATTTTCTTCTGCTTATCCAGGGTCAGGTCGCGGGGGCAGCAGTCTGTGCAGGGCCTCCCAGACTTCCTTCACCCTGAACACTTCCTCCAGCTTTTCCGGGGGGACACCCAGGCATTTCCAGGCCAGCCCAGAGACATGGTCCCTCCAGCGTGCCCTGGGTCTTCCTTGGGGCCTTCTTCCTTTGGGACATGTCCAGAACACATCCCAAGGGAGGCACCCAGAACAGATGCCCGAGCCTCAGCTGCTCCTCTAGATATGGAGGCTTGGCTCTACTCCGAGCTTCTCCCATGTGATTGTGCTCCTCACCCTATCTCTAAGGCAGGGGTGTCAAACATATGGCCCGGGGGCCAGATCCGGCCCTCCAAGACCTTTAATCTGGCAATTGACTGATTTTCTACTAAAATATGTTAATTATATCATCTATTAAAATATTGTAAATTTTCTGTGGTGTTTATCACAGCAGCGTCTCCAGCGCCTCTGTGCGTGGCCCCTCCCACCAGAGCAGCACAAATGAAGACTTGTCTCTTTCTAAACCCTCTTAAAGGACGATCGTTTTGACTGTTGACCTTGACACCCTCATCAACAAAATGTCAAAAATGAGAAAAGTGGAGCTGAGTGCAGGATTTTCCAACAAAAATGGACTTAGTCCTATTTACACACAAGTTCATGTTAAAACATTGTGTTGAAATTGTATTTTTCTTAAAGTTTCAGGTTGTTCATAATATTATAATATTTTGTAAAAGAAAGAGGTCATCAATTTAAAAAGATTTCTGTAATAGATTTGTGTTTCTCCGCAAAAATATTTGAACTTATTGTTATTTTGGGGGTTTATATGACATGAGTTTTCTGATCCGACCCCTTTGGGATCAATGTAGGTTGGATACGGCCCCCGGACCAAAATGAGTTTGACACCCCTGGTCTAAGGGCACCAGCCACCTTGCAGAGGAATCTCATTTTGACCGCTTGTATTCACGATCTTGTCCTTTCGGTCATTACCCAAAGTTCATGACCATAGGTGAGGGGATGAACGTAGTTTGACGGTAAATCGAGAGCTTTGCTTTTCGGCTCAGCTCCCTCTTCAACACAATGATTCAATACAGTTGATTCTCATCAGGCCAAATTACAGGTCAGATCTTGTTGAGAAGCAGGCTCCCATCAGAGAAAGATTTAACTTATCAAAATAATCATGTGACACTGTATAGTGCTCCTTTATAATGCATAAAACAACATAAAAATAAAGTGTAAAGTTACACACTGATTCTGACTGCTTTTGACCAGTTGCAGTCTGTAACCGATGACTTGACCCGTGCACACGTTTTATGTAACACCATTTTACAGCTCCCAGCTCAAAGACATATCCATAAAGGTGAGACAGGTTTACATTCAGACAAACTGGGACAGGTTTGAACTGCAGTGAGTAGATTTTAACCTAAACCATTCCCATTGTAAAGAGCTCAGTCTTTGAAGTTTTATATTTAGGCCTTTCTTGCAGACTGGATCGATAAAAGCTGACACACTTGGCAGCAGGTTTATGGGCGCATTTGGATCCGATTTCTCACTCTATTCTCCGGCGGTTATAACTGAAGGAGGATTACAGTGTGTGTGTAAAACAATGAGGGGACAGCTGGGTAAATATACAGTACTACATGGATGGGTGCACACAAATGAATCAAAAACACACTTTAGTTTTTTCACGAAGAGAGGCTGTATTGATCACAGTTACATGACAAATGACTTACACACAGATTTGTGTAGATGCCAATAGACAAACTAAGCACCGCCAAAGTAAAGAATGCATTCATTATGTTTACGAGGGATCTTTCACGTGTCAAACTTGCATTAAAATTTTTATGTAACCACTGAGATTCAGAATATCTTTTACAAGCAAGACTCAGCCAAAGTTCTCCATTCATAAAAGGTTCTATTCACGCTTACGTCACAAACCATGAAGACATTTGGAAAGATGCGATTACAACTTCCGGTGGGCTCTGTTCTAGGAAAAATGAGAGAATGGCCCAGTTTTCTTCATCTCCATGTCATTGTTGCATTCCATTATGTTCGACTAATCAACAAATCCAACCATACCACAGTTTTCATCACTTCCCCCACTGACACACAACTCTGAGGGCACTGGGTACATGCGATTAAAAGAGATGAGGCCAAACTCCAGATGATTCCAAACAGCACATACATATGCAGTCTTCATTTTACCGCTGATCACATTTACTTCAATGGGCTTTATCACAGTAAGTCGGTCAGCCCAGTGTCAGGAACTACACCAGAAGTAGTAATCGCATGTTTCCATACGTCTTCCTGGTTTGTGACGCAAGAGTTAATAGAGCCTATAGTGACTCTGTATTAATGTAAAGTAGAAATCATCAAAATACAAAAAAATAATTTAAAAAGCATATCTTAATCAGACTTTCTGGGATTTTCTTAAACATGTCAGACAGAAACAAAATACGTGTAAATAATATTTTCTGTGTCTTCCTTTCATGGCTTAAAGCTTTATTTATTTATTACGTTATCAGTAGATGTCAGATCAGAAACCTGTTCTTCTTTCCCCCTTCCCCTCAGCTGTCTTTTGTCCACACTCACTGTGCTCTCCGCTCTTCCTTAAGATATATTGGCATCGATTAAGAGGTGGGAATCTGGAAATGCTCCTGTCAAAAAAAAGAGCACTTCTGGATTCACCAACTTAAGATTCTTGCTCCTCACGAACTGAATGTAGATTTTGACCTAAGAGGCTTTTGGTGATATGGTCAAACTATTTCTGTATTTAATAAAAACAAACAAACAAACAAAAAAAAAATTAAAAAAGGTTTTGGACATCGGCCAACTGAGTGTGCTATGTATTTTTTCACTTTTATGTGGGAATAGAACATTTAATTACAAACTGGGACTTGCTACAGTATCATGCGCTTGTTAGAATTTCTTGTTGAAGATCAGAAGATGGGTCCACAACACTAATCCAGGTTTTAAATTCAACCTCACCAGTTGCCTTTATAGAACATCTAGAATTGTACAAACTGAATTCCTAAAATATCTTATTTCACAAAAAAACATATTGTATTTTTCGGACTATAAAACAAACTTAAAATCCTTAAATTTTCTCAAAAATCGACAGTGCACCTTATAATCTAATTATGTATCAATTCTGGTTGTCCCTACTGACCTCGAACCAATTTTATGTGGTGCACGGTGCTCAAAAATCTGTCAAAATGTTTTAGTACAACTTTGGTAAACTATGAAGCCGCACTGCTTGATGGATTGTTGAAGCATTGCAGCTAGTGCAGTCAGGAGCCTATACGGGGTGAAGTATAGTTCTCCGTTGACTCAGTGCACTCTGCGGCCGTTGCCTTGTCGCCTTCGTCACAGAAAGAACACATGTATTCCACTGAGTTGTGTTTTTTCAGTGCTTATAGTTTATGCAAATGAGCCATGTGGTTTTAAGTTTTGTTTCTGTAAAACGTAAACAAATGTGCCAAAGCTGCATTAAACACATTATTACTCAATGTATATTTGAGTCCTCCTCATATGAAACAAAAAAACTAACTTAAATGATCCACCCACATTCACATTCATAATACACTATCACCAAGACAGGGAGGCGACGCCGGGCGAAGTACACCACGATCTGCCAATGGATCGTACCTGGGCTAAGGGATCAGTCTCAAGTGTTGCCCAGTTGTTTTGCTCAATGTGTCATATAATCTGGTGCACCTTACGTAAGAAAATAGATGAGAGAATTCAACATTACTGATATTGTGCCCTATAATCCGGTGCTCCTTATAGTTAGAAAAAAATGGTATTTGAATTCACTGGTCTTCAGTGGAATTCATTCACCAGAAGAATCTGTTCAATGTAAATACCATTCCATTCAATTTGTTTTCAAGTAAAATTTCAAGTAAAAAGGACGGATGATTGGCTGTTTTAATCTTGCAAAACAGTTCTTAACAATGCATTTCTTTAGCCACTGCACTCTTCTCACATTTCCAAATATTTCTTCTTTCTTTCAAACTCCTGCGCCCACATGATGCATTATGGGTAATTTATTTAAACTAATGACCATCTGTTTGACCATTCTGGACCGAAACACTGTTGAACCAGAAACTGCAGGTTCAGCTACAAAAGCTTAACCTGGATTCCTCATTGTAACATTATTGTGAGTAGGTAAAATCCAGACGAGTCTTCCAACATTAAAGGGCTTATTTGCGTTCGCTAATGGGGTGTGGAGATGTTTTAGCTGGAGGAATGCGCCGCTGAATGTGCTGCACAGATGGAGGTGTGGTTCATGTTTGGAGATGGAGCTATTAATCGCAGGGTACCTTGTCATTTTTTATAACCTGGTCCGGTTATTGAACCTGGGACCTGCTCACTGTGAGGTAGAAGCGTTAAAGGGTCCATATTATGCTGTTTTCTGCTCTATGTTATAATGCTGTACTTTGTTTTGTTTCATTCATTTTGTGTAATATTTTAGTCACTATGATCAAACAAACCAAACTATAAACTTAGACAGAACCAGTACTAGACAGGTAATAAACCAAGTGAAGCAAGGACTCAACCCAGACTAAACTGTACTCCCAAGCATCCTAACTCAGAATGTGGAAAAGATTATTTTGGGCTCTGTAATGCTCCAGCAGGTGTTCATTGTATCCACTGAAAGATGGGTCAAATGCAGAGGACAATTTCCTTAAAGTGGAACTAAACTCTAAATCCAATAGCTCACTACTTAACTGTGTATATGTTTTTTTTGTTTTTTGTTTTTTTATAGCATTATCTATCTTTTCTAGGTTTCTTTGGCAACTTTAGCGCAAACTAGGTACATTATGGGGGGCAGGGGGTGGAGTTTGAAGTGAGGATACCTGTTAGACCAGTCACGCTGTTCCTCATATGTTCAGACCTTGAAGCATTCCTATTCAGCAACATCGATTTTTCAGAGCTTGTTTCCCTTCTCTTTTAGCCTTTCAAAGTTGTACTTGGAGTGATTCATGCATGTCTGTAATTGTTCTCAAGATGTGTGTAAAATCCCTCAGTCATCCAGGCAGAATCCATGACAAAGGAGAAATTTAATTTTTCACCTGAACAAACATTTAATTTTCATAACCTGTTTTAGATGAATATTGTGACTTAAAATGTCCAAATTATAACATAATGATCCATGGGTGTTGTAGATTATAGATATATAGCTGACACAAGCACAATAAATAAATGTTTGTCCAGTTGACAAATTTAATTTCTCCTTTGCCAGTCTTTAATTGCTTATTTTCAAGACACCATTTTGATGATCAACCATTGTTTTCATTGACACCACACCGATCTTTACCTCATTCTCCAGTTTTATTTTCATAATCTGGGGCCCCATCCACACTAGTATATATTTGAGTCGTTTTGTTGTGGAAGCAGTTTTCGTTCACATTAATTCGATGGAAAATGATTCCAGAGATGGAACGATCTGGTGCTGCCAGCTCCCATGAATTCATCATGAGTACAGATCTGATCCGGCACTGTGTGGACACCTGAAAACACTGATACTCTGAAGTAGGTGCTCTAGTTGCGTCCTTATTGGACCATGTCACTGTGACTTGCACCTTCTGATTCGCTGGGTTTGTGACATTGGTCATGTGACGCTACTGCGGAAAACATTTTAAACAAACCACAGACAAACGGAAAACAGTATAGGTAGATTGTTGACACCGAAACGACGTGTCTGGACGAAAATTGTTACTGATATGGTGTTACGGTGATTTGTTTCAGTTTAAACCTGTGATATACGTAAGATTCAACAGCATTGCATTGTCATTTTAATACAAATGAAAAAAATCCACTACTTGCTAGTGTGATTTGCAGCTATTCATCGGAGTTGCCGACAGCTCTTTGTTGTGATGACGTTTACGGTGACGTCAGTTTCCATTGGGCACTGCAGTTTTCTAACACAGAAGCCAGCGAAATTGTTTCTTTTATTAAGTCGTTTTAGATGAATTTTGTGACTTTAAATGTCCAAATTATAACATAATGACCCACGGTTGGCGTAGATTATAGCCATATAGCTGACACAAGCACAATACATGTTCTTTAAAGATGCACTATGTATCTGAGGTGGAGGGTCCGCTACGTGCTTGTCTCGGTGAAGATGCTCGGAATGTTCCACTGTACGGCAATAAACATATCTCCCTTGCATTTGTTCAATTGCAGGTGTTTTATAGCCCGGAAATTCCTTAAAAACATGACTTCTTACTATTTGCAGGCTCGCTTCGAAATAGATCACCCATTAACCTGACTTGATTACCAAGTTTATTTCCATACTGTGAAATAAAATCCACTTCATCCAGCCCACTCCAAACTATGAGGAGATTCTTACGGAAGGTATGAGCTAGACTGTTAAAACCTCCAGTGGCTTCATAGCGTTTGATAGCCGTTTATTCGGTAGGGATCATTTACACCACAATCCCATCTGCAGACTGTATCATGTGGGCTTGTGTGACAGGACTTGGAGTGAACACAAGTTGGCCAGTGGCGTCTGAAGAAATGAGACTCGTTTCGCTGCTTTTATGTGGGACTGACATAAGGAGCTGTTTTATTATTGGGAGGTGATTCGGTGCACGAAGGCTGGGCGGCGAGACAGCAATATTTGGATGTAGAGTACTGAGAAATGGTCAAGGAGAGGTTGTAACTGGTTAGTTCAGTGTTAGTTCAAAGGATGTTAGTGGTGTGTTGAGTTAAGACTGGGGATTACACTTCTATTGGGTTAACTGCTAACTCATAAAATATTTAGATCACCATGTTACCTTTTATTGTTTTAAAAATTATATATTAGCTGAAAACAATTTATTAATGTTTTTATCACTTTCACTTTAATTTTTGATTGTATATTCATGGAGAATATTCGTGTGGGCACATGGATGTAGCCTTGTGGGTAAAGCATTGGACTGTGAGGAGGGTTTGAATAGGGTACAGGAGAGATCACTAAATTATTGAAACATGGTAAATGGTCTAATTTTTATATAGTGCTTTCCAACTGCAGGAACCACTCACCCATTCACACACACACATTCATACACCAGTGTACGCAGACACTGATGACTAGGGCTGGGTATCATTAAGAAGTTGCCGATACGGTACATACCTCGATACGTAGGACACGATACATATCTCGATACAGTGAGCTTTTGATTCAGTGCGATATATTTCAAATTAATTCAATACGATTCAATAAAAAATAAAGCCTAACTCATGGTTGATACTAAAAGTCTTGTTAAACCACTTCTTGTGCAAAGTGAATATAAAACACACATTTTAATCTTCAAAACAGTGAATATGTCCAATGTTTTGCATAAAAACATTTCCTTCCTCCAAACAAGCAAGCAACAAAACTGTAGGACTATAACAAAATCATTTAGTCAAATATACCAGAAAATACTCTTGGCGCTATATCAATACCGCAGCCTGCGATATCGATATTGTATCATTACATTAAACAATACAATATATCGATATTTCAATATTTTTGAACACCCCTGCTGATGACAAGGTGGGTTAAGTGTCTTGCCCAAGGACACAACAACAGCATTCATCTGTGGGAGCTGGAATCACACCAGCCAACCTGTGGGTTATTGGATCTGACCGCTCAATCAGTGATGTTTATGTGAAGAGCAGGAGTCGAGCCGCCAACCTTCAGATCACCCCATTCATGGATTTAAAACCTGTACAAGTTAATGAGAATTTTTGTATAATACCTCCTAATTAAAAAATGTCCAAAGGTTTATTACATGTACTGAGATGCTCTTAGCCTGATTCATCAGCTGGTTTCACCTCATGGAAACCGTCTGACCTAATCGCTGCTATTTGGTCATGACGTTTGTAATGCGCCAAATCCCGTAGGAAGAAGGGCAATAACGTCTTCCCCCTTGATAAAATTCACCAAAAATTCTCTTTATTCTGGCTTTAAATCCTCGATCTCGGGAATCATTGCCAACACAGAATGTCCGTCTTCATCTACATCCTTCTCGACCACTTTGTTTACTGTTGTAAACTGTTGTAAAGGGAGCCAGACAGGTGCTTGAGTTTGACGTCATGCCTTCACAGCTCTTCGCTGATTGGCCGGTGGGCAGTCTACAACTTCCGGGTTTTTCCAAACTGTCTAGTGTATTCTCATTCCTGACCTAGTCGCTGGAGAGAAAAGAAATTGAGTGGAAGCATTAGGTGGCGCCAGTCTGGCTAAGATGCCCTTGCCCTTGACCTATAAAAGCTTTCCGCCCACGTCACAAACTGGGAAACAGAAGCTGCTACATAGGCAAAAGTGCTGCAGTACACTATGGGAGTGTGACATCACCCATAACGTTCAGCTTTAAAATGACGAGGTTCACTGCAGCATTAAGAGAGAGGCTTTGACAGTTTTCTAATATAATGTCAGAAACCGAGTCGACAGAGCTCGAAGCACCCCCCATACTCACTTCCTATTTGGAACATTATGTCCATTTATAAATACAGTCTATGTCACAGATAAAGCTTGGGTTATACTCTATAACAAATGTGACTAGTATGTCATGTTATGCATTTTCTATTGTAGGCTCAGACTGCTGCTGCGCAAGCCTCCCCTTTGTGTTTGTATCTGTAATCACCACGTCTGTCTTCTACCTCCTGTGTGTGGGACATTTGACCGAAAGGGACTATAGAATGGATGATATGGACTGCACTGCGCTATGGTGCACAGAGCCTATTATCTTGTATGCTCTTTGTATGGAGCCCTGTGTTTTTTCACATGCTGCTACAGTACAATACAGCACATACAGGTCAAAGAAAGTGCATTTTGATATTTCAGTGCATGGTATTATTGGGACTTCTGATATTGCAGCACAACTTCACATTTATTCAAACATGATCATTTTTCTTGCATAGTAGTTTTTGCACACTGCCCAGAAGAGCAGATCCATCATATTTATATTACAGTGTGTGCTTTTAGCTGTCAATATGGCCCCACAATTGTTTGAAATCCCAGACCAACTCTTCTCCTGAGCCCAAACTCTTAATGGATGTTCCCTGAATCAACACTTTTTGAATAATATTCCGTAAAGTAGAACTGAAATGAACAATTCTTGGACAGGTCAAAGCTGATTGGACCTAGTTATATCTAAACCAATTCTGACAACGTGGTTCAGGACAGTGTGGAAAATGGAAATAAGCATATGTATTACATTTAAAAGGGTTATTGGATTCTGAAATTCAATTTGAAAGAATATCAAATCGTTCTACTTTGGTTTGCCTCAGGAGCAACTGTGGAAAGTGCACCACACGGTAATAGAGAGCAGGTGAAAACGGAGGTTGGTTCATTGTCTTTATTAATGTCTGTCGACGGTTTTCAATATTCTACAAAAATATATTCAGAAAAGTACCTCTTCAGCTTAGGTGCAGATCAGGGTTAAGAACAAAACGTGGCTAGTGAGCAGTTTTCAGTTACATTTACTCATGTACATTTAATAATATATATATATTTTTTTTACACAATACATTTGTAGTAATGTATTTGGCAGTGTAACAGTAATCTTACTTGAGTAAAGGTTTTGGCTGCTCTGTGAGTCTACTAATGATAAAAGCTTCATGTTGACAATACTTATTTGAGCATTTGTGTTTCTTGCACTCTGTTCCACCTTGATGTCATGTGGTAATACCGGAAATCAGTGGTGGAGTTTGCAATTTGGGGGCCCTAGGCGAACTTGAGTTTGGGGCCCTCACTATAATGCACCGTTTTTTTGTTTTTGTTTTTTGTCTGTTTTTGCCCATTGTTCTTGAGACTTGCACATCTCTAATTATGTGAATTATGGTGGATTGGAAAGTTAGGAGTTTAGGCAGCCTACTAAATAACCAGAACTGAAAGTATGTATGTATGTATATATATATATATATATATATATATATATATATTTCTAATTCAATAAAATTTGTGTTTACACCCATTACATATGATTATTATTATTACTCTTATGATTATTCTTTAAAAGTAAACTACTCTCATTTAATGTCATATTGAGTGAAAATCAGTTTGGGCTTGGCCATTAGTGGCACTGAGAGCAATACTTTTTAAACTTCATACACCTTCACTAAAATCATTTTCAGCTCTCCCTGGAATTTCCAGTCTTTACTGAACAAAAGGTATTTGTTAATTTGAAAACTGCTGCTTCATAACATCTCAAGTTGGAACAGAGCATTTTGAACTTCAGGAGGATTACAAAAAAATGTGTGACTGAAACAAAACACAACTCCAGATATGTTTTTGAGGACCTAACAACATTGCTTAAAGCTCACAAGAGGAGTTTTGGCCCAGTGCACTAGTAAATATAACAGTGTTAACTGTGTTTTTGTTAAATGAGTGGTCCAACCTGTGTGAAGAAAGGTGCATTGTGTAACTTTTCTGGTGGAGGGTTCGTCAAATGCTTAATGTTATTGCTCTGTCTGGAATGTTTCACAGTATGGCATTAAACCTTTTTATCTTTGTGGAGACCAAACCAGACCAAGTTTCAGGTCAGATCTGTGGAGAGGCGACCCCGCTCACAGTCAGAATGCCTATTTCTCTCGGTATTTTTGAGCTATAAAAACACCTGTAATCAGTGGCAGCTGGTCAATAGAGGCGCACGAGCGCCGCACTCCCTAAATTGACCTAGATTTTTAAAAAAAAAAAAAGAAGAAGAAGAAAAAAAAGATAAAGTCGTTACTTTGTATGAGGCTATATGTTTAATATTTTGTTTAAAATTGAACGTGTATCTGCATAGACATATTTTTATCATGTTAAATGTGCTCATATCACTTTATTTGAGTCATGTGTTTGGAATTGGAGTGCGGTGAGTCGGAGCGACCTAATGGACGTTTATGGAAGAGCCTGAAGTTTTGAGAAAATCTGACGTCATGACGTTGCTTCTACCCATGACTTTACATTAGTACTAAAATACGTGTTTGGGGCGCAGGGTTGGAGAGACCTGAAATCAACTGATTGTTCTGAATAAACGTGAACACACATGTGGACCTGTTGTGGTTCTGCTGCACTGACACATGTTCCTGCTACAGGCGCTAATGATGACAACAACAGAGCTGTGTGCTGTACACTTATGGAGAGTTCGTACAAGTCCGTCCGAGGAACAGTTTTAGGGAGTAAGAACAAGAAAAGACACATTAAGCTGGAATGAGCTGCGGTGAGATACTACGGCTCTTATTCTGATTCGCACACTGGCTAATGGTGGCTAGCTATTAGCTTAAAGCCTCTCCACAGTAAAGCGCGAGGACAGACCCGCCGCCGGGACCCAGGACCCACCCGCCGCCGGGACCCAGGACCCACCCGCCGCCGGGACACAGGACCCACCCGCCGCCGGGGCCGGGGCTGTTGTTCGCTGCTCTGTCCGCCTCTGCCCGCGTGTTTCTCGTTGTAAAAGTTTCACTGGGCGTAGCGCACAGAGGGCATAAATCCACCTGGTGTCCTGGTGCTAATATGGACTGGTGTAACTTTCAGATTTAAGTGTGAAGTGAGATTAAGACAATTTTACATTCAGCTCGTGCACTCGGCTCTTGGACCTCGCGTCACGGACCAGACTGGACCAGGATTTGGACCAGTTTCATCTCTTCATATTGGACAATACACTTTTGGAGACAGAACCAGTGGGACAGCGGATAGAGGAAACACTCTGCTTCAGTCCTCTGGAAAAGGTAAGAGGCTTGTTTTCATTAGTTTGGGGCAAATCTGAAGATTGAGCCTCACAGGTAAATAGTATTGGTGTTATAGTTAAATAGTGCGTAAATGAGCTGGCGGGTGCGTTGGAGCTGCTCTGGTTATTCCGCTGTGCGCTGTAGGAGCTGCGCTGATGCCGTGTGTTCATGTTGTGACCATAGCCTCTTATTGTAGTTTTGCTGACGTTGTTGGGGATAGGTGTGAGCGGTGTGTTACTTTGTGTCGTGTTACCTTGTGTTGTTGGGGTTGGCAGTGACCGGTGGATCAGGTTGTGCAGCTGCGTAAACTTGGGTAAACTTGAATAAAACTGCGCTTGGCAGTGTGTTGTGCTCTGATAGTTCAGCCAATAGTGACCAAAATGACTGTCTTTTTCTGTTTCATTATAATACTATATAGCCTACATATAATGCATATATTTATAATATATATTTATAATTTTGGCCTTGTCGCCCCCCCCAAAAAAATTATACCACCAGCCGCCACTGCCTGTAATTGAATTGTATCTATAATTGTAAGATAGAGCTGTTTAATGTCAGACTAAGGAATATTATAGGCAGAGCAATGACCTATTTATACAAACAAGCAGGTGACGGACACATAGTGCACCTTTAAAGCGGCTAAATAAATCTTTTTTTTCTTCTTTTTTTGTGTGTGTGAAATCTGATCCGAGCTTAAGCAGCACAGGTGTGTAAAGTGATAGATGCGTCCGTCTCACCAGAACGCCCACAGATTTAACCAGGTCTTAGCCAGAGCCACATTCTGCCCTAATGAGCCCCAAGACGAATGATCCGAAAGGGCCATTCTTCAAGCCCAGGTTAAGAACATGGACGTGGGGTTTGCTTAAGACCAAAGCCAGAGTCACAAAGGAGCAGACAGGATCACAGCACTGGGGGTATTGTTCTCAGATAACATGAGAAGTATAGGACCAGCTTTGTTGAGGTGTGGGGCGGGAGGGTCTGATGAGCCTGGATGATGAATGGTGAAGTGTAAAATGGGACAATTGTGTGATATAGCAACTTCAAATGGGTTTTATAAAATTGTGACACAAAACCCCAAGGTGTGAATGTAATTCAATGCTTGCACTTTCATCCACGAACATGAAACTATAGCTTTGGTTACCTTTAACATTTTTGTTTTGTACCACATCATAAAACCCAAAATATATGCAGTGTTTCTCCACCAAAGTACTCCAGACTTTCCAACAGTCCACCACTGGTTCTGGGACTGGACCAATCACAGAGCAGCGTGGTGGTTTGGGCAGAACCCAAACGAACCAAAACAAAGATGACGACGCAGATTAAAATAAGTTGGTCTATTTGAGTTTTTGACTATTTTGATTTTGAAAAACACGCAGAGGGAATTTAGATTTTTGACACAGAAGAAAGAATGTTCAGACAAATATTAAATTGATTGGGCACAACAGCATCACAACAGCAAAATAAACTTTTATTACATCCAATAAAAGCACATGGTTTTTTCCTATCCACAAATGCACAACACCATCCCTCTGCAAAATAGTCTGTTTTCCACTAAAATAGGCTGAGGTAGAGACCACAATGCTGCTCTGTGATTGGTCTGAACCACCAGTGTTCCGGGCCAGAGCCTGGGCAGATGGATTTTGGTGAGTATGTGAACTCACAAATATTGTGAGAATTCATGTTACTGTGCATGGTTACAAAAAAACCTAAACAAGGTGAAATCAATTTACAAACGGGATGCTCAGCTACATCAGTCTATAACGGCTCTGTCACACCTTGATGATTTAGCAAGTGTATGCCGAAGTATGAAGAATTTGGCAAATACACTGGCGTACATCAGATATGGTATAGGTAAGTTTTGTATAAGTTATGAGCACGCTGAAGCACGCCGGCGTATGTCGACATACGGCAAAATTTTGAGCATACAAAAAATTTCTCAACGTATCTCAGCGTACGCTTCTGCGTCCTGCATACATGGGCCATAAGTTGTAGGTAAGTTATGTGATCATTGACACACGTTCACACACATTAATTGTAAGTTACTCATAAGTCCAAATACGTTGAGATAATGTCTAACGTACACATACACAACTTATGAGTAACGTGCTTTGAACCTATGTGTAATTTATATCAAACTTACCTCCAACACATATTGACATATGCGATGTATGAAACATGTTCCAATGACCAGAGAACTTACTGAACATATTTCTAACCTTTAGCTACTGTATAATGGTGTATTGGCAGTGTGAAGGGAAATTGGTTTATAAAAATGGGGAAAGCAGTACTCCTCCGGACTTCATGGTGAGCATACCCCGTGGTACCACATGGCCACGACCAGGAGACTTCTTGACAGCGTTCTTCGGAGTTGTCTTCAGCATGAAGTTGATTAATATTTCTACAGTGATGTCTAGTGCAGTTATGAATCGTTCGATGGCAGCCTTTTTATAGGCGGCAACATGTGAGCGTTGGCGATATGCTGCCGTGCTTTATGCATAAGTTACACTGTCATTGGGCATAAAGTTGTGGACACTGGCCACATGCTAAGCATTAGTTGGTATAGATTATATATAAGTTATCAAAACGCTCTATACAAGTTACTAATATGTTATGTATATGTCCATCTCATTCTCAATACACTATGTATACACCCAAAATTGAAAAAAACTAAACATTGATAGTTAAGTGTAGCCAGTATTTTAGTGAAATTCTGGTATGTTGGCACCCGCTGGCTAAATTGTCAAGGTGTGACAGGTCCATAAGGGAAGAGAAGAACACAGTAGAAGAACACAGCTGCCACCTCTCCTCTTCCTTTGTGTGTGTATGTGTATAGAACCTATGCTCCTCCTCGGGGTGTGTGTGTATGTGCACAGATCCTGCAGGTGCTGATGCTGGACTGGTCTTCAGAGAGCTTGTAGTAGCAAATGCAGGTTTACTCTGTCTTGTTCCTAATACTCCTTGAGCCACGTGGCGTGAGACAGTAATCACCAAATAGTGAGTACTACCACTGTACCCGGTACTACGTGTAGTGTAGTCCTGTGTGTGGACATCTGTCACAGAGATGTGGGTCACTGTTCCTCGTGTCTCTGCGATGATTAAAACACAACCCCTGCCCTCTCTTCACGAGTCAGTCTGTGCACATTACACAACTCTTTGTTCTATGGACTATCCAGCTCTCTAATACCTTTCTTACTCTCCTCTCTCGCTTTCCTCACTCCCTCTGATGATAAAAAGTTGTATGTGCACGAGATAAAACCTGAATTGAATACATAATATTTATCTTTATCTTCCTAATATCTGTGATGACATTATCATTCAAATGTTTCATAAATTATAACTCTATAATTACACTGAAATGAACGGGTGTCAGAATTATGAAAAATTAGTACCATTTGCAATTTAAAACAAACTATTACGTTCTGAATGTCCCAAAGTCATCTAAATATTGCGTTTAAACAAATAGCTGTACCCCACAAATGTGAAGTTAAAAACATTGTTAAGTCATTTTTGTGCCAATTATGCCGTGTGGGATAATATAGACAAACAACAACATTCCTAAAAAGAGTCAGGTTTGTGTTGATGCGAGTCAACTCAGAGTCATTATTATTTTCATTATTTTAATACATTTTTCGTTACATGTTACACTGTGGGGCTTTAATTAATGTTACCTTTTAACTACATCAACATGAAAATAAAGAAACGGAGAAAGAAAAGCTGACAGTAGATTTAATTTTAAGTTTCTAATGTGTACATATTGAGTTTATAATCATCAACATTTTAACACTTCAGTTTGTTTATCTATTTATTTATTTAATTATTTATCTGTTTATGTATTCATTTCCGTGTGGGCTCAGCTATGCGTGATGAGATGCCTTTAAACAGCAGAGCAAAGGATTACACAACTGTCAGCGTTATCCAGAACTCACAGGCCACACAAGCATCTCCGACAGATGGCTACAGTCATTACGACCCCCCCCCCCCCCCCCCCCCCCCCCCCCCTCACTCCTTAACCCCCCCTTCACCCCCTTCTCGCCCCTCCTCACCCCGACCCCCCTTAAGCTCCTTAGAATTTTTCGACGCTTACCACTAATTTAGGTCTTCAATCATTCTACAAAAGCAAACATGTAGGCGTCTCGGAAATCTATACTACTAATTGAAAGACTTGTAGGCAAAAAACAGTTTAAATGTGTGCACTTTTTTTCTATCTAATTCATTTTGGTTGATCCAGATAGATTTTGGTTGATCCATAAAAATATGTAATGCTTTTTTTCTGCGAGCCCATATTTTAAAAGTCACAAACCTTCGCGACCCAAGTCAATAGACATTATTCAGAAATCACAAAATAAAGGTGGATTTGACCATATTGTATTGTTGACTGAGTGATCGTGTCTCTCTGAACCATTAGTTTTAAAGGTTGTATGGAGGATTTTTTTTTAGCTTCAAATTGTCAATGAAAGTTTAAAATACCATTACAGAGACGCAGCAGCTTTGTAATTATGATGACCAAAAAAAGAAAAAAATGAAAATCTATCAACTGTGGACGTACTGAGGCCAGATAAACATCAGCCAATAGATAAAAAGGCTACCTTATTTTCTACTGGCTGTTGGGTTGTCAATCAAACTTCTTACGTTTCTAGGGTAACTATGCAGTGGTTCTTAGAGGCTTTTTCAAACTGTCGCTTCCTCGCAGGTCGCACAAAGTTTGTTGCAATGGAGGACGAGAATCCACGACCAGTTCGCCGCAAAAGAAATCCATTTTTGAGGTCGCTGAAAGAAGAAGAGAAGGGGAAAAGGAGCAAAGCCAAACTGAGGTGATTCTTGGAGATTCCTTTCAGCGATGGCGCCAATCAAGCAGACGAAGGGTCTAAAAACTGAGGTGTCAGTCTCTAAATTATTTCTAGAGGGAGCTGTGGAGGAGGAAGGTGGTGTCACGCATGCACAACATTTGAAAAAGGACTGTCGCTGTATTTCTCTTCCCTTAAAAAATCCTCTATACAACTTTTAAACAATGAAAAACAGTCACTGAACCAGCAATAAATCCATGGTATCCAGGGATCAATAATTTGCCTATTTGGACATTAAATGTAGCCTGTTTTTTTGTTTTTTTTCTTTTCAACTTTCAATTGAACCAGCAATATTGGAACAAAACCTACATGCAGATCGTGACAAGGCGACCCAAAAAAAAAAATCACTTGTGACCCACCTGAGGATCACGACCCAGTCTTTGGGAAACAATGCCATAGACTGTACAAAGAAGTGTACCAAGGCTGTGTCACCCATAGTGTTCGGTTCCAGTCAAGTCGAATTTGGAGCCAGGTTCATATTTGGAAAATGAATTAATTTACGTACAAAATAACAAAATAGAAACACCTGAATCAGAGCAGGTTAGTAATATTTTAAGACCAAAATGATGAAGCTCACTGCAGCAGTTACACAGAGAGGGTTGACAGTAATAATTCAAAGCTTGCAACAAATTCATGTGTTTTCCGCAAAAAATATTGGTGCATTAGAAAACTATTATATACAATTTAGCAATTTTTATGTCAGCTTTCCATCCAAATGAAAATAAATTTGATCAATGAGGAAAACAAATTCAGAGCTGTTCTGTAAATCTATTTGTTTACATCCGCCCTCTGCCTCCTGCTTCTGTCTTGGGAGATGTTTTTGTATGTTCGAGCTTATCTATATTGGATTTATTCAAATAGAGAAAGAAATACTTCACTGATCCTGAGGGAAGTTGCAACATTTACACTGTGCTTCTCAGCGGCTTTTCTGTCTCAGTGCAGTTTAACAGGAGGACTGGTCAGAGAGGGTCAGCAGATCCTGTGTCAGGGAAGTTGAGGAGAAGAGCCCTCAGGACAAAAGTGTCCCTCCTCTGTGTCCTGAAACATTACAAGTGAACACAACAGAAAAGGCCTTGTTCATACAGTCCAGTGTTTCTTTGGTGATGAAATAATCTATTCCTTCAAAGTTTTCTTCTGGAAGATCTTCTGTCTTTTTGCTGCCACATATAGGGCATCTTTAAGTCTATGTTTATATGATGACAATCTGAACAGAAGACACAAAAGTGGGGTCGCGTCTTCACTTTTTATTGCACGTTTAGACGAGCGTTTTCGGGAGGAAATCTGTACAGTGATGCCAAAGTGTGTGGATTTTGATTGGGTATGCATGCTAGGCAGCTCGGTGGTGACGCCAGGAGGTGATGTGTGTGACGTAACGTGTACGCAATGTGAGCAGATCTGACCAGAGTTTTGCGTCTTTTCCACTCTGAAGGGTGGTTTCAGATTTTTGCATTTTTAAAGGGACAGTTCGGAATTTTTGACATAGGACCTCATTGCCTAGTGAGCCAGAATGATGGAGACATGTGGAGACACTTTTTATAAATATTCCATCCAGTCCTTGTATTTGCAGAAGTTGCTGGTGCTAGGGTAGCGCATGTCAATGGTCATAGTTATCCTGCCACTAAAAACAGTCTTACCCACTCCACAAAACACCCGAAGAAAATCTATTATTACACCAGACTGTCAATGTGAATGTCTGAGTTGATAAAATAATTTTAGAAGAAAAACCAACCTTGCATTTGAAGGATTTCTGTCTGAGCAGCAGCAGCAAGTAGTCCCTCAACATGTGACAGTTCATGCGATACAAGGTTAGTTTTATTTCAAACATTATTCTGTCGACTCAGACATTAATGTGTAATAATAGATTTACTTCGGGTGTTTTGTGGAGTGGGTAAGACTGTTTTTAGTGGCAGGAGAACTATGGCCATTGACATGCACTAGAAATACAAGGACTGGATGGAATATTTCAAAAAGTGTCTGCACACGTCTCCAACACTCTGGCTCACTATAGGAAATGAGGCCCTATGTCCAAAATTTGAAATTGTCCCTTTAAGCCTCAAAAAATGCCGTCACAGTCTAAACGAAAGGCACTTCAGATAAAATATTTTGTCGTTTTTACCCGCAAGCGTCAACAGGCCCTATATTGTGCAGTATATGGAGTATTGTTTGCAGTACCTTTTTACAAAACTCTAAAACTAACTCAGAGCATACCACCAAGCAGTCCACCGTAATACTGTTTCTTTATTATAACTAACTTACTAACTTGTGCGGTGTAACTTTATGCTTATTATCTACTTCACTTCATTCAATTAAACCAATCAGCCATAGCGTCACCACACTGACCTTACAGAAACCCATACTCCTAATTGTACAAGTCGAGCGCAGTGTGGCAGGGTTCTTAATGAGTTTGCAAATCCGCCGCTAAGACAATGGCGCAGGGAGGGGCTGAGGGGTGGAGGCTGGGGGCGGGTCCGGTGGTGGGTCGGTGTTTGGCAGGGGCGGGCGGGCGGTGGAGCGTGACATCTGCCTTTGTGTCATACTGGAAACACGAGCTACAACCAGCCCCCGGGTTCAAAGCACTGAGCTGCCCCCGACCACGTGAACAGGTAAGACGAGTTTTACGCTGAGAAATTCTAATGCTGGTGCGAATTTAAAGTAGTTGCAATGATTTTTTTGGCTGTTTTTAAACTGTTACGCGCGCTTGGTTACATGGTTGTTTGTGGGTTTAAACTTGTGCAAAGTGTTTTTTAGAAGATGAGCATAAAGTGTATCCAGGGGGCAAGTGTCACTTTTCTGTTGGAGAGTCCGTCAAATGCTTTCCCAAACCAAACCAGACCAAGTTACAGGTCAGATCTATGGAGAGGCGACCCCGTTCACAGTCAGAATGCCTGTTTTTCTAGCTATGTTTGAGCTCTTAAACCACCTGTAACTGAATAAATGTAAGGTAGATCTGTTTAAAGTCATACTGTGGAACATTCCAGGCAGAGTAATGTCCATAGAAACAAGCAGGTGATGGACCCCCAACCAAAAAGTTACATAGTGCACGTTTAATTAGAATGTGCATTTGAAAAAGTTTGGTTGGATCAGTGGAATTTGAAAATTGTATAGAATTGGGGAAAAGTTTTACTGTTTGTGGTTGTGATGAATATTATTTGCGAGTCTTGTTTTGCTGTGTTGAGTTATTTGCATTGCTTCTATAGTGGTTTTCATTGTTGACTCCGTGTACATATGTGTATGTAGTTTTTACCAACAAGACAATTTCCAAAGTGTAAAATATAAAGATAACGTTTAAAAGAATTAAAAAATAACAGCATTAGGGATGTAACAATCACAGAAATATCGTGATATCATCAACGTTCTCACAATAATATCGTGGACCATCACAATATATAGAATTACAAGTCTCTTTGCTTAAATTAAGAGTTACGGTGCAACAATGACTTAAAAAAAAAAAAAAGACTACATAGACCATGATCCTTTACTCCATTTCAGTGTAGACTTACATGAAGAAATAACAGTTCTAAGCACTTTTAAGTTCTTTGGGTTAAGTCTTGTCAAGGCGTTTTAAGAGGAAAAAGTAGCATATTAACAGTTTTAGCTGTTTAACCTCCACAAAATATTGCAATACAAATATTTTACCGTGAGATGTATATCGTAAAAATATCATAACGAGAGATTTGGATATTGTTACATTCCTAATCGTGAGCCTCCCGACCATATCGTGAGCTTTGATATCGCAATAAATATCGCACCATGAGGTTCACACTGTGACGATATCGTGAGACTTGGATATCCTTACACCCCTAAACAGAGTGTATAAATGCCGTAATGTCGTAAAACACTAAAACCAGTTAAGTCAAATAAAAGCAAACCCATAAAATAGCAATAATTTAAAAAATTATAAAATAAAAATTGTGTTAATTAATCATCCACATTTGAATTAGTTTTATTTCAAATTTTAAATATTAGACTTTTTAAAAACTCTTTAAAAACTATTTAAATGGATAAAGACAAAGAGCATTTCCTTAAAGTTAACGCTACGTAGCACTGTGTAACTTTTTTGGTTGGGATCCGTCACTTTCTTGTTTGTATGGATATGCCATTGCTTTGCTGGAATGTTCCACAGTATGACATTAAACAGCTCTGCATTACATTTATTCAATTACAAGTGGTTTTATGGCTCAAAAATACCTAGAAAAAGATTAATTGTGACTGTAAGCGGAGTCGCCTCTCCACAGATCTGACCTCTAACTTGGTCTGGTTTGGTTTCCATGAAGATAGAAAGGTTTAATGCCATACTGTGAAACATTCCAGACAAGAAAAGCATTTGACTGACCCTCCACCAGAAAAGTTACACAATGACCTTTAACATTTTATCTAAAAAAATCCCAAAATTAAACTCGTCATTGTTATTTGTAAAGTTTTTGAAGTTGAATGGAAATTTCTGTCTCTTTGGTTTTCATGAGTTTGTATAGATGCTTCCATTGTCTGATTGATGATATATTGATCAGTTCATCACTAATTTAAGAATACCCATACAAATATTGACAAATATTGATTGTCCATTTATCAAATTTCTATTTCTCTCTGGAATTTGGTCATTTTGTTGCTTGATGCATTTGATATTTTGAAACGTTTACTTCTTTCACATAGTTTTTGTATGTCTACTGCTTCTGAATATTTTTGTGACCGAGATGCATAGAGCTTTTATTTGTATTTGTATTTTCTCATTTTCACCATTTATCCAGTTTTTATTATTATTCTGAATTGGAGAAATATCAAATTGTGCAAATAGATTTTTTATGAAGCCGTGACAACTCCTAAACCTTACGACTTTTTTCTATTTGCATTGTGTAACTTTTCTGGTTCGTTGCTTTGTCTGGAATGTTTCACATCATGGCATTAAGCCTTTCTGTCGTCATGGTGACCAAACCAGAGCAAGTTACAGGTCAGATCTGTGGAGAGGTGACCCGCTCAGTCAGAATGCCTGTTTTTCTAGGTATTTTTGAGCGATAAAACCACCTGTAATTGAATAAATGTGAAGTTAAAACGTGAAAACTACTAAACCTTACAACTTCTTTTTACTTCTTTATATAACTCTTAAAAAGCCATCATTCCTACTTATGTATTTCCCGAGTACACATCTTCTTCCTTACGTTTCCTCGTTGGCGTAGGAGCTTTTAATCCTCGAACACATGGGGAAACGTTTCAAGAGGATCCGACCCAGATCTGTGGACTTTAAAGACGCGGCAAGGCTGTCCACAGACTCATGGAATATTGATACTGTCATGTTTACCCATCAGCCCTCGTTTCCCTCAGCCAATCAAAACTGCATTGATTGTGCACAGATCTCTGGCTCCTATGGGGGTGTGCGCTGAATTTCGATGGCTGTACTGGGAGATGTTCAAAGTGTGTATGAAAGGTTAGACTAGACAGTTTGATATGATGGATATACAGTATTAGAGGAATAGATTTGAGATTTTGTGAGAACATTTACCTCAGATTTCCTTTGTTGACAGCTCTGGTGAAGTCAGTATTTTTAGTTCCTGGTTTGACACGGGGAGCTGGAGTAGCTTCATGACAGTTACTAAGCAACCAAGTAATATTAAATGTAAAAAAAACAAAAACGGTCATCTGTGCTCAAGATTGATCTGTGTACCATTCGTTCTTTTGAATTTCATAAAGGATGAAAAACAATAAAATGAGAAAACAGTTTATTTGATTATTTCGTTTTAGTGTCAAACAAAAAAACACATTTCGACCTCTATTTCCAGTATTTAATTTAATGTTTATTTCAAATAACACCAATCAAAAAACAGTCCCAGTGCCTATTTTGATTAGATTTTAATAAAATTTTAATTGGATATTTTATTCTCTCTGGTTTTTTGCCACAGAAGAGCCGATGCTAGAAGGACTTACCTGAAAAATTGTTGCAGTTTTGTGGACAAACATGTCATCATTCGTGTCTTAGAAAGTCACTGTTGAACTCCATAATGAGAAACAGGAAGCAGTGATAAACTTTGTTTTTTCCATGGTCAGAGTTTGAAAGAGCTATCCATGCTTTCATAACATCATGTCTGGACTATTGCCGTTCTTACAACGGCGCTTACAACACGTCCAGAACGCTGCAGATCGTCTGCTCACAAATACTAAGAAACGTGAACACATCACACCTGTTCTGTGTGACCTGCACTGGCTCCTGTCTCATATCAGGTGCAATTTAAAATGTTATTTATTGTTTTCAAATGTTTGCACTCTATGGGTCCAGTCTTTTTGAGGGAGTTACTGCAGCCCTGTCCTCCACCCAGAGTCCTGAGATCAGCCGACCAGCTCCTGTTGGTCGAGCCCAAAACTCGGGTCAAGACGAGAGGTGACAGAGACTTTTCTGTGACAGCGCCCAGACTGTGGAACAACCTTCCTCTTCCTGTCAGATCCTCTCAGTCTGTAACACAGTTTAAGATGAGACTAAAAACTCACCTCTTCTCCCTGGCATTTAGTACGAGCTAGTCAGGTTATCTTTGTGTTTTTATTGTAGTTTTCCTATGTTTTCTGTATATATGTATTTGTAACTGTTTCTTCTATTTTGTTGACTTGTATGTGAAGCCCTTTGGTCAGCTGAAGTTGTTTAAAATATGCTATATAAATAAATTTGAATTGAATTGATTTTGTTCAGTTGACACCATAGAACTATAATAAAAATTGTTTTTATTACAGATCCATGGTTGAGCAGCAGAATGTCCGGGGCAAATAAACCAGAGAAAATAAAATATCAAAATTAAAATAGTCACAGAGACTTTAAACTTTAAATAAAATATTGGTAATATCTGTTGTTTTTTTTTTTTTGTTTTTTTTTTTATGCTAAAAGGGAATAATGAAATAACAAACGCTTTTGTAATTGTGTATAATTGTTGAATTTTGTTGTTTTTTCTCAAATTAGTTTTATTATGTGTCAAACAGTCAAGTGTGAGTGAGTGTGAGTGTGTGTGTGTGTGTGCCTGTGCCCGTGATTAATCGAGGTCAGCCCATTAGTCTGACAGCCCAATAGTCCAGGACTGAACCAGGACTAAACCAGGTCTGAACCAGGTCTAAACCAGGTCTAAACCAGGTCTAAACCAGGACTGAACCAGGACTGAACCAGGACTCAGCCAGGTCTAAAACAGGACTGAACCAGGACTGAACCAGGACTAAACCAGGTCTAAACCAGGTCTAAACCAGGACTGAACCAGGACTGAACCAGGACTGAACCAGGTCTAAACCAGGTCTAAACCAGGTCTAAACGAGGACTGAACCAAGTCTAAACCAGGATTAAACCAGGACTGAACCAGGACTAAACCAGGTCTAAACCAGGTCTAAACCAGGTCTAAACCAGGACTGAACCAGGACTAAACCAGGACTGAGCCAGGACTGAGTCGGGACTAAACCAGGATTGAACAGGACTGAACGAGGAGCACAGCCGCTGAACTGATCACCTCTACCGATGGTTTTATTTAATAAAAACACTAAAGTCTTAGTCCATCACTCCAGGAAAAGGACACACATCAAGTATTTTTTTTCTGTTTGTCATTCATTTGATTCACCTGAAATGCCCGCGTGTGATCACAACCTGCCCGCATAACTGCCCGTAAAATTCCAGAACATTAAAACCCATCTGTTTCAGCAACCTGACCTGGTGCAGGACTCTGTACCAAGCCATGTGTGAACCTTGTGTGAGCCTTGATTAAACTATGTAGGTGGTGGCTCCTTGCAGTAACATGAGAAACAGGTGGCGGACCCCTCACCAAAATACAATAAAAGATAATCAGAAGTCAAAGGTTATTAGAAGTTATTTTCCAGTTTATGTTATAATGTTGTTTCCTCATCAAAAACATGACTTCACGTATGTTTTGTTTCATTCACACATATTTAACACACACACACCACCTATTTATTTAGTTCATCTCTCAAAAGAAAACACTTAGTTCCACTTTGTGATGTCATGTAGTAATACAGGAAGTGCTCCACTGTGTTTTAAACTCCATACACCTTCACTGGAATCATTTGGATAATTTCAACCCTACCACTTTATCACATCACAAGGTGGAACAGAGCAGATGTAGAAGACTCATAGGATTATTCAAAGATATGTGAATTAAACAAAACACAGACAGACATTCGAACAACAAAAATTCAAAAAACAAACAAACAAAAAATAAATAAATAATAAATAAATACTGGATAACAACAAATGAATATGCTATAGGCTGTTTCACATGCCAGTATAGGAACAACAGAATAAATGTCATAGCAGTCCCAAAAATTAATTGATTTTAATAAAAGGACTAAATCTTGGTCCGCGTACCATTCTTTCTTTTGAATTTCAGTTAAGAATGAAATAGAGTAAAATGGGAAAATAAGAATTTGAATTGATTTATTTGGAGGATAAGCCCCTTGAGATGTCTTGCCATCTCGTTTTCATAAATACAACAACGAAAGACAGACCCAGTAGGGCAGACAGTTGGATACATAATATCAAATAAGCATCAAAACAAGAAAACGCTTCAGAGCACCATCACAACACAATCACTGTTCTTTTCACTAATGAAACGACACACATCACATCAGGTTTGTGAAGTTGTAGAGAATTCGTTTGTATCATGTTTTTGAAAACTGTCATACAGGAGCTTGGGTTACTCAGACTTCAGGAGGTTTGAATAGGCCCTATAGAGAGATTGCTATATTACTCAAACATGGATGGATGACATATAAACCCCTTCAAGCCAGATTTTGATGAGGGAATAAAATTATAACATGGTAGAGAGTTAATTTTGCGTAATACCACCTCTTTGATCAACCTTGAAGAACTGAGATCCAAACCTACTGTACATATAAGATTACCATTTTGCTAAGAAGACCTTGTTGTATTTTCTGCACCCTCCTCCTCCTCCTCCTCTGCGTTCATAGCTTTATTCGCCTCCTATAAACTCAGTGACATGCCTCCACACACAGGCTCAGAATTTGCTGGTAATTGGGCATTGATTTCTGGTGCAGGTTTCAATCAATGGGCCGTAAACAGCACAATGTCATTGCACTGGAGGTACCATAGAGATATATTGTTCTGCACCAACTGAGCTCTTCATTGTCTTCATTGTCTTTACGCTGAAAAAAAAAAGGGATCTGGGTGTGGTTTTTATCTCAAGTGAAATGTGTCATGTTGAATTTAAATTTTGAAGTTTTAAATTAAACAATGAACCAACCTTATTAGATGCAAACAGCGCAGAGTAAGAGTTTAAAAATGACACTATTTCCCGATACATTTGTCCCTCTCTATAACGCGGTTCACTTTTTCGCGGCATCGCTGTTTCACAGATTTTTCTTACAGCATATGAACATGCATTGCATTCCTCCCCTGCGTCCTGATTGGCTGAGATATTGTAGATTATTGTCAATCAGTCTCCTCCATGCCTTGTCTCCTGTACAGTACAGAATGTGTTCAGCCAAATGTATGTAAATGTTCGATCTCTAGCAGTGTGATTCTGAAGTGCTGTATGTTTCCCGACAAAATCCACAATGTCGACGAAACGTTCTGCACTGACAAAGACTCCTGCGCTCACACCCAAAAGTTTGGACTAGTTGGACTTCTGGTCACGCTTGAAGGAAGGTAGAAGTTACACAGCTGTAGGGCTCCATTACGGAATAAATTAATCTTCAGTTCGTTACATAAAGAAGGAAAATAACATAAGGACGACAGAAGCAATAAGTTTTAAGAAGGACGCAAAAAGGATTGTAACTGTCCGGTGTGAGAAAAGTGTATAAAGTGTGTGGTCAGGGGTTTTACAGCCTTAAAACAGATATAATAATTGTAAAAAATAAAGTTGACTACTTTGCAGATTTTGCTTATTGCTGGTTATTTTTAGAACATAACCCCCATGATAAACGAGGGACCAATGTACATGAGTTTTTCTCGCAACTGAAAACACCATGTGATGTCTTATATATTGCATGAAAAATGTAGAAAATATAAAGTAATGAAGTAAAAGTAAAGTACCCACTATAAAATTACTTTTGTACTTTGTTACTTTCCACCACTGAGAAGCTGTATCCAGTAGTTTTATTTGCACTGACATAAAGAGCTTTATCTAGACCAGGGGTGGGCAATCATTTTTTCTGTGGGGTCACATGAGAAACAGAAAATATTGTGGAGGGCCAAAATGTTTAACTCAATTGTACATAAAATTAACTGTAATTCTTTATAAAAAAAAAAAAAAACTGTAAATATCATTGTTTTGACTAGCTGGTCTGACTGGTAAGCGTCTATGTTACGACTAAGCAATAAAAAGTAAGGCTACCTTACAAAAAATGTCAAAAATGTTACCATACATTGTGAAAGTATAAAATATGTTTATTTTGTATTTCCAAATGAGCTTAAACTGGCCGGTCAGAGTCAGCCAAAGAGCTGTATGTGGCTAGCCCAATTCATCAGCAGGTTTCACTTTGTGGAAACTGTTTGACCTCACAGCATTAAGATTTGTTCACTCGACTGTAAGCAGGTACTTTTTTTATTTAACCAATCTCTCCTATTTGGTCGTGACGTATGTAAACAAACAGGGTTAACTGGTATATTAAGCTTTTGCCAAATCTGGTAGGAAGAAGGGCAATAACGTCTTTCCCCTTGATAAAATTCATCAAACATTTTTTTTGTTCCGGCTTTAAATCCTTGATCTCGGGAATCGTTGCCAACACAGAATGTATGTCTTCGTCTACATCCATCCCGACCGCTTTGTTTACTGTTGTGCTGTACCACAAAAGGGACCCAGACAGGCACTTGAGTTTGACGTCATGGCTTCACAGTTCTTTACTGATTGGCCGGTGCGCGGTTTACATCTTCCGGGGTTCTTGCAAACCGTCTAGTGTATTCTGATTCCTGACCTAGTCACTGGAGAGAAATGAAATTGAGCGGAGTCAAGCCTGGCTAGTATGTGGCCTGGGAGCTGTACAATGCCCAGGTCTATTCTGGCCGGTTGTTTCCTCGTCACAAACAGACCTGGAGTTGTGTTTTGTTTCATTCACATTCATGTTTAACACACAAACCCTGTATATTTAATTTCTTCTCTTAAAAAAAAAAAAAAAAAAAGGAAAAAGAAAACACTAATACAGGAACTAAAGGTAGCTGTTAACTGGAAAACTACCACTTCATGACATCACAAGGTGGAACAGAGCATTTTGAGTTTGGAGTTTTGGAGATGTAGACAGTATAAGAATGAAGGATTACTCAAACATGTGTGAATGAAGCAAAACTTGACTCGATGTACATTTTGGATGAGGTAACAACATTATAACATTTCTTTAAAATTGAAATAGGTGTGATTGACAGGTAGATTAGCCAATCGGAGACATGCATGGGCCAACCTTTCTTTTTTTCCAGCTTATGATGAAACAAAAAAGAAAAAAGGTATCACAGGGGACTGAAAAAGATCACAGATTTCTGGAGAATTAATGAGCGAAGTACTAAACTGTGAATCTGAGGTGAGAGAAATTAACCACAGATGACCAATGAGCTCCTTCGCTTCAACTGCATCACTGAAATGAACAAATCTGATTGGACGGAACTGTCTGAATCAAATATTGTGTTTCGTATTTTTAAATTACAACGCTATTTCTATCTAGAATCTACCTGTCCTTTAGCTCTCTTCCTTCTTCACATCCACGTCAGCGTATTCAGGTGAACTGATAAATCGCCCGTAGCAACCAAGGCAGGAGTCAATGAGAGACAGACAGTATCCTTTTCCCATTGGAGCCCTTTAATCGAGCATTGATCTGCCAGCGCACAGTGGAGTGGGCTTACACCTGAACAATATAATGTCAAGGGTGGAGGAGACGAGGAGATAGGAGCTAGGAGGTAGGAGCTAGAGGGTCAGCGTTGTATAGCTCATCGAAATTCATGGCATGCTTTGGGGTGACAGTGAGAGTCCCAGTCCATATGCGATTGTAAAATGAAAGAGATTGAAAAAAAAAAAAAAAATGGAATTATCGTTTCAGTCTGACCTATATTTGAGCTGTGAGACGGAGGCAGGGACGGAGGGGTGTGGGTAAAGATGGAGAGGGCTGAAGCATTTAAAGGTTCAATGTTACGCAAAATTGCCTCTTGAGAGCTTTTAGCCATGTTAGAATGGTGTTACCTCCTCAGAAATATACGTGGAGTTGTGTTTTGTTTCATTCACACATGTTTGAGTAATCCTTTATTAGTTAGTCTCTCTACATCGCCAAAGCTCAAAATGCTCTGTTCCACCTTGTGATGTCAAGAAGTGGGAGGTTTCATGTTAAGAGCTACCTTTTACCTTTTGTCAATTCCAGGTGTTATCCAAATGAGCAGACCAGAGCGTCTTCACTTTTTATTCTGCATTTAGACGAGCATTTTCGGGAGGAAATCTACGTGCATACGGTGACACCAAAGTGTGTGGAATTCGATGCCAGGTTTCTGTGTACTGTATGTATGTGACATAAACGCATATGTGACGTGAGCAGATCTGACCAGAGTTTTGCATCTTGGGCAGTGTCGACGGAAACGCTACGGTGGAGCATATTCAACTTTTCCACCCTGGAGGGTGGTTTCAGATTTTTGCGTTTTTAACCCCCAAAAATGCCGTCACCATCTAAATGAAAGGCATTTCCGAAAAAATATGTTGTTGTTATTACCTGCAAGCGTACTCGTGCAGGGTTTGGGCATCAAACATGTATGAATGAAACAAAACTCAACTCCAGGTGTGTTTGTGATGAGGAAACAATATTATAACATAGATCAGAAAGCAGCACATTATGGACCCTTTATAAATTAAAAAAAATACATATAAAAAATAAAAAACCCAATGGACAAACAGCTCTACAAGGGATGTGCAAAAATTTCGAAATATTGATATGTCGTATTGCTTAATGTGATGATATAATATCGATATCGGGGACTCTTGTATTGATATATATCGAGTATTTTTTGGTATATTTTACAAAATTATTTTGTCACAGCGCTACACTTTTGTTGTTTGTTCAGAGGAAGGAAACTCGTTTATGCAAAACATTTGAGATTTTTACTGTTTTGATGATTAAAATGTTTGTATTTCATATTCATTGGCACAAGAAGTGGTTTAGCAAAGACTTTTAGTATCGTAGTCATAATTTAGACATTATTTTTATTGAACCGAATCGTATTTTGACATATATAAAATGAAATATTTCGCACTGAATCATATCAAATTGAAAGTGCACTGTATTGAGGTATGTATCGTATCGTGGCCTTTGTATCGAGGTATGTATCACATCGACATGAATGGTACCAGCCCTAAAGCTCTACCTTACATTTATTCAGTTAAGTTAGTTTTATAGCTCAAAAATACTTAACTGACATTCTGTCTGTGAGCAGGGTAACCTCTCCACAGATCTGACCTGTAACTTGGTCTGATTTGGTCTTCCTGAAGATGAAAAGATTTAATACCATACTGTGAAACATTCCAGACAAAGTAGTAACATCTCCATAGAGAAAAGTATTTGACAGACCCTCCACCAGAAAAGTTACACAATGCACCTTTAAGTGAAGTCAGTTTTGCGTGTTTTTCTGTGACATTCTTACATTTACACACATTATAGCGCTTAGATAAATTACATTTGTTGATATCTTTAGGCTGTTTTATATTTTACTTGGGCACCGTCTCCTAATTGAATCCCGCTCACTCTGACTCCATCTTCGCTGCCAGAGGAGCGCTTATCTCCCTTCAGCCAATAAGTGCGGGTGAAAACCAAATGTCGAAAGGTGGAATGGCTTCGTGCTGTGTTTTTGGCAGGCTAAGGAGCAGCTACGGTCTGGATTTACAGAGATGGGGAGATAGAGAAATGATGTTTTGGTTTTTGGACTCCTCCTGGGTAAAAGGCTGGAGGGGTATTGGAAAAGTTGGGTAAGACGGTTGTTGTTGTTGTTGTCGTCGCAAGCTGGAGATAATATATTTAGAGATTTTTGGAGGTACAAAAGGTTGCCAAGGTTTTAATGTGTTTGTAGTTATGATAAACATGCAGAGACCAGGCCCATACAACGTGTGGCCCATGGGCCTAATCAGGTCCTCCAAACGTTTGGGTTTAAATATATATCTTTTTTCCATTGTTTACCAGTTTAGTCCTGGTTTAATTCTGGTTTTGGTCTGTTTGACATTTAGGCAATGCAATGTTGAGACCTTTTGTATTTTATTTTATTTTTGTACCATACAAATAACTTGAATAAACGTGGGATAGGCTCAAATTGGTTACAACTTTTGAACAAGTTATCCGACTTCAAGAGGAGTGTGTACCTGGCTCAGTGTCTCATTTGTCCATTTAAATAGAAGATTTGAGAATTGTTTTGTTGCTAAAATATGACATAAAGAAGGTTGGTTTGTGTAAAATGTTCACCATCAACACCAACACCACAAACACTGCACTTTACACTGCCTTAAAATGGCTTTGTGGTCCATATAGAATTTATTTGTAGAATCATTTGGATAATTTCAGCCCAGGAATTGCCAATCTCTACTGAACTAAAGGGAACAGTTTTTATTATGATGCTGTATTAATGTCATATTAATTTTGTAGATGAATTTCCATTAACGTGCTGCAGTTGGAGATAAGTAGTCCAGGCTGGCGCCACCTAGTGCCTCCGCTCAATTTCATTTCTCTCCAGCGACTAGGTTAGCAATCAGAATACACTAGACGGTTTCAAAATCCCTGGAATTGTGAGTTTGGGCACAAACTCATACATTCTGTGTTGGCAGCGATTCCCAAGATCGAGGATTTAAAGCCAGAACAAAGAGAATGTTTGGTGAATTTTATCAAGGGGTAAGATGTTATTGCCCTTCTTCCAACGGAATTTGGGAAAAGCTTAATGTACCAGTTCATAAAGAAATTATTTGATGTCTCCTCCTAGTAAAGATGGCGACAGCAATGGCTAAAGACCGCCACACACTACTGGAGAATTTGCCTGATTTGGCTGCGATTTGCTTCTCCCGACCTGTCTTTCTGTCTTCGTGTGTGAGTTTGAAGCCGCTGCGCTCCTCATGTGTGGTGTCACCGTCGGATCGTAACCGCTAAACATCAGCCACGCTACGGAAACAGCCGATAAAACAGAGCGTCAGGAGCAGACGGAGTGACAAACACAGAGGCGCAAGATACAAACTCAGAATATAGCGAAAATGTATTACTACTCAAATTTTAAGTGCAGCATCTCAACCAAATTATCCACAGAATTTGTCCTCCGCAAATAATGACATCCAGTTCACAAAACCGTACTATTAATCCAGTTTGAAGTGTTCTTTGAAAGTAAAAGGCTAAAGTATTTCCTCACGTGTGTCTGTTCACATCCACAGAGCGCACGGATTGAGGTCCTGTGTACTTTATCGTCAATCTTTTATGCATTAAAAATCATTTATCTGAAGTATTGCACCACATTTCACAAATAATAATGATACAGTTTTGATTTGTATCTAAACTTGAAGTGCAGTGCTCTGATTTTTGAACATGTAAGAGTCTCAAAGCGAGTGGCTTTACTGTAGACAGGAAACAGCGGACACGATCGCCCTCACAACTGTGTAGCCTGTGGTCAAACCCCGCTGCAGTCTTTGCGATCGGAAATTTCAGATGAGCATTTTCGGGAGGAAATCTGCGTGCATACGGTGACGCAAAAGTATGTGGAATTCGATTGGCTATGCATGTCAGGCAGCTAGGTGGTGACCCTAGGTGGTGATGTGTGTGATGTAAACGCGTACGCGACGTGAGCAGATCTGGCCAGAGTTTTGCGTCTTGGGCAGTGTGGACGGAAACGCTATGGTGGAGTGTATTCAACTTTTCCACTCTGGAGGGCTGTTTCAGATTTTTGTGTTTTTAAGCCCCAAAAACGGCATCAGTCTTAATGATCTAAATGGTCCGATAAAATATTTTATCGTTTTTACCCGCAAGTGTTCTGATGTAAACAGGCCCTAAGTCTCATCCGATTCTCCTTGTGTCTGTCTGTGTCCTTTTTGTCGCACGTTTAAAAATCATTTAAGACTGAAAAATCCTGTAGTGTGTGGTGGTCTTAAGGTGAATAAAGTACGAAGGTATCAGATAACACTTTAAATTCCACTTTTCAACATATGTGTGTAGATTTGTGTACAGTCCATAGTTCAAGAGTACATGTGCCCTGTACTTTGACACGTCCATGCTGTCTGCCCCGTCTGATCCAGGGAGTAGGGGGTGGGGGGGCTTATGGGGGGGCGCTGTGTTAGCCTGTCTGCGGACAGGATTATGAGGGGGTCCTGGAGGTGACAGCGGCTGGCCCCAAGTACACACGCAAACAAGGGCTTTGGAAAGGCCTAATTTACAGCGCACTGTCCCACACGTGTCACTGGAGCTCTGCGGCAGCTCTGCAAAAAGAACTGGGTTAAAAATGACTTGAATCGTAATATTTATTTCTATTACTTGAAAGGCTCATATTACACTATTTTCTGATCTATGTTCTAATGTTGTTTCATCATCGCAAACAGACCTGGAGTTGTGTTTTGTTTCATTTACACATGTTCAGTTCTTCTTTCAAACAGAAAACACTGCTGCGTTTTTAAACTCCACACACCTTCAGAGGAATCATCTTAATCATTTCAACCCTGGAACTGCCAATCTATACTGAACTAAAGGGAATTAGTTTTTTATTATGATGTTGTATTAATGTCGTATTCATTTTGTAGATGAATTTCCATTAACGTGCTGTAGTTGGAGATAAGTAACCAGGCTGGTGCCACCTAGTGCCCCTGCTCAATTTCATTTCTCTCCAGCGACGAGGTCAGGAATCAGAATACATGGTTTACAAAAACCCTGGAATAGCGAATTTGGGCACCAACCAATCAGCGAAGAGCCATATATTCTGTTCTGGCAATGATTCCCGAGATCGAGGATTTAAAGCCGGAATAAAGAGAATGTTTGGTGAATTTTATCAAGGGATAAGATGTTATTGCCCTTCTTCCTATGGGATTTGGGAAAAGCTTAATATACCAGTTAACCCCGTTAGCTTCGTATTACATACGTCACGACCAAATAGCAGCTATTGGTTAAATGAAATAAAGTACCTGCTTACTGTCGAGCTAACAGATCCTAATGTTGCGAGGTCAGACTCACTTCGTAGAAACCGGCTGATGAATCAGGCTAGGAGATAAGGGTAGGCACAATAAACTTTAGCTTCTGCCTACACCTGGTCAATGTTCTACAGAAAGAAAATGTTTTATTTTATGAGCATCAGACTGAATATAATGTATGTAGACTGTATTGAGTTAAACACTGACCAAATAAAAACACATGAACATTAGGGCTGTCACAATAACCGAAATATTGTGATATTGTATCGTCAAAAGTCTCACAATAGTACTGTGGGGCATCACAATGTATCAAATCACAAGTTCCTTTGCTTAAACGCTTTGTTTTACAGCTGCAATAGCTAATAAACATCGGGAACTACATATCCCATGATTCATTTCAGCACAGACAACATAAAGTTATATGTTTTTACTTGAATTCTTGGGATTAAGACGGAAATAATTCACACCAAAATCTTGTCAATTTTAAAAGCAAAAAAGTGTCCTATCTACATTTATATCAGCTTCTCCAAAATATCGCAGTAAATATCGTACCGTGAGATGCATATCGTGATAGTATCGTACCGAGAAATTTGGATATCATTACATCGATAATGAACTAAAAAGCAGCTGTTAACTTGAAAACTACCACTACATGACATCACAAGGTTGAACAGAGCATTTTGAGCTTTAGACATGAAGACAGACTAAAAATAAAGGATTAATCAAACATGTGTGAAGATGTTTTTGAGGAGGAAACAACATTATGACATGACTTAAACCTCACAAGAATCAGTTTTGCGTAATATAGGACCTTTAATGCAGCTAAATTATTTTTAAAATCTCCAAAAAGTCAATATTCTGCAATAATTTCACATAAAGACAGAGATTGCACAGCACCTTTTAACCGCTTTAGGCATAGTGCAGCTCACAAACACATATAGCCCGTATAATCCAATAGACTTTTCCATATGGCGCGGCGTAAAAGCATCGCCCTGTAGAGTCAGCCAATTTCATTAACATTTCGTGGTTTTAAACGGCCAGATTAGCTCTTATCCTCCTGTTTCCAGACCCAAAGCGGAGTCCTAGGATGCGGGCTCATTATGGAGATGGGATACAGGAGATGCTCGCGTCTTATCCGATTGCAGGCTGGGTTTTGGCAGACTTTGTTAATGGACTTGGAGTAGCGCTAGCCAGAATAATAAAGGATAGGAGTTAGCTAATTAGGATTTAATTAGTAATGGGTGTCAATGATCTGTGGAGGCTGCATGGGTGGTGGTTTGCTAACTGTACTGAACTGCAGGTTGTGTAAGGAGCTGGAAAACATTGAGGAAATCCATATATGATGAGAACCAAACTTAAATCCAATCGGGCCATAGTCCAGGATAGCACGGTTATAGTAAAAAAACTCTTTATTTTGACTATAGAATGCCATTTTCAACATTAAATCGTGTATTTCAGTGATGGGTGTAGGTTTCATAGTGGTCCATCTTCTTCTGATAGAGCTCAAGATCATTCTAAAGCAATTCAGGAGATGTATATTTCAACCTTTGTGTGGTTAATAATGCGTTTAACTATTCAGAATCAGAATGCCTTTTATTTGTCAGTTTCTTCACATGTACTAGACCAAGGGTGTCCAAACTTTTTTTCGTAAAGGGCCACATATCTAAACACAGACGAAGCAGAGGGCCGGTCGAGGGCCGTACACTGATGCTCAATACCATGAATTACTGAAATATGTGCAAGTTTAAACACGTTAGAATGAGCCATCAGTCTTTATTCATGCTAAGATCCTTAAAACCACACACTAAATATAAATACTAGCTTTATCAAGGTACATTTTCAGAAAACGTGCAGTAAAAAGTAAATTTTTCATTGATGCAAGGTAATTTGGGCCAATTCTCCTGGAAGCCTGAGGGCCAAGAAAAATTTGTCAGAGGGCTGCATTTGGCCCTACTAGACCATTGTTTCTCGAACACTGGGTCAATTTTTTTGGGTCGCCTTGTCACAATCTTCATGTAGGTCTGCAATGTACAGTTCTGACACTGATCTGCTGCTGCGCTCTTGTCCTGCAGCCCGGATGGGAACACACTACAAAAACACAGACAGGTCCACCTATCTCATTAGAAACGTTGAAATGTTAAGACATGTTTTGTATCATTTCTAATCTTTTTGTAATTATTTTATTGACTATTTTGTTCCAATATTGCTGGTTCAGTTGAATGTTGAAAAGAAAAAGAAACGCGCTACATTTAATGTCCAAATAGGCGACTTATGGATCCTTTTACTGCTGCTTAAAACTTGAGTAATACTAATTGTTCAGAGAGAGACACGATCACTCAGTCAACTGTAAAATATGGTCAAAATATGGTCAAATCCACCTTTATTATAATGTCTATTGACTTGGGTCGTGAAGGTTTGTGACTTTTAAAATATGGGACCCCAGAAAAAAAGTTTGGAAAACACTGTATTAGACATTCAAAGGAATCGAAATTGGACCTGCCACCCCGTCCGTACATTACAAACACATAATAAAATATGACATGGGGAGGCTAGACTTGGACTGGACCGGATGACAGGGAGCAGAAGAAGAAACAATGCAGCATAAACTGAGGATAGGGGGAAGAAGAAAAAAAGAGAACAGCCCCCAGACCATGCTCCCCTCGAGGCTTGATATGGGACCAGTATACAAAAAAATGACATCAGCATAGTCAAAAACACAGTACAAATGGTTAGACTTGCAGCTGGTAAGGAGAGGGGGTAGAGTTAAACCAGCGTAGGCAAGCACCCATCCGGATCCTGCAGCCACAAGTTGACTAATCAAAAAATGAATGGACTATGCTCATTCGTTGCAGCCTTCACAGACCTTCAAAAGCCATATGTGTTTGGGTTAAAGCTGTGGAACTCTAAATAATTGTTTAAAAGGAAGTCAGACTATTTCACAATGTAAAAGAATATTTTAAACAAACATTTTAAACAACACCAACTTAAAAGTCTGGATGATTTATAGATGTCAAATACATATTAAGAATTATGGTTTACAGATGAGGGTATGGGGAAAAAGGCAAGACCATCAAATCAATGAATTTAATGATGCATTGTGTAACTTTTCTAGTGAAGAGTATGTCAAATGCTTTTCTCCATGGAGATGTTATTGCTTTGTCTGGAATGTTTCACAGTATGGCATTAAACCTTTCTATCTTGATGGAGACCAAACCAGACCAAGTTACAGGTCAGATCTGTGTTGTTTAATGTCATACTGTGGAACATTCCAGACAGAGCAATGACATCTCCAGAGAAACAAGCAGGTGGTGGACCCTCATCAGAAAATATATGTAAAGGGACACATATGATGTATTTTCTTCATATCTGCTCTTTTTTAATCATGCCATTTATAATTGACATTTATTGCATGATTATTACTTTTACTACTGTGCAACAAATAAAAAAAAATTAAAAAAAAGCAAAATGGAATTCACAGACCTGTTCAAGACTGACATGTTTAGAAGGCAGTGTTATCATCACTCTTTCTCATTCATTTCATAGGACAGCAAAACAAACACATTAGTTTGACATTTTGACACTTTGACATGTGAACAAATGCTTGTTTATATTGTTGAGTTAAAATGTGATGTCCATCTGTCCGTCCATTTCCTAAAGGTCGCTCATTTATGTAGGTGCTTGATAAAATTTCACTATCAAACTGCCGTGCTCCACTATATCTTTAAACCAATTTGTCCAACAATTACACTTAAGAAAGTTTATTACACGGTTATTAGGATTTTAATGCTAAATGTTACATCAATAAACTTCACTTGTACATGTGGAAATGTTTTCTAACGAGGTTCTAATGTTACTCATGTGTGGTCGGGTGGTTGATAATCACCATAACTGTTCTGGTTTTTCATAATTGATGATGTTTGGAGGCTAACGCTAACTAACCCATTGAAAATAGATTAGAGGCAAAGTATTAAACTGTACCAGGCTTCAGAATGCATCAGCTCTGTTTACAAACACTGGAGTGATCTATTATAGAGGACAGAGAGCATCATGCGAGTGAAGGAAAACCATCATCATTTACTTATCTGCAAATGTCAAAATTTATGATTTTATTTTGCTGTCCTATTAAAGCCACAGTATGTCATTTTTTTTTATATACCATATTTTCTGGGCTATTAGGCCCTCTGGATTATAAGGCGCACTGTCATTAAATGGTCTATTTTCGAACTTTTTTTTCCACAAATAAACCGCACCGGACTTTAAACGAAACACAACAGTTCAGTTGGACTTTGTTTGGTGACTCACGGTGACTCTGGGCTTTGTTCAGTTGTGGCGTGTAGGGAGGGTGCTGTCTGGGACCGCTGGATTGTCGGCGTGTTCAGTCGTGTGTAGAAGTGGCACATTGCACTCGCTATTTCGGATTGTTCCTCCGTTCCATTCCTCATCGACGTGAAGTGATGAGTGTGGCTGTGGGTGTTTTTCGCTGTGCGGTCGCTGTCTGCTCCGTGTGTGTTTGCGTGTGCTGCGGGTGGTGTGGCTTTGTAGTTTCCTGAAGAGGCTTAAGAGAGTGCGTCTAATAGCCTGGAAAATACAGTATATAAAAGTGTGTGTTTTCATTATGGGAGTATTTATTGCAGTGAAATTGTTTGAAAAACTTGTGTCCTTACTTTGATTGGGCTTGCATCTCCACAAACCTGGCTCTTACATGGCCTTGACTATGACCAATATCTTCATGGAGAATGTTCTGGAGGATCTATTTTTATGGAATTATGCAGTTTAAATAAAATAATACGGTGTGGAATGGCCCAATCAAATTCTATATACGTTTGCATCACCGTATGCACACAGATTTCCTCCCGAAAACACTCGTCTAAACTCAGAATAAAAAGTGAAGACGCGACGGCACTTTTGCGTCTTCTGTTCAGACCATCATATACACGTAGTCTTAAGCAGCCGAATTCCTTCTTAAGTGACAGTTGCATTGAATTCATCAACACTAACCTATGAACACTTAGCCAGGCTAAGTAGGACCTCCGTTCAATTTCATTTATCTCCAGCGACTATGTCAGGAATCAAAATACAATAGACGGTTTGCAAAAACCCCAGAAGTGCAAGTTCGGGCACCAGCCAATCAACGATTCCTGAGATCAAGGATTTAAAGCTGGAATAAAGAGAATGTTTGGTGAATTTCATCAAGGGGAAAGATGTTAGTGTCCTTCTTCCTACGGGATTTGGGAAAACCTTAATATACTACTTAGCCCCGTTAGAGGCACATTACATACATCACAACCAAATAGCAGAGATTGGTTAAATATTAAAAGTACCCGCCTACTGTCAAGCAAACAAAATGTAAGGCTGCAAGATCAGACAGTTTGTATGAAGTAAAACTGGCTGATGAATCAGGCTAATGAACACCTCCATGCTCATCAACATCTCATTTACATAAAAAATTAACATGTATTTGGTTAGAAACTCTGTCTGAACCTCCAAATATGGCCAATATGGGTTTGGTATTATAACGCAAGGGAGAGAGCGAATGAGAAAGTTTTACAGCTTCAGCAACGATTTCAAATGTCCAAAATCATATGAACACACTCAGGGAGGAAATATTTAAGTCATAAACTAACTATCGCTATTTAAACCTGCGGTAAATAGCGAGGGAGTGGTGGGAGATGGGTGTCGGGGGTGTTGGGGTCTAAAACAGTAGAATTTTTGTTCTTACGAGTGCTCCTGAAGTTAAGAAAAAGTTTTGTGAATCCCAAAAATGTTCGTAAAGAAGACCTTAAGTACAAATTTGTTCATAAGAATGTTTCATGAATGAGGCCCCATATTTTCATTGTTTTACGCATTTTGGTTTGACACAGACTACACATTTTGAAGTCTGACCATGCAATTTTGGAGTTGTGCATGACAAACCGCTCATCCATCCATCCATCGTAATCTGATCTCTGTAATAACGTTCAAAGCAGAGTCAGCCATATTGTGAGTTTGCATGCTCACAAACCGTTGAGCAATATTTGACCCTGGCCTTCGGAGGGCTTAACCTTTGACCCCCGTGCGATCAGTTACTTCCATCTGTTCCTCTGTCTCCTCACGCGCTGGGTCACTTAAGGCTGCTACTATTACCAATGTTATGAAGAAGACCACCCTATACCCATACCCATCCTTCAAAACCAGGGGGTTGGACCTGACAGGAGCTGGAGGAGGAGGGTCGGGATCTTGGTCAGGAGTACCTAGCTGGTGGGTTAACTTTGTATTTTGCGAGTTGATGGAAGAAAACAAAGCGATCTCAACCAGACCCATGCAAATATACAAAGGAACGTGAAATTGTCTTGTCACCTTGGAGATGTTATCTCTGTTCCTCGAAAGTATAGCATGGCATTAAACTTTAACTATAAATTGAACTCTGTCTCCATGGAAACGAGAAGGTGACAGCTCCAGTTCAGATTATGGCTCAGATCTGTGGAGAAGTGACCCCAATAAGTCGGGGTACTCAGTTGTTAAAAGGTCCTATACTGCGCAAAATGGACTCTTATGAGCTTTAAGCCATGTTGGAATGTTGTTACTAGTGGTGTGCAAAAATATCGGAATATCGATACATCGTATCATTTAATATGATGATACCGTATCGATATCGTGGGCTACTGTATCGATATATCACCAAGAGTATTTTTAGGTGTGTTTTACTAAATTATTTTGTTACAGATCTACAGTTTTGTTGCAACACATTTGACATTTTTACTGTTTTGACGATTAAAATGTTTGTGTTTCATATTAACTTTGCACAAGAAGTGGTTTAACAAAGACTTTTAGTATCACAGCCATGATTTAGCCTTTATTTTTTATTGAAACGTATCGAATCAATTTGAAATATATCATATCGAATCAAAAGTGCACTGTATCGAGATATGTATCGTATCGTAGCCTGTGTATCGAGGTATGTATCGTATCGGCAACTTCTTAATGATACCCAGCCCTAGTTGTTACCTCCTCAAAAACAAACCTGGAGTTGTGTTTTGTTTCATTCACGTTTGAGTAATCCTTTATTATTAGTCTGTCTATCTCCAAAGATCAAAATGCTCTGTTCCACCTCGTGATGTCATGAAGAGGTAGCTTTCAAGTTAACAGCTACTTTATACATTTAGCTTTATTAGCAGTTCCAGAGCTGAAATCATCCAAATTATTCTAGTGAAGGTGTATGGAGTTTAAAAACACAGAGGAGGACTAGTTGTATCATATGACATCACAAAAGAAAGTCAGTTTTTGTTAGTTTTCTTGAAGATTCCTTTCAGCATTGTCATGTTGTGAAGCAGACAAAGAGTCGCGGCGGGGGGGGGGGGGTCACTCATGCACATCTGAAAAAGGACAAACAGTATGGAAGATCATTTGTTCCATCAGATTTTGAATTTTAAATACCACTGAATTTCTCACTTTCAATTTTTTTTTACTCTGAAAAAAGATGTTTGAATTATTTTTATTCTGAATTTTAGTGACTGAAATTTGAAGTTTACTTTCAATTCAGAATAATAAAAATAAAAAAATCACCACAGATATTTACAAGCCCTCAAATTCACCAGTCAAAATTCAGAATGTAAAATTCGCAGTGAAAAATTTCACAGAAAAGATCCAAGATGCCAAGGCAGAAGCAATCGATCATGTGAGTGAGGAGGACAGAGGCTGTTTCCTATTGGCTGTTCTCATCTGTGGGCGGGGTTTACACTTAAGAAATCAAAGAGATGAGGTTCCGATGAAGCTAATTCTGACAAATCACATCGCGTCACTGTAACATTTCCTGTTTCTTACTAAGTTAGGTCGGATCACTTTGGATCGATTGCTTCTGCCTTGGCATCTCGAATCTTTACTGTGAATTTTCTTCACTAAAAAATTCTAAGTGAGAAATTCAACAGCATTTAAAATTCAGAATCTGATGAAACAAATTATCTGCCATAAACAGTCGCTGCATTTCTCTTTCCCTGGAAAATCCTGTATACAACCTTTAAATCAGCAGACCAGACATGTCACAGTCAAGTATAAAAACAAACTCTTGGTCTAAAAAAGAACCTAAAAACATAAATGATCAGAAGACCAAATGAACCTCACTGCATCATGTATGAATGAAACAAAACACAACTCCAGTTATTTATGTGACAAGGAAACAACATTATAGCCAGTGTTGGGGAGTAACAGATTACATGTACCGGAGTTACGTAATCAGAGTACAAATTATGAGTAACTGTATTCGGTTACAGTTACTGTTTCAGTGAGTGGTAATTAGATTACAGTTACTTGTTTGAAATAAATGGATTACAGGGCGGTATTTTACTGTTTTCACATTATGGGCTATACCCCCCCCCTTTTTTTTTCTCGGTAATTCCACTCATTGCCGGAAACTAAACCAGGTCTAAACCAGGACTAAAACAGGACTAAACTAGGACTAAACCAGGTCTAAACCAGGACTAAAACAGGACTAAACTAGGACTAAAACCAGGTCTAAACTAGGACTAAACTAGATCTAAACCAGGACTTAAACCAGATCTAAACTAGATCTAAACCAGATCTAAACCAGGTCTCAAACAGGTCTAAACCAGGACTAAACTAGGACTAAACCAGGTCTAAACCAGGACTAAACCAGGACTAAACTAGGACTAAAACCAGGTCTAAACTAGATCTAAACCAGGACTTAAACCAGATCTAAACTAGATCTAAACCAGATCTAAACCAGGTCTCAAACAGGTCTAAACCAGGTCTAAACCAGGACTAAACTAGGACTAAACCAGGTCTAAACCAGGACTAAACCAGGACTAAAACCAGGTCTAAACTAGATCTAAACCAGGTCTAAACCAGGATTTAACAGGATTTAACAGTACTAAACTATCAATAATATTTTTAATACAGTTAAGTAAAGTCTGGGCTTTTTATTTTCTTTTAGCAGACAAAACTTCTTATGTTACAATATCCGAGTCTTCCGAGTAATCCAAAGTATTCAGATTACGTTACTCACCTAAAGTTACTTAATGGATTACGTTACAAACTACATTTTGGGGTATGTAATCTGTAATCTGTAGGGGAATACATTTTAAAAGTCCCAACACTGATTATAGCACAGATCAGAAGAGAGCATAATAAGGGCCCTTTAAAGATACGATGTGATCCTTTTTTGTTTTATTACTGATAATGGCAGAGGCCTATTTACATATCGTTCGTAATGCTTTTCCTACACATATACACGTAAATAATCATAGTATGCACAATGCACTGTGATTATCAAATCAGTGTTGAAACGCCTGAAAGCACTTTAATTACGTTCAATTACATTTGATTAACTTAATTCAATTGGATTTCTTTTGTCTAATCAAGTGGAAAAAACAATTAAATAAGTACTGTAATCAAGCATCCTTTCTGAGGTCTTCAGGGTTGTACCTACTGAACCTTCTGTATCCTTCTGTTGTAGAGGATAAGTCTAGATGAGGATTTGTATTTTTTGCTTATAACTTAAACTAATAATAATGTTAACAAAGGGACAAAAGTTTATCGTTTATGATCGTGCGAAACAAACAACAATAAGAATGAAAGAATGTAAGGATTTTTTCTTTTTCATTTATGGTCGTACAAACTAATAATAATGGGTCCGGTCAAGTGGTAACGGAGGGAAACAGGGGCAGATTTTTTACATTCAAATGTCTCTTATTCAGAAACTAGAGGGACTATTGAAATAAGTAAAGTATCAGAATGTAGGAAAGAGTTACACTCCAACAGGGTCAAGTTAAACCTGTGATATTCTTTCAAGTTGTTGACAAAAAATTTAAAACTCATGTCGATAACAGAGGGAATGAAATATGCAGCACTTTTTGGGCAATAAATACAAACAGTGATAACTAGTGGTTCTCACTTACATATCCTTAACAAACTGGTTTGAATATTTGCTTCATATAGTTTTCTACCATATGGTACAAGATTAGGTTGAAAAACCTCTTACTTTTTGACTAATGAGATTTTTTATTAAGAAAGGTCATGGTAACGGAGGGGGAAAAGTAACGGAGGGAAAATTGTGCAAACAAGTAGAAGGTGCATGATTTTACATAATTTGTCGCTTTTTCCTTCCGAATACTTTAATATTACTTCAAAATGAAAGGAAACTATTTCTATAAAATATGTCAGTCCTTCCAAGCAAATTTTTATAATTTTAAATACATTTTTAAAAAAAAATCATGTACCTTCATCAACAGTTCAAAGATGGAATAACACAAGATATGATGAAATACATCCATTTATTTACATGATTTGCAGATCTTTGAAATTTGGGAAATAATTTTTGTTCCATCTTTCATACATGGTCTGTTTAAAACGTATGTAACTTTAGAACCAAAAATGGTACAGAAAAAAGGTCAACAGTTTCATAAACTAGAGTACATATGCTATCTGTTCAATACATTTTATTTATATCAGATGTATTAACTTGAATTTTTGGCCTTGCTGTATCCTTCTGCTTGACTGGGCCCTAATGTTAACGAAGGCGAAAAAGTATCACTTGTGATACTGCGAAATAAACTACAATGAGAATGAAAGAATGTAAGGACATTTTGTTTTCATTTATGGTCGTGCAAACTGATACAAACATTAACAAAGGCACAAAGGTTTATTGTATCATTGTAAAAAATAAACGTTAATGTTAAAGAAAATCCCCTATCCAGAAATGTTTTAGTTGAGGACATGACCAAAACATATGTGTCATGTTTGCGGGGGACATTTTACATCTGTTACATTCATCTTTCATATCAGGATACATTTTGGATAGTCTATGGTTAGTGTAATAAATATGGTGAACTATCTTAAATTGTATCAAATTAAGTTTGCAACATGAAGAACTATTGTTTATTTGTGAAAGTACACCCTTCCAATCATCTTCATCTAATTCTTTACCAATTTCATCCTCCCACTGTTTTTAAAATTTTCTCCAAACATTCATTTTTAAGATCTATTATCAGACCGTATATCTTGCTTATACTTTTTAAGTGATAATTTTGTTCTAAAAGATGAAAAGAAGAAAATGGTAAGTTAAATGGCCTGTATGTGATTTTGAACCTTGAAAGTGAAAGTTATAAGTAGTTTTATAGCTCAAAAATCCTTAGAAAAACAGACATTCTGATTGTGAGTTGCCTCTTCACAGATCTGACCTGTAACTTGGTCTGGTGCTGGGGTTTAGGTTGTGACCATTCAGATCAGAGAGGCATTTCAGGTTTAAACCAACTGGATTTCCGTATTGACTCGTGAGGATCTTTCTCTGAGATCAATAATTCTAATATTGTTGTGCGTAGTTTTAAGCACAAGGTTTCATTTAAAAGTAAAATGCAACTTGTACCGTTTTGAATCTCACCCCCTCAGCTTTCTCTGTTAAAAGCAGGATTTGCAAAATTGGCTGAAGGACTTCGAGGTTGAACAAGTTTGAAAATTTATGTTCGGAGAAATGTAACAAAACAGTTCATTTTTTTCTTATAATTTAATTCGATAGAGATGGGACAAAATCTCGCGAGACAAAAAAAAGACAAAAGATTGTGTACACATGCTGAAAATTATCTTGTGAATTTTTTCCCCATGTTTTTATGTTTGGATTGGATAACAAAATGAAGTACTGGTGAGTTATATTTTTTGAGAAGCTGTAATCCCAAAAAGCACTGCTACTATGACAGCAGAAATCAGAAATATGAAATAAAGTAAAATGTCAACATCTCGTCTTGTCTCGTTCTTGTAGATACGATCTCGTATCTCATCTTGTTCTGTGCAAACTGGATCTCGTCCCACCCCAAGTAACTTCACAATCAAGTCCACTCCCATCAAGTTCAAGAAAAGTGTACATAAACCGTTTTTATTTACCACATATTCCTGTGAACGGGATCCGCCGCTTCTTCCGACATCCCTTCATTACAACATGTCTCTATTTAGACATGCCGGTATTAAGACGTACCTTTATTTATATGTGTCGGTCTTCTGACACTTTTTGGTATCACTATTCTGACACTTTTTTTTTCTGGGGACCCATATTTTAAAAGTCACAAATCTTCGTGACCCAAGTCAATAGACATTAATTGTAAATCACAAAACAAATTTGTGACCGTTAACGAGGATATTTTATTGGTGACTGAGTGATCGTGTCTCTGTGAACAATTAGTATTACCATATTTTTCGGACTATAAGGCGCATTAAGCAAAACAAATGGATGACACCTGAAATTTGAGACTTTTTTATTTCCTATGAGGATGACTCAAATACAGATTGAGTAATAATGTGTTTAATGTATCTTTGTGCACATTTGTTTATGTTTTACAGAAACTAAACTTAAAACCATATGGATAATTTGCATAAACTATAAGCGCTGAAAAAATACAAAAAACAGCTTGCTCCTTGTGCGCTGATGCAGTCAGCTTCAGTCGGATTAAAGAACACGACTCAGTGAAATATGTGTGAAAATCTGGATTATAAGGCGCACTGTAGATTTTTCAGAAAAGTTATGGATTTTAAGTGCTCCTTATAGACTGAAAAAGTTTTAAACAAGGAAAAACAGTAATCAGTTTCCCACAGAAAATCTGTTAGGCAAGGTGGTACTCTAGTCTTCGGGAAACAATGATATAAAGTGTTCTCCGCAGATAGCCTACATGACGAAATGATATCCTGTGTGGCTGAAGTATTCTTTGATCAAGTGCTTTTCACCGGCCCAAGCATCTTATGATCTATGGGAGCGCAAAGTATAATAGACTATCACATTAATAATAAGCCCTATTTGCACGGGATAAGTACAACCTGGGGACGTCTGATAATTTGCAAATTACCGCCCCACCCCCGTGTTACTTGGAGCGCATTCGCATGGGATAAGCGAATTCTGTAAATTACTCTATTTTACTGACACTGACTGAGATTGAAACAGAAAAGAACATGGAAAGAAAAGAAAGATAGAATAGGAGCAATTACAACAACAAACACTGGGATGCAGGTTCGCACAGGACTAGTATTATCACCGGATGTTTGTGTTTGTCGAAATATAGTAGGTAATTTGCGGCAAAATTTTTACTTTGCAAATTACAGACATGGAGCATTCGCACGGGATTAAGATCTCAGATATTCTCCGCAATTATTACAAGTCATCAAAGGTCCACAGGTCATACTGATCCTGTCCAAATATGACTTTATTCATGTCAGAAAAGTGGAATGTTTAAAAAATAGTAAAGTGACACTACTTCGATAATAAAAAAAAAGGTCAAACCAGATTATATCATTATATGATGAGGGTCTGAACAGAAGAAGCAAAGGTGGTTGCGTCTTCGCTTTTTATTCCACGTTTAGATGAGCGTTTTTGAGAGGAAATATGCACATACGGTGACGCAAAAGGGTGTGAAATTCGATTGGGTATGCATGCCAGGCGGCTTGAAGGTGACTCTAGGTGGTGATGTATGTGACGTAAACACTTAACACGACGCAGATCTGACCAGAGTTTTGCGTCTTGGGCAGTGTAGACGGAAACGCTACGGCAGAGCGTATTCAACTTTTCCACTCTGGAGGGTGGTTTCAGATTTTTGCGTTTTTAAGCCCGTCACCATCTAAACGAAAGTCACTTCCGATAAAATATTTTGTCGTTTTTACCCGCAAGTGTTCTCGTGTCAACAGGCCCGTAGTGGGACACTTAAAAAATAATGTTTATGCCACTACTCCGACAATTAGATGTCAGTGTCTAAATATCGGAATCGTAGCATGTAACCCTTGTGAACATCTCCTCACTGAGCTCCACCATCACACCAGAGACCTCCAGCTGGTGTCTCTGAACCAGGGGGAGGAGACGTGAGCTGATGTTCGGTAGCCCCGCGTCCCTCCAGCGCTGTGCAGATTTAGCGTTAGCGCGTTTGAATCCGTGATGAGTTTAAAGACGCGCGAGGAGCCGAGCGAGTGAGCGGGCGATTCCAGGATTATCTGTCTCCAGAGATAACAGTGCGAACAAAGATAGAACGCTGGAGGTGGAGGAAGCTAAAACAAGCCTTCCGGAGGTTTGATTGGAAAATATCTCCCATGTTTACATTGGAGTACACTGCAAAAAAAAAAACAAAAAAAACATTATTATTTGACTTGTTTTGTAATCTGTGACATCCCTGAATCATTTTTGTATCATATTTTAGACATAAATCACAACAGAGATCTAGAATGACTCAAACTGAAGGGGGTCCCCAACCTGTTTGTCTTCATTGAGATGTTAATGCTTTGTTTTAAAACTAGTCTGTCTTGTATTTATTTAACTACAGGTGTTATTTATTGCACAGAAATATCTTAGAAAACATGTATTCTTACAGTGAGTAGGGTCGCCTTTCCACAAATCTGACCTGTAATTTGACTTGCAAGTTTCCTCAGAGATTTATAAGTGTATAGCCATACTGTGGTAGCTAGGCTGGCGCCACCTAGTGTCTCCGCTCAATTTCATTTCTCTCGAATCGGAATCGGAATACACTAGACGGTTTGTTGGAGCTGTAGACCGCGCACCGGCCAATCAGCAAAGAGCTGTGTGGTGCAGTACAACAGTAAACAGAGTGGTCGAGATGAAGACAAACATTCTGTGTTGGCAACGATTCCAGAGATCAAGGATTTAAAGCCAGAACAAAGAGAATGTTTGGTGAATTTTATCCAGGGGAAAAGACGTTATTGCCCTTCTTTATGTGCGATTTGGAAAAAGCTTAATATACCAGTTAGCCTCATTATTGCCGCATTACATACGTCACGACCAAATAGCAGCGATTGATTAAATTTAAAAAAGTACCTGCCTACTGTCGAGTGAATGAACCCTAATGCCGCGAGGTTCCCACGAAGTGAAACTGGCTGATGAATCAGGCTAATACTGTGGACCATTCTAGGCACATCTCCATGGAGACAGTAGGTGATGGACCCTCTACCACAGCGGCCCCCAACTCCTGGGCTGGGGACTGGTACCGGTCAGTGGGTCATTTGGTACCAGGCCACACAGAAAGAATAAATAACTTACAGTATTTCCATTTTATTTATTGTCCGAGTCTGCACAATCTCACTCACATGTCAAGATGACGCATGTTCAGATGCTTGTCTCGGTCACGAGATACTTTAACTTTAATATTAAACCCACAAGCTGCAAAAGGAGTAAAAACAGACGCCTTTGGAAATGTTTATTAGTATATTCACAAAATACCACAGTTTTTGTGTTGGTCGTATCATTTTATTTTGTCGTATTTATCCACCACTCCTTAAAGGCCAGTCAGTGAAAATATTGTCTGACATTAAACCAGTCTGTGGCGCAAAAAAGTTTGGGGACCTCTGCTCTACCAAACAAGTTACACAGTGCACCTTTAAATACACTAACACGGCTGCGTTGCTCACTGTGGAGTCGAGCTGTAGCCCATGAACTGCTGGTTGTTTTTGCAGTGTATGCCGTAGACTGAGCCTGGCTTCAGGGAGCATTTGGCTTCAAGAGGAAGAGGAGAATGATCCAGTGCAGTGTTTCATAAAGGATTGTTATGGATAAATGTGGGATTGGACTGAGAAGGTGTCATGGGAGTGTGGAGAAGCTGGAGAGGCAACTATTCAAATAAAGCATCACTGGAGGTCTGACGGGACTGCTGTATTGAGTCTACACCTCTTTGTGTGGTCATGGTAAATGTGAGGAAGTGTTCTGATTACTTGTATTTTAAAGGACAATTAGACTAGTAATTATAGCCTGACAAATCCAGATGTGAGTTCTCTGTGTATTCTAATAACTATAGTTTTAACATGAGTTCACTGGAATAAGTTGTATGACGGAAGGGAAACATCATCTCTCCAGTTGACTCATTCAGACTGTTTGGAATGGACCACAGCTGATGACTGAGGTTAGATCCGGTTATTTGCCATTTGTCTGGTTATTTGCAGAGAATGATGGATAAGACCAGTGACATGTCAGCATGCAGCAGTTATGATGACAGAGACATATTGGCATTCTTTCAATTAAAGCTCCTATATTACACAAAATTGACTCTTGTGAGCTTTAAACCGTTTTATAATGTTGTTATTTCTTCAAAAAATACATCTGGTGTAGGGATGGGCATGACTAGTCGACTAATCGATAATTGATCATTAAGAATTTAGTCGATCATATTCATTTTCAATTGACAAGCTGAATGTATGTTGCTGTGTGTAGCTTAGCGTAAGGAGGCTGCGTCTGACAGCGCAAAGACTGGAGTTGTAGACTCACAGTCCAACATTTGGGCTCTGGCTCCTTGGAGTGTACCACTCAGTGACTGTGTTTACATGTACAGCAGTGTCCCGGGTATGATCGGGTTTTTTGAGTATCCCAGTTTGGTCATGGTGCATGTATACGCAATATCCTCTATTACTGCAGTGTAAAGTTGAGTGCACATGTGTCCAAAAGACAAACACTTTTCAGTCTTTTCATCACAACAGAAGCCAAAATAAATAAGGTGACCAACGTAAATAAACTGAGTGAAATGATGTTAAATAAAGAGCTGAAGTAAACCTGCACACGTCTGATCTCTGAAAACATGAACCATCTCCAACGACACACACACACACACACACACTCACCATCATATTCCACTGAGTCGTGTCCTTTAGTCTGACAGAAGCTGAGCCGCATCAGTGCACAAGGAGCGAGTTGTTTTTTTCAGTGCTTATAGTTTATGCAAATGAGCCATGTGATATTTAAGTTTCATTTCTGTAAAACGTAAATAAATGTGTTAAAGCTGCATTAAACACATTATAATGTCAAACGGGCTGATGTGGCTCTAGAATGGTTTTGGTTTATATGTTGTAAAGTTAAATTTATTCATGCAGATTAGTAATAGTAATAATAATGATGATAATTTTAAAATGTTGCTGATTAATCAAAAATCGATTCTTAATTCTCCCGACAGTTGATTAAGAATTTAATCGAATGCCAATTCCCTAATCAGGTGTAATGTTTTGTTTTATTCACATGTTTGAATAATCTTTTATGATTAATCTGTTCATCTCCAAAGCTCTAAATGTTTTGTTCCACCTTATGATGTCATGAAGCAGTAGTTTTCATGTTAACAGCTACCGTTTACAGTTTGTTTAGTAGAGCTTTTCAAGCATGTTTGTTCAAAGTGTTGATGTCTTGGGCAGACCTCCAGGAGAGGGGAGGGGAAGGGGGAGTTGAAACAGGCAGCCCTCTGCAGCCTGTCTCCTACTGGACCTGGTAACACACTGACCTAGTTAGCTCCAATCTCCGAGCCTCCTCCTCCTCTTCCTCCTCCTCCTCCTCCTCTTCCTCTCCAGCAGAAGATATTGCTTTCCTGTACTGTACTGTGTGCTTGTGGTTTGTATCGTGTTTAAATGAGATGGAGAAGGTGAAACTGCAATACGTTTTATCATGTGCTAAGATATAATTATATATAAGTTATAAGTTTCTCTGAATTCGCATGTCGCCTTTGCCGCTGATGTCATCAACATTCCCTGGGGTGTGATGCTAGCTGTAGGCACTGCTCTGTTTGAAGCTTTGTTACTGAAGTTCAACTTTAATTTGAGTTTTATTTTAACTTAATTTGACCATAAAGAACTGACTTAGCTGGAACTACAACAGGTGATCTGATTTTATACTGTTAAACAACTCCCTCTCAAATAGAATTACAGTCACAGGCTAGTGTGAGTTTTTCTAATGTGTGCTTTGTGTCACCATGGTGCAGGTGACATGCCATAGGAAAATATGTTCCATAGTGCACCTTTAAAGTGGGACTGAACCCCTATATACATATGTAATCCATTCCAAAACTTTGCCAGGATTAAGAAAGCATGTTATGTAAAACCTTTGGGAAAACGTAGAACGGTGTTTTCATCACGCATAAAAAATGAATATCATCAATAGTCAGCTATAGCATCGGCTACTGCAAGAACGGATGCAAACACAGAGCTTGAGACTCATACATTGAAGAATTGAATCTCTACAACAACTGAGCACTGGTGAGGTCTGAATATAGAGGAACGTAGAGGCCAGAGCACCTCCATAAGACTGGAAAGGAGTAAAAGTTGCATACGGTTCCTCGTGTTATTGTGTTACTGCATATCGCGTTGATTGGTGTCAAAATAAAAACTGCCCAAACATGTTGAAAGTCGTCAAACTATTATCTGCCCACCTAAAGCTTCCCCTCCCCACCCCACATAGTCAAAAGAAGCCCAATTGGGTGGACAGTCCTGTGTAATGCCACATACTACTTGGAATTGCAGTCGCCACTGGAAGCAACACAGTTACCGTATTTTCCGGGCTATTAGACATGCTCTTAAGCCTCTAACCCCATCAAAAAACGACCACACGCCCCACACGCACTATACACGAATCCACTCGGGTGTCCCAGCACGACTTCAGTAAACTACAAAGCCACACCACCCGCAGCGCACGCAAACACACACGGAGCAGACAGCGACCGCACAGCAAAACACACCCCCAGCCACACTCATCACTCCACGCAGACGAGGAACGGAATGGAGGAACAAACCGAAAAAGCGAGTGCAATGTGCCACTTCTAGTCACAACTGAACAACTGAATCACTGCGAACACGCTGACAATCCAGCGGTCCCAGACAGCACCCTCCCTACACGCCACAACTGAACAAAGCCCAGAGTCACCGTGAATGCTCCAAAGTCCCACTCACCCATCCAACTGTTGTGTTTTGTTTAAAGTCTGGTGCGGTTTATTTGTGAAAAAAGTTCGAAAATAGACCATTTAATGACAGTGCACCTTATAATCCAAAATAACCCGGAAAATACGGTAGTAGACTATTGCACTATGCACTAAAATGACCAAAAATGACCAGGGGCAGTAGGCCATGCTCTAATAACTGTCCAGTTTAGTGGCTGATTTAGTGTGTAGCTCCACTTTAAGATCAGGGGTTTTTTTGTTCTCAGTGGTCACATGTTCATGTAGCACTTCTCCACCTCAAAGCGCTTTACATTAAGGAACCACTTACACATTCACACACTCATTCATACACCAGTGCACGCAGACACTGGGGGTGAGGTGGGTTAAGTGTCTTGCCCAAGGACACAAAGACAGCGTTCATCCGTGGGAGCTGGAATCGCGCCGCCAACGTGTGGGTCAGTGAAGAAACTCCTCTAACCAACTGAGCTACTGTCTATTCATGGAAATACCCTGAACAGTCTAATGGATAAAATGATTCAAACCAAGCATATTTCAAGTTACATTCTCTCATTTTTGCTTCATGTGGATACAATATTACCCCTTATTACTCCCCAAACCCCGTCTAAGCTCCCCCTTGCCTCCCCGTCTGATCCGCTCCCATCCCCTTGCATTTGTATGGAGCCCGTTCACCCGTCTCTCCTCTGAATGTGAGAGAGGGCGGCGCTCGGATCATCTGCCAGACCAGCTCCCCTTGTGCCAACTCGGGCTCATTCAAACCCCACAAACGCTGCATTATTTAAGCCCAGAAAGGATCTCCTCTCCCCCTGCCAGACTGCCCGGCTACTCGCTTCAAAAAGTATATGTTTACTGTTTAGAAGATATGTTTTGAGTGCTACTTAGCTGAGCAAACTCCAAAGTGTGTTCTCAGACGCTTGCCAAAGGATCTGTTTTTTGGAGAACCGTGAGCGTGGGAGGTTTTCCGTGGTATTATTAGGCTCTGGTGAAGCTTGAAGATCGCGTTGAAGTACCGAGATGCAGTTGAAGTAGTTTTGTCAGATACTTTGCAGGATAAATGTGTTTACATAGTAGAGCGCCGGTGTTAAGTGGCTGGTAAAGCGAGGCCACTTCGGTCAAGTTCACTCGGCTAATGGCCAAGTGATGATGTATGGAAGCTCACAAAGGACAAGTGTCTGCAGGGGAGTTTGACAAAGTATAGAACGACTTGTAATGTAAAAGTTCCATGCGGATTTTTAAATGTATGAATACTTTTTTAAATGCTATTTTACGCTTTGAGAAAAAAAATACAGTTACATACAAAACCTAATTGTATTGTATTGTATTCTGTTTATTCAAAATGTTTTGAGCACTTTGCCTTTTAAATTGTTAATCGCTATGGCAACCGTCCTAATTCATGAACATTACGAAGCCCATAGATTGCTTAGTATCTGGGCCGTACTGTGGAATTTGCGTGTTCTCCTACTGCCTCTGTCCTTAGGGTGCTCCAGTTTCTTAGGGTCAAAAATTATACTTTTTTTTTCTTCTGAGAATTGGGAAGTGTGCTGTTAGCATGCTAGTTGCTGTAAGCCTTTCTTGCCTGATTCATCAGCTGGTTTCACTTCGTGGAAACCGCCTGACCTTGCAGCATTAGGATTCATTCGCTCGATGGTAGGTGAGTACTTTTTTATTTAAACAATCCCTCCAATTTGTCATGACGTATGTAATGCTTCAGAACGCTCAGTGGTGTCCAAGTTTGTAGAGCAAACAAAGCAGAGAGTGAACATGTGTGTCAACGATCACTGTCGTTTTTGTGTCAAATTGCAAATTAAAGGTGCGATAAAAAATGCAAAGTTTGTATTTGACAAAAGAAGTCCAAAGGAGGATAGCGTATGCAGTCTGCTGTCGCAACTCGGGTTGATTCAGCTCTTTGCTGATTGGCCGGTGCACGGTCTACAACTTCTGGAGTTCTTGCAAACTGTCTAGTGTATTCCAATTCCTGATCTAGTTGCTGGAGAGAAATTAAATTGAGCAGAGGCACTAGGTGGCTCCAGCCTGGTTATCCACCAGTAGGAAAACAGCACCAAAACCTGTATAAATTAGCTGACCAGACTCATCACAGCAACATCACTTGACCACTTTGAGGAAGTGAGCAGTCCAAACTGTCAGGTATGAAAACAAACTCTTGGTCTGATTAAAGAACCCAATAACGTAAATTATCAGAAGACCAATTATCAGAAGACCAAACCTCATTGGACTAATTCACTGAGTTCTTGTTTTTAGCAGAGAAGCTTCCAAACCATGAGACCAGAGAAAAAGTTCAAACTGATTCCATACACATTTTATAGAACAGTGTCGTCATGGTTCAATCTCAACAGTAGAAGGACAGTTTCCTCAGACAAAGAAAGCGTTGGTACATACACAGCAATACAGTTATCGTCAAAGCTCCATTTTGAATCAGTGAATGTTCCAGGATACTTAAAGGAGTCTACTCACTCGACTGACTGCCCCTTGAGTGCGTTCCAGGTGGGCTTAACCAATCACAGTGACGTATGGGGTGTCAGATGAGGCAACCCACCTCTGCTTAGATCATCAGAAGCTATTTTTTGACTCTGGATGTATTTGATTAGCTCAGAAGCACGCTCCAAGCAGTAAGTCATCCGCTGCAGGGCCAAACCAGGACTTGCCTCTGGTCTGCTCCCACTCATCTCCTCTCTCTTTCACCTTGGCAGTGGCACGTTGATGAGGTCATTATGCTCTCGGGCTGTTAAATCGCTGTGACAGGCCGTATGCTAACGCGATTTAACCTGCTAGCCCCCGGGCCCAGACACGCACTCACTTGGCAGAAAGTCATTAAACTCTGTCTAACCTAAACTTAGAGGCATATTAGAGTGAGATCAGGTCTGCGCATGGGGGAGACAATAGTGGGGTTTGTGGGGTTTACTCAGACGAAATACAGATGTTTTACTGTCCATGACTCACCTCTTAGATCTAACCCTAAGTCCTGTGAGAGCCGCTGGGAAGCTGCTGAATCAATGAAAAATGAACGGCAGAGTGAATTACGAATATTTTATCTTGATTTGAGGAGATTTGGGGTGACAAGTAATATTAGCTATGAATGAAACTAGACTTTTAGACTTCAAGGAGCGGTATAAACTATATAAATATGAACTTATTATACATTCTATGGCTGTAACAAAATAATGTAGTTAAATATACCAAAAAATACTCTTAAATCCAACATCGATACTGTGTCATCACATTAAACAATACGGTATATCAATATTTTGACATTTTTCACACCTCTAGTAAAGCTGTTTAATGTCCATGTTTTTTTTGTTTTTTTTTAAAGGGTCCATATTATGCTGCTTTCTGATCTATGTTGTTTTGAGTTGTGTTTTATTTCTTTTATACATGTTTAACACACAAACACTGCATATTCAGGGTGTTTGTGGGTAAAAACGACTAAATATTTTATCAGAAGTGCCTTTCGTTTAGACGGTGACAGCGTTTTTGGGGGGTTAAAAACACGAAAATCTAAAACCACCCTCCAGAGTGGAAAAGTTGAATACGCTCCACCGTAGCGTTTCCGTCCACACTGCCCAAGACGCAAAACTCTGGTTAGATCTGTTCACGTCGTGTACACGTTTACATCACATACATCACCATCTAGAGTCACCACCTGGCATGCATATCCAGTCGAATTTCCACACACTTTTGCATCACCATATGCACACAGATTTCCTCCTGAAAACGCTCGGCTAAACGTGGAATAAAAAGTAAAGACTTTTTGCGGCCACTGTTGCGTCTTAAAGTATCCCACTGCGCAAAGAAACATTGAAATGTCTTTTTAGAGTCATTTTTGTATGTCCAGTCTCGGTCCACTGAAGGTGCAGACTGTGACACCAGATGACTTCTTTTTTGCAACGTTTTGCGGATGTCCATTGTTTTTCCTATAGTGATGCAGAAAAGAGGCTCTGTTTGTGTGGACGTTCATGTTTGTGGGTCAGTGGGTCAACAATGTTTGATGAGTACGGGATTCGAACCACTAACCTCTACCAACTGAGCGTTTAGACCGTTTTTACAGCTGAACTCAAAGGCCCATAGAATTATAATATTTTTTTTTTATGAGTAGGCTATAATTTTCCACAAATTGCATTTCCAAATAAATAAACATACATAAATACCTCAATCAGTTAATTAAACAGATAACAAAATATCATGTACTCAAATAAATAATTCATAATACATTTTTTATCACAAATAATCTAAATGAATATTAATGAACGTTATTTGTTATTATGTAGATATTTGACATAAATGATGATATGATATTTATTAATGACATAATTTTCCATGGAGTCCAAAAAAGTCCTCTAGTCCACGGTTCAAATGTTTAACTGCACACTGACATCAAAGTGGGGTCAGAGTTAGACGTTCAAATGGTGGACATAATTTGCACATAGTTTTTTTTATCCAGAATTGCTCTTGGACTGATGGATGCAACATGAACACGATCTGCATGTCCATAGAACGTCTAATATTTAGTGGGATATTATGCAAAAGATGACTCCTGTGAGCTTTAAGCCATGTCAGAATGTTGTTACCTCTTCAAAAACATATCTAGAGTTGTGTTTTGTTGTAATCCTTTTTTATCTCTGTGTGTATATCCCTGAAACACAAAATGCTCTGTTCCACCTTGTGATGTCATGAAGCGGTAGTTTTCAAGTTAACGTCTACCTTTTGTTCAGTTCTGTCAATTCCAGGGCTAAAACCAACCAAATAATTCTCATGAAGATTTATGGAGTTTAAGTTTATTCACATCAGTGCAGGACCAGACCCAGCACCCAAAGACCTCAACACACTGTGGTGATAGTATTGTCCATTCCAGTCTAGTGCAGTCCAGTCTTCCTATGCTTCCATTGTAGGGAGTATTATACCTCTGATGATGTGTAAGCCAAGATAGCAAGGACTGAACTGGCAGTGTGGGTGCAGTGCATTTTGTTCAATACATTTTTAACAGACATCCACACACACGACGCCTTTTTTACTTACCTTCTCTGACTGCCTTTGTGTTTTAGAATTGATTTTAAGATTTTACTGGTCACTTTTAAAGCTCGTTCAGGTCTTGCGCCAAGTTACATTTCAGAACTTTTAAACAAGTACGAGTCTCCCGCAGCCGCAGATCCTCAGGCAGTTCTAAAGTCCAGGCTCCAGACAAAGATTAATGGAGCCTTTTCAATCCGGGCGCCTCAGCTTTGGAACGACCTGCTGGAGTAGATAAGACTCACACCATCAGTATCATACGGAAGCCGAGAGGGGTCACAACAAACGCAAACGCCGCAACAAATACAAATGCGACAACACAACAAAAAGCCACAACAAACCAAAAAAAGCCACAACGGAAATGACCGCGGGACTCTATTTTAATGCAAACGCCGCAACACATTAAAAAGCCGCAACACATTAAAAAGCCGCAACACATTAAAAAGCCACAACACATTAAAAAGCCACAATGGAAGTGACCACGGGACTCTATTTTCCGACAGACCAATCAAGCGGCAAGTGAAGAAGAAGAATTACAACGTGAAAAGAATAATGATAAAACAATAAACTACTTTTACTTACATTTCCAACTTCTCCGTTCGTTTACTTTTCACGTTGTAGTTCTTCTTCTTCACTTGCCACTTGATCGGTCCGTTGGAGTCCCGCGGTCACTTCCGTTGTGGCTTTTTGATGTGTTGTGGCTTTTTAATGTGTTGTGGCATTTGCATTTGTGTTGCAGCATTTGTATTTGTTGCGCAGTTTGCATTAAAATAGAGTCCCGCGGTCTTTTCTGTTGTGGCTTTTTTTGTTGTGTTGTGGCTTTTTGTTGTGTTGTCGCATTTGTATTTGTTGCGGCATTTGTGTTTGTTGTGACCCCTCTCGGCTTCTTTTAAATCACTTCTTAAGACTCATTTTTATCAGTTGACCTTCCTTTAACTGGTTTTAGCTTGATTTCATTCCTTATTATATTTCTTTTTATTTATTTATTAGAATTGTTTGCATCGTTGTCTGTTTTGTATGCCTTAAATCATGAGCGAAACACTAAACTCTGCTAATCTGAGCTGAGAGGAATTCGATTTTGTTCACAATGATCGCCGACCAGTGACCTCCTTCGTCTGGAATCTGGAATTTGCGGGAACATGTTTGATTGTGGCTCGAGGTGTGACAGAGGAAGAAGACCAGACTGATCCCCGCGTATAAAAAAGACAGAGATATCATTAGGGACTTCCCAGACACAGGTTGACGTGCACTTTTGTCGAGTTTGCACTTTTGTCTCGGACTTGTGGAGTTCTCATTAAACCCTAAAGATTGCATCATTGTAGTAAAACATGATGTAATGTCTTCTTGTGTTTCTGTGTGTACTTCTAACATGTCATCAGCTCATGTGTAACTCGGAGCAGCTGTCAGGTCTCGCTCTGTAATCTCTTTGTTTTATAGACTCATACAAGCTAATGGTTTTACCTCAAGGACTACTTTCTGATCAGCTCCCCGTAAAACGTATACCCGGGGTCGAATTTATTTGAATATTTTTACAGATACGGTGGTAGAAACGTGCAATTTAGGACCGGCAGCTCTTTCATCGCAAATCATTAATGGTTAAGGAGCTGAAGAATGTGAAAAAATGTGAAACTGTGGAGAGGCGACCCCGCTCACAGTCAGAATGAATGTTTTTTCTAGGTATTTCTGAGCTATAAAACCACTTGTAATTGAATAAATGTAACGTAGAATACTGTGGAATATTAACCTTTCCAGACCAAAAGTATCATATACGATGCAGGCGGACATGTTTTACATAACCACGCATAACTTTCCAACCATACAAAATAGAAACTTGCTTTTTTCCCCTTGAAAAGCTAAGACTTGAGGCTTTTCGAGCATATTTCCGGCATTATTCTAGGTCGCATGCTGCGTTATGACGTTGGGAAAATGAGTGTCCCAACAGGAACTTTGTTTTCAGCCAAACACATGCGCTTCGTCCATTTTGATTGGGCCAAACTTTGCCAAAGAGTGTAGTGAGTCAAAATGGTCGACTGCTGAGTGTCTGTGTTTGTAACAATTGAAAAAGCCGCTCTAAGTGCTGTCATTTCTCAAATAAATCAAAAATTATGCTTCTTGGTCTGCGTAATTGCACATTTCTTGCTATTTTTATTTTCAAGTTTATTTCACTTAAAATATACAAATCCAAATGTAATAAACACAATCGAAATGCAGAAAGTTGTGGCTTGTGTTTTATGTCCACATGGTTTTACATCCCTTTTTTTTTTTTTTTTCCATTTGTATTTCTGGTTTTATTGCTTTTATTACAGCCATATGACACAACTACAGCAGCAGATTGTGAAATAACAGGTTGTACTGAAAAGAATGATGTATTACACTTCATTAGGGGGTAAAAGTGGGAGTTTTAATAGTAAAATAAAAAAATAAATAAATAAAAAATCCAGGCGAGGACAAATGTACTAAATTTGCCTTCAAGTCTGGAAGGGTTCAAGTGTTTTTGTAGCAGTTCTAAAACCAAATGACTAAAGCTGACATCCAAAAAAGAAACTTACTGGTGGAGCTTTTAAGGTGAGACACTGCAGGTGAATAGCAGAAATCTTAAATCTGAAGATATTAATTTGAAAAGTCTGTAGTCTTCTCTAGTTTACTCACATAAACTCACATGTAAGAAAAAAACAATAATAATACATGTTTTTCATTATGTAACGTTGTCCTATAGAAATAACAAGCATTTTATGTGTAAAAATCGTTTTTGGGACATTCATAACAGAAAGATGAAAAGAGCCAGGCTTAAATGCTTCTTTTAGTAACTCAAATTTTTTATTCCAGTGACACCACAAATGTGACGTTTGTGTTTGACATTGTGGTAACCATGCTGCGCCACCTAGTTCCGCTCAATTCCGCCAGAAGCTGTAGACTGCACACGGGATGTAGACGAAGCCTTACATTCTGCGTTGGCAATGATTTCTAAGATTGAGGATTTAAAGCCAGTATAAAGAGACTGTTTGATGAATATTATAAAGGGGAAAGATGTTATTGCCCTTCTTCCTACAGGATTTGGCACATTACATACGTCACGACCAAATAGCAGCGATTGGTTAAATAAAAAAGAACCTGCCTATCGTCAAGCAAACGAATGCTGCAGTTTCCAAAACCGGCTAATGAATTAGACTTACATTGTGGTCCCACTGAAATAAAAATTCGGGAGCTTCAAAAAAAACTGCAGTGCGAATCTCTTTCTTCTTTTGTACACTTTTTGGACCCAGCACGCAGTCGCAATTTTTGTTGGATGTGCATGTCTCTGTCTGCCGGTATTGCTTCTTTTTGTTGACATTAGATATCAAAATCCCCTCTGTATATTTTTGTATCTTATGTAGTATTTGAGTGAACTTGATCTGAGTGAATATTTGCCTAAAAAATTCAAATTTCAACTCTTTTTTTTTTTTTTTTTTTTGGTAAAACTTGGAGATCCTTCTGCACGTTTCATCAAAATCTTGTTGTCGATTGGAAAGTTTGGTGTATGTTGGTGCTACTTTAAGGGCTGATCCTTATGGTCTCTGTGGGAGAAAAAACATGTTTCAGTGCAGAGTGAAGTATTCAGTTGTTTTTTTGTTGTTTCCATGTAAAAGCTTGTCTGCTTGGAGACCAAACTGACCTAAAAACAAACAAACCAAAAAAGAGTTTTGCCTGTAGTGCCTCCCCTTAAATGTGATCTACCAAAACGACAAACTTGATCACTGTCTCATTTTATTGAGGTAAACAGAGTAATACATCTCCAAGAAAATGAAATTATAAATAGGCCAACATATAAATATAAGAGGGCCTAGCAGCATGGTTATGCAGTGCTATCACATTACTTTTATTTGATTTGATTCAATTTGTGTGTGTTTGGAGGAAAGTGTGGGCTAGGGGCGGGGAGCTTTGTTGTTTTATAATTATTTTAGGTACTATTTTATGTTTTTGTGTCATGTTCTAGTGGTTATTATTGTATTTTGTTTAATGTTATATTCTATTGTCTTTAGTTTAAAAAGAAAAAACTACAAAGTTGAAGAATTTGATCAGATTTACACTATTTATTTTTTGGCTTAATAAATGTACATGTATTTAAATGAAAATGAAAACACTAAAATCTAAAAAAAAACAACAACAATACAAATAGCTTAAATATTAGTCACTCAAAAGCCCTGTATCCATGGATAAATTGGTCTATTCTTTCTTAAGTTTCTCACAAATTGCTTGTATAGAGAATATTTGTGTTCTTCTTTCACAATATACTTTTATAAAATACATTTTCCAGAACACAGAAGAAATTAAAAAGAAGAAAAATTAAGTTAGGTACAGGGCCCTTTATTAAAAGAAAAATACAAACATAAAAACATAAAACAACATCTGTAGTGTTAAAATGTAGTTTCCTCATCACAAACAGACCTGAAGTTGTGTTTTGTTTCATTCACACACAATCCCTGTATATGTAGGCTGAGTTCTCAAACAGGAAACACTCTGTTCCACCTTGTGATGTGATGTAATACATGAAGTGCTCCACTGTGTTTTTAAACTCCTCCTTCAATTCCAGCCACCCTGGAATTGGCATTTTCTCCTGAACAAAAAAGGCAGCTGTAAACTTTTGGCCCCATCCACACTAGTACGTATTCGAATCGTTTTCATTGTGGATGCAGTGTTCATCCACACTAATCCAATTGAAAACAGCTCCAGAGACGGAACGATCTGGTGCTACCAGCTCCCACAAATTCATCAGAGTACAGATCTGATCCGGCACCGTGTGGACGACTGAAAATGTTGATACGCTGATGTAGGTCTATGCACCGCAAGTAATTCACCGCCAAAACACTAAGAGGCTGGAATATATGTCCATTCATATATACGGTTTGTGCGTATGACCTGCAGACGTATAATCTCTGAAAAGTTTCACATGAACCATCTCCAAAGTGATAGAAGCACAGAACAGACTCACCATCAGGAGAACACCCCTCTGTCACAGAAAGAGCACTCATATTCCACTGAGTTGTGTCCTTTAGTCCAACAGAAGCTAAACCACATCAGCAGCACAATAGCGAGCTGTTTTTTGAGCGCTCAGTTTATGCAAATGAGCCATGTGGTTTTAAGTTTCGTTTTTGTAAAACGTAAACAAATATGCTCAAAGCCGTGTGGATAGGGAAGGCTTGCAGACACAGAAACGACGTGTGTGGACGCAGATTGTTTCTGATACAGTGATACTGTGATTCATTTCAGTGTAAACGTAGCCTTAACAACTGCTGCTTCATGACATCACAAGGTGGAGCATTTCAAACTTCGGAGATGTAGCCTTTCTAATAGCAAAGGGTTACTCAAACATGTGAATGAAACAAAACACAACTCCAAGTCTGTCTTTGAAGAGGTAACAACATTCTAACATTTCTTGAAGCTCACATTATTCGATTTTTCATAATATAGGACCTTTAACCTTTCCAGACCCATGGTATTGTATTGCTGAGAACATGTTTTATATACCTGCGCATAACTTTTGAACCAGAAAAAATAACTTAAAAGTCTGGGACTTACGGCTTTCGGAGAATATTTCTGGCATTATTCGTCACACTCTGCGTCATGAAGAAGCATCTACATTCATATCAAGTGCAGTTATTTCTCAAATAAATGTCAAATTACGCATCCCTTGCTATTTTTATTTGAAAGGTTTATTTCAGCCAAATTGTGCGAATCAAAATGTAATAAACACCACTGAAATGCAGGAAGTGACGTGACTCTGTGCCCTGGACCTGACATGAGCTGTTTCCATGACTGGCACCAGGAAAGTCATGGAGCCATTGCACTTTTTGTTTGTTTTGAGGCAATAAGGATATTTTTAGTTTACTTACAGACTTGATATTTTGCACTTTTGTAGCTAAGGCCCTAAATTAAGTCTTTATTATGTCCAAAAAGTTGTTTATACATGTTTCCTGTGTGTTTTGTAATGAAGAGTGTGAATTTTGTTGTGTTTTTTCATGTGTATTTCTGGTCCTATAGCTTTTTTACAGCCATATGACACAACTACAACATTTCAGATTGTGAAATAACAGGTTGTACTGAAAAAAAAGATGTATGACACTTTATTAGGGGGTAAAAGGGGGAGTTTTAATAGCAAAATAAAAAAAAAAAAAATCCAGGCAAGGATAAATGTACTAAAATTGCCCTTAGGTCTGGAAGTGTTAAAATGTTGTAAGAAAAAGTTCAATAAAAAGCCAGTTACTTGTTTCAGTAAAATGTAGTTTCTGAAATTTAAAAAACTACAAAACTCACATTTTCTATCTCCAACATACCATGCATTACCTCATATCAGTAGTCATATATTATCCTCTTCTTGTTCTCCCTTTTGTTCGTCGTGTTTTATGTCCCTTTGCCCTGATTACAAAGTCATTCTACACAAATCCATTTCCCCCTCTCCTTCCTCACTCCAATAGTCCATCTTCGCCTTCTGCTGTGGGGAGACTGACAGGTACTTTCTCTTCCGTAATCTCCCCTCACGCTCCACTGCTCTGATCACTCCACCCCAACACTACCTTTACGTGGGGACGCCGTCTCCTCCGGGTCTCTGTGCAGAGCTGGAGAGAAGAGCAAAATATGGACTTGAGTAAGAGAAACATTACTTTAAAATATTATAACTCAAGTAGAAGTACAAAGTAGTGGTCTAAGGAAGTTAAAATTAGTAAAAAAGTAAGAGTAACTGTCAGGACATGCCATTTGATTTATCATTTAAAGGCTCATGTTGCACTATTTTCAGATCGATGTTATAATTTTGTTTCCTCATCACAAACAGAACTGCAGTTGTGTTTTGTTTCATTCACACGTTTAACGCACAAACCCTGCAGATTTAGGCTGAGTTCTTCTCTCAGACTGAAAACTGTCACTCACTTCCACCTTGGGGTGTCATGTGGTAATAAAGAAAGTGCTCCACTGTGTTTTTTAACTTCATATACTTTCACTTGAATCAATAGGATCAATTCAGATCTGAAATTGCCAATCTCTACTAAAAGTAAGAAGGAGCTGTTAAGTTGAAAACGACTTTGTAACATCACAATGTGGAACAGAGCATTTTGATCTAGACTAATAATAAAGGATTACTCAAACCTGTGTAAATAACTCCAGACAACTACAAATATGATCAATGTAACTGGAAGGACAAAGCATTAAATTATAGGGATGTAACAATAACCAAAATATCTTGATATTGTATCGTCAAAGTTCTCACAATACCGTATTTTCCGGACTATTAGATACGCTCTTAAGCATCCAACCCCATCAAAAAACGACTATGTGCGAAAAACACCCGCAGACACACTCATCACTCCACGCGAACGAGGAACGGAACGGAGGAACGAACTGGAAAAGCGAGTGCAATGTGCCACTTCTAGACACAACTGAACAACTGAGTCACTGCGAACACGCCGACAATCCAGCGGTCCCAGAGAGCACCCTCCCTACACGCCACAACTGAACAAAGCCCAGAGTCACTGTGAACACCACCAAACAAACAAAACCACTCACCCATCACACTGTTGTGTTTAATTTAAAGTCCGGTGCGGTTTATTTGTGAAAAAAGATCGAAAATAGACCATTTAATGACCTTATACGCCTTATAATCCAGAGCACCTAATAGTGAGGAAAATACGGTAATATCATGGACCATCACAATATATCGAATTACATGTCTCTTTGCTTAAATTAAGAGTTATGATGCAGAAATAGCTAAAAATGACAGAGGGAACTACATAGACCATGATCCTTTGCTCCATTTCAGTGTAGACTACTAGAAGAAATAACAGTTCTAAGCACTTTTAAGTCTTAGTTCTTTGGATTAAGACTTGTCAAGGTGTTTTAAGAGGAAAAAGTAGCATAGTAACAATTTTGTAAGCCTCCACAAAATATCGCAATAAATATCGTACCATGAGATGTATATCGTGATAATATCGTACTGAGAGACTTGGATATTGTTACATCCCTAATTGTGAACCTCCCCATCATGTCATGAGCTTTCTCACGATATAGCAATAAATATCGTACCGTGAGGTTCATACCGTGACGATATCGTATCGTGAGACTTGGATATCGTTATGCCCCAATAAATAAAATAAGTATAGACACACAAATGAGACAAACTAAATCATATCTTAAGGAGCAGTGCACGAAACACAAATGTTCAAAATAGGGATGGGCATGATTAATCGATTAATCGATAATTGATCATTAAGAATTTCATCGATTACATTAATTTTAAATCGACAAACCGAATGTAGGTTGCTGTGTGTAGCGTGACCAAACAGGTGTGTACATGTGTCTCTCTGCACTCAGAAGGAGCGAGCAAACACAAACAGTAGGTCAGTCTGCAACGTGCCGAAGCACAAATGTGTATTTAACGATGATTTGTACAAGAAATTCCACGCTTTCTGTTGCGTTCGGGACAAGTGTGAGTCCATGTGCACAGTGTATAAAGCAGCACATATGTTTCGGTGTCCAGTGGGAAAAAGCTTTACCAGGTGAGAGTCGCGCAATGACGAGTCCCCACCTCCCTCCCCCCGTACGGTGTCCTGGTTTTGACAAACGCAAATCTGGTCACACTAACCTGTATTCCACTGAATCATGTCTTTTAATCCGACAGAAATTGACCGCATCAGCGACACAAGAGCTGTAGTTTTATCTTCGCTTAGTTTATGCAAATTAGCGATGCGGTTTTAAGTTTTGTTTCTGTGAGAGAGTTGCGCAAAAACTGAATTAAACACATTATAATGTCAAACGGGCTGATGTGGCTCTAGAGTCGTTACGGTTTATATGTTGTAAAGTTGAATTTATTTATGCAGATTAGTAGTGCAGATAGTAATAATAATGATGATCATTTTAATATAAAAACGTTAATGATTAATCGATAATCGATCGTTAATTCTTCCGACGATCGATTAAGAAAATTTTATCGAATGCCCATCCCTAGTTCAAAACATTTCATATTGTCAACATGAAGCTTTTATCACTTGTGAAACAGTGCACTGCAAAAAGTTAAAATGACATTTTACTTTATTTGGAGTAGAGTCAACTTGACAAGTAAAATGATCTACAAATAGAATGTTTTTCTTATTTCAAGCATTTTATTTTAAGAGCAAAGAGTTGTTGTGTTTCTTAAGTGCAAGATGTATTTCCATATTTTAAGTACAAAAAGTCTTGGTCCATTGGTAAATCATTTTACTTGTCAAGTGAACTACTATCAAAAACTTTCTTAATTGAATTAATTTAAACTTGGCTAGATTTTTTTTTTTTGCATTATGAGAAGAGCGTTAACTGTTACTTCAATAAAGATAGTACTGAAGTATGAAAGTATGCTGCTAGAAAAGTACATTATGTTTAAAAAGTTACTGAATATAACAAAGTACTACCCACCAGTACTACCCACCTCTGTCCCCGTCACCGCAGTTGGAGGGGACCGCTGGCTTCCTGTGGTACAATGGGAGCAGTGTTTTGGTTTGGAGGTGTAGAAAAGCTGGGCAGGAGTGATGAGGCTGCTTTACAGTAGCTTTCTGTAATACCCCAACAGGAGATGGGAAAGACCGGAGGATTTTGGAAACGATTTGGGAGATTTCAGTTACAGGGTCCAGAGACAGAGGGGTTAGCTAAAGAGCGCTCGATGATTGGGTGAATTATGTAATGCAGTATCCCTGGACAACCTCGAAGTAGTCCTGAAAAGTACAATGAGGCCTATTCAGGGTTTGGTTTTTGTGTGTACTGATTTATTTTGAGGTATGAGTTTGCAAAGATTGGCCCTTTTTTTAATTTATTTCTAGTTTCCTTCCTTTGGTGCTTTGCTCTTTATAGGCTTTAGACAAGACTGAATCTCTTTTTTTTTTTTTTTTTTTTTTTTTTTCGAGAGTCTTGATAATCATACTGACAAAATATTCTCATAATCTAATAGAAGTGTGTCTTTAGTGAGTATTTTGTTTGTTACATTTATTTTCTCTTTTTGCAGTGTCAGTAAATATTACATATTTCTGTCTGTCTGTCTTACATTACACAAAATTGGCTCTTGTGAGCTTTTATAATGTTGTTATCTCATCAAAATCCTACCTGGAGTTGTGTTTTGTTTCATTTACACATGTGTAATCCTTTATTATTAGTCTATCTACATCTCCAAAGCTCAAAATGCTCTGTTCCACCTTGTGATGTCATGTAATGGTAGTTTTCAAGTTATCACCTTTTACTTTTAGTTCAGTAAGTACGTCGTTTTTTTGTTTTTTGTTTTTTAATTAGTAGAAATTGACATTTCCAGGGCTGAAATCATCCAAATGAGTCCAGTGAAGGGGCATGGAGTTTAAAAACACAGACTTTTTTAGACTTTAATCTGTGCTGTATTCGAACACAACCAAGACAAAGCAAGAATTGTGCTGTTAAACAAGTCTCTCACAAGCTCCTGAAAATGTGTTGTTTAAATACATTTTATATTTTTTCTTGAGTTTTCAGACAATCTTAAAACTTTTCTAACAATGTTTGCCATGGTAACTCCTAAACATTCCACCATTACAGATTAGGTTTGGGTATCATTAAGAAGTGGCCGATATGGTACATACCTCGTTACATGGGTCACGATATAGATATCTCGATACAGTACGATACTTTTCATTCCATTCAGTATGATATAGTTCAAATTGATTCGATGCGGTTCACTAAAAAATAAAGCCTAACTCAGGGCTGTTTTGTGAAATCACTTCTTGAGCAATGTTAATATGAAACACACCCATTTTAATCTAGCCAGGCTGGTGCCACTTTGTGGCTCCACTCAATTTCATTTCTCTCCAGTGACTCGGTCAGAAATCGGAATACACTAGACGGTTTGCAAGAACATTGGAAGTTGTAGATCGCGCATTGGCCAATCAGCGAAGAGCTGTGAAGCCATGACTGGGTCCATTTTGTGGTACAACACAACAGTCAACAAAGCGATTGAGATGGATGTAGATGAAGACAAACATTCTGTGTTAACAACAATTCCAGAGATTGAGGATTTAAAGCTGGAACCAAGAGAATGTTTGGTGAATTTTATCAAGGGGAAAGATGTTATTGCCATTCTTCCTACAAGATTTGGCGCATTACATACGTCACGACCAAATAGCAGTGATTGGTTAAATAAATAAAGTACCCGCCTACCGTCAAGCGAACGAATCCTGATGCTGCGAGGTCAGACGGTTTCCACGAAGAGAAACGGGCTGATGAATCAGGCTAAATTCCAGGGGCTGAAATGATCCAAATGATTCTAATGAAGGTGTATGGGTTTTAAAAACACAGTGGAGCAGTAGTACCAGATGACATCACAAGGTGGAACAGACTGTTTTCAGTTTGAGAAGGCTAAACTTGCAGGGTTTGTGTGTTAGAAGTGTGAACTTTGTGGAAACCGGCTCATGAATCAGGCTCATTTTAATCATCAAAACTGTGAAAATGTCAAATCTGTTGCACCAAAAATTTTCCTTCCTCCAAACAAGCAACTAAACTGTAGCACTGTAACAAAATCATTTAGTCAAAAATACCAAAAATATTTAATAATCTGACATTAGCCCAAAAGCAGGCTGTTACTATTGTTCTCAGTTTGTGAAATTTATTTTTATTTTAACTTTTATATTTACCAAAAAGTACTGAGCACTGTTGATCCTGTACAATTTGAACTGTGCTCTGTTTTTGACTCAATAAAAATATTATGACTAAAAATACCAAAAAATCCTCTGGCGATATATCGATACAGCAGCCCATGATATCAATACTGTATCATCACATTAAACGATATGATATGTGCATATTTTGATATTTTACACAAGCCTTTTAGAGATACATGTAGAACACCTTCAGCGTGATGTCAGTTCTTACATGTGTTTTTATTTCACGCTCTTATTATTGATGAGAAGCCCCAAACTAAGTGTCCAGTACCAGCACAGCCTCTTGTATGTTATCAGAGGATGTTTCAGCGTAAATGTGATCTGGGAGCACTGAACCACGGGGGTTTAATGGGGCCATTCTGAGCGCCTCACCGTGATGACATGACCTGAGCTATGATGGATCACTGACGGCTGCTCAACACAAAGAAGAATGGAGACTGCCGGAAGCTTCCACATCCAGCTACGGGCTTATTTTAAACATATACTTAAAGCGGACACATAGAAGGACTTATATTACGCAAAACTTTTCTGGTGGAGGGTCCGTCACTGATCTTAAACAGCTCTACTTTACATTTATTCAATTACAGGTGGTTTTATCGCTCAGAAATACCTAGAAAAACTGTGAGCGGGGTTGCCTCTCCACAGATCTGACTGTAACTTGGTCTGGTTTGGTCTCCACGAAGACAGAAAAGTTTAATGCCATACTATTAAACATTCATGGTGAAAAGCATTTGATGGACCCTGTACCACAAGGGTTTTCAAACTTTTTTCTCTAGTGAACTACCTTTACAAAACAAAAATGCCAGAGAGCATATAACTTGCACTTTTTTTTCATGGTTTGGTTTGGGTGATCCTGCGACTTATAGATTAAAATATATAATTTCACATGTTCGTTCTTTTCACACTGACAGCTGTGTGAGGGTGCTCTAGGCTTGTATTACTCCTGTACCACTGAAAATAAAAAATTTAAACATGAACTTATGAAGACAACTGAGAAAGACTGAACACAAATGCCCCCCAAAAAGAAAATCATATTCTGCTGCAAGTAGTGAAATATGCAGCTGAAAATGGTAATCGAGCAGGAGAAAGAAAGTTTGGAGGGAGTGAGAAACTTGCGAGGGACTGACAAAAACCAAAGAAAACAAAAAAATCGTGGGCTAAAAGCTAAAAGCAGTTAGAGGAACAAGTTCACAAATGGATGCTCGAACAACATGCTGCCGTGAGAGGTTTGTCAAAGGAGCAGTTACTTCTCCGCTCACAGGTAGTTTTCTAAGGCGACGAATATAAATGAGTTTGTGGGAGGAGCTTCTTGATGTTACCACTTCATGCAACGCAACTGCCTCTATCAGAGCACGGATAACGATGTCCCAAAAACCTGCCAGCAGATTTCTTAGACTTCCAAGCCATTTTATAAAATACATTTCCCCCCAAAAAATGTTATTTATAATCCAGTGTGTCTTATATGTTTTCTTGTTCATTATGTATTTTCTGGCTGGTCGGACTTATGCTCAGGAGCGACTTATAGTTCAGAAAATACGGTAAATATAAGAGCCATGACAAGCCTTAGATGGGCGACAGTTAGATGTCTATAAATCATAAACCATTATCTATTTATCAGTGCACTAAGTTAGGCATGAAAAGGATACATTTGCAGTGATAATTAGTCAAATTTTACTTCTATTATCCACAATACATAGAATTCAAAACTCCCTTGGTGAGCTCCTTGGAAGGGGGAGGAGAGCTACTGGTTGCTCCTAAGCTACAGGTTGGAGACCCCAGTTTTACCAGAAAAGTTACACAATGCACTTACTTTAATGCATTACATACGTCATGACCAAATAGTAGTGATTGGTTAAAATTTTAAAAAAGTACGCGAATGAATTCTAACACTGCGAGGTCAGACGGTTTCCACAAAGTGAAACCGGCTGATGAGTCAAGCTGCCTTCCTGCAGGCAGATACAAGTGTCCACCAATGTCTGACCAGAACTGAAGAAGCAGCGTGGATGAACTGCGGAACATTTTCGGCCTAAATAAATGTTGGTTCAGTTGACAAGTTGAATTTCTCAGCTGGAGAAGAGTGGGATTGCCTCTCCACAGATCTGCCCTTTAACTTGGCCTGGTCTCCATAAAGAAAGGTTTAATGCCACACTGTGAAACATTCCAGCTAAAGTAATAACATCTCCACAGAGAAAAGCATTTGATGGACCCTCCACCAGAAAAGTTACACAATGCACCTTTAAATACTCAGAAAATATGGTCTTATTTTTCCATCTGTCTCCTGGGTTCGGTGACAGTGCGGTGATGGAGGAGCAGCCTGAGAGGGAGCAGACAACATTTGAACAGATCATCTCCCCGTGGCCTCCAGAAGTCTGCACTCATCCACATTTCACATCCCCAAGCTGTTATTGTCCCCACCATACATCTGCCTCTGCTCAAACTTATGTCGGAGTTTTATATGGGCCTGTCAGAGAGGGAGTAGCTCTGTTGTATTAAAGCAAATTGTTGTTCATATAAATTGTTTTAAAAGAGACCGATTATGCAAATGAGGCCTTTTCAGAACTTTGAAGTCTATTATGAATGTTTTCTTTTCTCATTTACCCACTCAAAGTTGTATTTAGAGTGATTCATGTATTTTGTATTGTCATTGCTTCGGTCTACCACTGGTACACGCCCACTGTTTTGTTCTTACTTCGTTTTCCTATTGTATTTTCTTAATCAGCGATGCAACAGTCTATGCGGGTGCAACTCCAGGCCCATCCAGACACTCTTGGTTCAATCCTGGGTTAGACCTGTTTCAGTCCTGTTTAAGTCCTGCTTTAGAATTTAGAATTTATTTATTTGGAGGATAAGCCCCTTGAGATGTCTTGCCATCTCGTTTTGGAGGGGATCCTCACAACAACAAAAGACCAATACAGTAGGGCAGACAGTAGGATACATAAATTAAAAAAAGCATCAAAACAACAAAATCAACACAACCACACACACTCACTCACACTTGACCGTTTGACATATAATAAAACAAGTTTGAGGAAAAAAAAAAAAAAAAGCCAAAAACTAAACAGAGTTCAAAGATAATCACAACAAGATGAACAACAAAAATTCAACAAAATGATCAAAAACAATTACACGGGTTATGTAAATATTGAACAAGAGCATTTTTAAACAAAGGGAGTGAAGTTAATGTACAAATCGATGAAGGAAGATTGTTCCAATCAGAAGGAGCGTTATATTTAAATGAGTGTTTTCCTGTTGGACTCTTGGAATGACAAAAAATATCTGATCTGCGTGACGTAAACTGTAAGAGGATCTGAATGGAATTAAATACTGTTTAAGATATTCAGGAAAACTGAGCTTAATACATTTAAAGATGAATAATAAGCAGTGAAGTTGACGTCGGGAGGACAGAGTGAGCAGGACAGTTGGTGGTACATCGTACAGTGGTGAGTTCCGAAGGGACAACGGAGGATGAATCTGGACAGACTGTTATAGATAACGTTGAGTGGTTGGAGGATAGAAGTTGTAGTATTTTGATAAATAATATCACAGTAATCTAAAATGGGAAGAATTTGTTGTGAGATAATCTTTTTCCTAACAAAAAAGCTAATCCTAGTCCTGGTTCAGTCCATATGCGGTGCAAAAGTCTGGCATCGCAGTTTACGTCATGGAAATGGGAAATGGCCTTTATCTGTTTTTTCCAGTATTTAAATACATTAACTGAAAAAAACATGATCAGTTATCATTAGCAGTTTTTTCATTGTCGTTTTGGAGATAAATAATGAAAAAAAAAAAGTAGTTTTTTTTTTTTTCTTATTTTTGGATTTATTTTGAAAAATGAATGAGCGAATGATACACGGATTCGATTCATTTTTTTCAGTTTTCGATTTTGTGTTTAAATGAATAATGGAAAAAAAGGATAACGCCCGTTTCCAGTTTCATCATTCATTCCAGATGCATGACCCCGGATTGGGCAGATGGCGAAAAATAATATTTACATCCAGTCGATGATCACTTTGTTTAAAATAAAAAGAACATACCTGGAATATGACACAGATTTTTTTTCAAGCCAATGATGTTCATTTTGTCGTGACAAAATGCAGTAAAGTGTATTTACCTTGTTGACATGTTTCGGCTGTTGCATCTTCAGAACTGTCCTCGGTGTTGGTGGTGACGTGTCGTATATCAGCTGTTGTTACTTCCTGTAGGCGTGGTCAGTCTGATGGACCTGCAGGTCGCTCAGACTGACCACACCTCCCATCGCCCGGTGTCCCTGGAGGAGGGTGTCCCAGGTGTGTGAAAGGAGGAACGCTCCGTCATCACGGTTAATGCTGTCCGTGCCTCGTTTTCTGATTTCAGTGGCCTCCTTGATCCAGCGTTTGAACTTGTTGTTTTCCGATCCAATGACCCGAGCCCCGTCCCAATCCAGAATGTGGTTGTTCCTTTTACAGTGTCTGATATGGTTAATTTTAGGTTTTCCTATTCTGATTTGTCTTTTTGTGTTCTGGTGAGTCTCCCTGATGTTTCCTTTTCACATTCCCTTTGGTGTTCCTTTTTTCCCCTGTGTGTGATTTATAGCATGATTTGCATTGAATTTCATATATGGCGTTCAAATTTCCATAGGCATATACATGTATGTCTATGGTACTTTCTGCATAACTTCGGTAAATGCGTTCCACAGTAAACAGCTGGGTCCATGTACAGTCCGTGTACCATTTGTTCTTTTGAATTTCAATTAAGAATGAAAAACAATAAAATGGGAAAACAAGTTGTCATTTCATTATTCATTATTAAAAAAAAAAAAAAAGATTTCGACCTCTATTTCCAATATTTAATTTGAAGGTTATTTCAAATAACGCAACTCCGAGAGAATAAAATATCAACATTAAAACAGACACCGAGACTGTTTTTAATTGGTGTTATTTGAAATAAACTTAAAATTAATTAATGTTAAATAAATTCATTAATTGGAAATAGAGGTTGAAATCTGTTTTGTTTTGTTTTTTTGGTTTGACAATAAAACGGAGTAAAGTTTTAATGATTTTCATTCTTAATTAAAATAAAATGGACACGGACCCAGCTCTTATCTGGTGTTTCGAAACGACTCGAATACGTACTAGTGTGGATGGGGCCTTAATGCCATACTGTGGAACATTCCAGACAACGCAATAACATCTCCATGGGAAAACAACAGGCAGATCTTTCAACCGGGGAAGTTACACCTTTAAATTAGAGTTTTAAAAAGTTCCTCATTCAGGTCAGCCAGTTTGAAAAGGCTGAGTGACAAGAAGAATTACATTGGATATTTTCATGTTTTTCAAATCCACAAGTTTATACTTTTAACTGGAGCTTTGGCCCGCGGGGGGAGATACCACAGAGAACTACAAAACTCTTCTCAGCTTTGTACCAAAACCAAATGTTTGTATCGTACATTTCCCTGTGGTCTGAGGATATACAGGATTTCACTGCAGTCGGCTTGAATTCTAAAACAATGTCCACGGGCGGAGAGCATCTGTTAGTTTGATGTTTTCGTACAGAGAGAGCAAGAGGTCAGAGGCAAATTTTGTACTTCACAAGTTTGTAAAGTGCATTGAGTTTGTGGGCGAAGGAAATACTTAATCCACAGTTTTGTGTTATTGAGTATTTTGCGTGTTCTACCTGTGTATGGGTGGATTTCCTGAGTTTCCTAGTTTCCGTAAAGGTGCACTATGTGGCCTTTTTTGTTGGGTCACCTACTTGTATCTGTGGATATGTCGCTACTCTGTCTGGAATGTTCCGCAATATGACATTAAACACACCTACCTTACATTTACACTGCAAAACACAAATCTAGCCAAGTTAAGATGACTCGAATTGAGAAAATTTTAACACGATTGGAGTAAATTTCACTTGACAAGTAAAATAATCTCCCAATGGAACAAGACTTTTAGTGCTTAAGATATGAAAATACATGCTGCTACACTTAAAATAAGAAACAAAATCGAATGTTGCTTGAACTAAGAAAAACACATTTATTCCATTGGTCGATAATTTGACTTGTCAAGTTGAATGTTAAAATTTTCTTAATTTGTCATTTTAATTTAACTAGATATTGTTTTTTTTTTTGTTGTTTTTTTCAGTGTATTCAGTTGCAGATGGTTTTATAGCTCAAAAATACCAAGAAAAAGAGCATTCTGCTTGTGTTCGCACCATTTTATCTCATTTTATATATAAATATTGATCCCAGTATTGATCCCAGTATTGATCCCAATATCCTATGACCTCTTGTGTAAAGCTATGACTTTACTTTATTACTTATCTTTCTATTTTTATTTTGGCTTGTACATATACATTTATATAATTATGCCTTATTTGACACCTGTCTCTAGTTATCTTTTTGCAACTTATTTAGAATTTATTATTACCATTTATATTTTTTTTCTCTTTGTTATTATATTATATTGTGATGTGTGAGCTCCTGTGTCCAAAAAATTTCCCTTGTGGATCAGTAAAGTTTGTCTGAGGCTAAGTCTAATTTCCCTGAAAAACGATAATGTCAATTGTGAATGAATGTAAGCAGTTATCAGTGATCTCACGGGGCGACAGTAGATGAGATGGTAAGAGCGTTTCTCCACTGATCCAAAAGTCGGTGGTTTGAATCCTGCTCTCGACATAAACATCATTGTGTCTGTAGTGGACCAAACAGAAAGGCAAAGACAAGGTATAAAAATAAGTTTAAATTTAATAAAGTAAAAAAGATAAAATTTAACAAAGGCTCAAATTAGGCAAATTATTAACAAAAAAGCCCAGCTGGGGGTAACTCAAAATCAAACTGAACAGAACAAAACTAACCCCCAGACAAAGGAACAGGTGTGTTTAAATACTTGAGGATCAACTAAAGCTAAACACAAGAGGGAGGAATTACTGTAAATAATTGACTAAACTACTAACTTAATCAAAGTAACAAAAAGGCAAATAATTATAATACAGAAAATAATAAGTGATAATAACGTGACCTTAAAGCAGACTAAACAAACTAACTTAGGCTGAAGTGACCCAAATCTGATTTTTTGGCCTCTATGTGACCTGTATCTGATCTTTTAATGACAGTCTGAATGACACAGACCCGATTTTTTCAAATGCGACTTGGATATGTGCTCCTAAAACTGATACACATCTGATCTTTTGACATGCGACTTCAGTGGAACGGCCAAAGTGCATTCATCTGACCTACACGATATCAACAAGCCACAAACATCACTATTCTGCGCTGAAGTAGGCAAGGCAAGTTTATTTGTATAGCACAATTCGTACACAAAGTAATTCAAAGTGCTTTACCGAATAAGAAATACATTAAAATCATAATAAAAACAAATCAAAACATAAATAATCATGAAGATTAAAATTAAAAAAGAGAGACATAAATTGGAGAGAAGAGTGCGGAATGAAAACCTTTCAGTTATATGCACAGTTAAACAGAAATGTTTTGAGCCTGGACTTTAAACAGCGTCACAGAAGAGTCTGTCTCACATGTTCAGGAAGACTGTTCCAGGTTTTAGCTGCATGAACCTGAATGAATCTGAATATGAACTCCGCGTCACTGAAGCAAAAGCACATCACCACTCACCACTCTTGGCTACGTCTCCACATCCACACGTTCCTTTCAACAGACGTTGCTGCCACTGTCCCACAAAACACCATGACCAAAAACCTCGTCCTTCTCCTTCTCAATCTTCTCTTTAAAACAAGTAAGTTGTTCATGTTCTGGCTCTGGTACAAGAGAACTTTAAGTTCTTCTCTGGGGTACAAGAGGAACTTTAAAATCTCCAGGTGCTCAATGCTCGCGTCCATGTTTGGACAACTTCCGTAAACACAGAGCACGCTCGCTGCGGTTGACGTCGTCGTGTCTCCAGTGCACATGCGGGACACTTTTGGGTCATTTAATGTTCACACTGGAGTCACATACAAGTCACATTTAATTGGAAATGTGAACGACCTCGCAAAAACATCGGATTTCACAAAAAAATCAGAATTGAGCATGAAGCCCTGTAGTCTGAATGTAGCTTTAGTAAAACAAACTAAATAGTGCTCCCCCCTCCTTGCTGAGTCCTGATGGTCTCTCCCAGGGTCCTCCGTCCGGTGCTTAAAAAAACAAAAAGAACAAGTGTAAGTAAATTAGACTTATATTAACTTAAATGTGTGCACTCAAATTAGAATATAAGTCTAAATAAAGGAATTAAATTATGTGTAATGTAATTGTCTTAATGTAAATAATAATGAAAATTAAATAATACTGACACTGTGGAGTGGTGGCAGAGGTATCCACCACAGTGTCCTTGGGCAAGACACTTAACCCATCTCGGCCCTAGTGTCTGTGTACACTGGTGTATGAATGTGTGTGTGGATGGGCTGTGAGTGCCTTGAAGGTGGAAAAGCGTTATATAAAAATGTGAGCATTGAGCATGATCTGTTTCTCTACACTTTCAGTAGCACAGATGAGAGCAGTGCTGCATACAATCAAATCAAACCCACATGTTTCTTTAAAATAATCGATCACTTTCATTGCGGTATATTGATGCTGAGACTCTTAGCGTGTGTATTTACATGCCTCCTATAGAGACTGTGACCTCTTTAGCAGCACAAGAACTCTCAGAAGTGAAATCCATTGAACATGACCTAGTTCAGCTCTCATCAGATCTGTGCTGGAGCCGTACACGGGGCGAGACGGAGAAAGGATGGTGGAGAGGCTGGATGAACGCACTCAGACGAACTTCATTGTGGGGCTGCAGTCGGATCGAAATGGCACTTTCAACGGACGAAATGAGCAAATCATACCTTCCTCCTCAACAAAACATGTTTTCTTATCCTACGTTAAAACTGCTGAATGTGTATTTGGTGAGTTGTGGTGAATTGTTGTACAGTACAGTTGTAGGGAGTATTATCTGTTACATAAGGGTGAGTTGTTGTACAGTTGTAGGGAGTATTATCTGTTACATAAGGGTGAGTTGTTATACATTTGTAGGGAGTATTATCTGTTACATAAGGGTGAGTTGTTGTACAGTTGTAGGGAGTATTATCTGTTACATAAGGGTGAGTTGTTGTACAGTTGTAGGGAGTATTATCTGTTACATAAGGGTGAGTTGTTAGTTGTTGTACAGTTGTAGGGAGTATTATCTGTTACATAAGGGTGAACTGTTGTACAGTACAGTTGTAGGGAGTATTATCTGTTCCATAAGGGCGAGTTGTTATACATTTGTAGGGAGTATTATCTGTTACATAAGGGTGAGTTGTTGTACAGTTGTAGGGAGTATTATCTGTTATATAAGGGTGAGTTGTTGTACAGTTGTAGGGAGTATTATCTGTTACATAAGGGTGAGTTGTTGTACAGTTGTAGGGAGTATTATCTGTTATATAAGGGTGAGTTGTTGTACAGTTGTAGGGAGTATTATCTGATAACTTTTGTGTATCAGAGAGAGTGCTTGCCTGCAGGGATCCAGAATACACACCTTTTCAACTGTATCAAAACAAATACGGCCACTTATGAGGAAAAAAGAAAAGAAAAAATAATCACAAGGAACTCAAAACATTGCGGAGTCAATGAGCCAAGCTGTTAATGCGCGGAATTACAATGTTAATCTGAGGTGAGAGGGGCATCGTTGTGTTTGTAAATGATCTTTGGTTGGGGTGCGCGCTCACACTCGTTTGTGGTTTGCGATGCTGCACGGCGCGCGGGGCGTTTGGACCGGGCTGATCTCCCTCTGTATACAAAAACACAGAGATACGATTCAGGATTCGCTAGGCAACCTCTTGTTTTTATCAGAGAGAGTCCTCGAGAGCTTAATTGTCAGTTTGGTCACACAGTCGGTTGTTACTGAGCTCCGTTGGGATGTCTTGTATTTTCCTGGCATGTTTCAGCTTGTGTTTGAGCTCAGGTCCACTGTAATTAAGCGTCCAGTATGCTTTGAAGAGGCTTCTGTGGAGGGAGAGGAGCTGTGGGAGTATGTGGCTTTGGTCATAGGGTGTTGACCATCAAGCTCCTGCTGCTGGGTCATCAAAACTGCTACAAATATCCAGTTTATTTCACTTATTCCTGCTTGGAGTCCATGCTAAGAGAAACATGGTTAGTATATGGATTGACTTTTCTGGTGGAGGGTTCATCAAACTTTTCTATCTTCATGGAGACCAAACTAAACCATGGACTGTGGAGAGGCAACCACAATCACAGTCATAGGCTACGTTCAGACTGCAGGGCTTAACGCTCAATTCCGATTTTTTTGTGTGAAATCCAATGTTTTTGCGAGGTCGTTCACATTTCCAATTAAATGTGACTTGTATGTGATCCCCTGTGTGAACATTAAACGGCCCGAAAGTGTCCCGCATGTGCACTGGAGGACAGTGTCCAAACATGGAGGCGAGCATTGAGCACCTGGCGATTTTAAAGTTCCTCTCGTACCGGAGCCCGAACATGAACAACTTACTTGTTTTAAGGAGGAGATTGAGAAAGAGAAGGATGAGGTTTTTTGGCCATGGCATTTTGTAGGACTGCGGCAGCGACGTCCGTTGAAAGAAACGTGTGGATGCGGAGACGGAGCCAAGAGTGGTGAGTGGTGATGTGCTTCACTTCAGTGACATGGAGTTCATTAACAATTTTCGCCTGCTTCAGCGCAGAATAGTGACGTTTGTGGCTTGTTGATAACGTGTAGGTCGGATGAATGCACTTTGGCCGTTCTGACTGAAGTCGCATGTCAAAAGATCGGATATGTATTGGTTTCAGGAGCACATATCCAAGTGTCCTGGGTCGCATATGAAAAAATCAGATCTGTGTCGTTCAGACTGTCATATAAAAGATCGGATACAGGTCACATAGAAGCCAAAAAATCGGATTTGGGTCACTTCAGGCTGCAGTCTGAATGCAGCCATAGTGCCTCTTATATCCAGGTACTTCTGAGCTCCAAAACCACCTGTAATTGAATAAATGCGAGGTAGATCTCTGAAAGGTCTACCTATAGGACCATTAAACCAATTTCCCTATAATAACACAAATATATATATACATCTTACACTAACGTTGAAATGATCGGCAAGTCGTCGTGACAGTATGTAGTTTCAGATATCTGTCATTTAGTGTTATTAAGCATGCATTAGTAGTACGGGGGTTATTTTCTCCCAGAGGTGCAGTCACAGTGTAAGGTGAGTATATAGAGAGAAGATTAGAACTAAGAGGTGGACTTCCTCTCAGCTCGTCTGGTGATTCACAGTGGAGAGAGTAATTATAGGCTGTGTGGTTCTGACGCTGTAACAGGAGTATGGGTGGACAGAGTGGGAGAGAGATGGAGCAGTGGAGGAATCTGAACCAACTGGGTGAACTATGGACTATGTCAGTTTGCTGCTGTGATAGAACATAGATTGATGTAAGTGAAGTAAGTGAATACATGTGCAAAGAATACATGTTCAGAATAGGGATGGACATGATTAGTCGATTAATCAATAATTGATCATTAAGAATTTGATCAATTATGTTAATTTTAATCGACAAACTGAATGTAGGTTTCTGTGTGACCAAACAGGGGTCCGTACATGTGTCTCTCTGCACTCAGAAGGAGCGAGACACAAACAGTCGGTCAGTCTGCAACGTACCGAAGCACAAATGCACATTTAACGATGACTTGTGCAAGAAATTCCAGGCTTTCCGTTGCGTTCGGGACAAGTGTGAGTCCATGTGCACAGTGTACAAAGCAGCACATATGTTTCGGTGGGAAAAAGTTTTGCCAGGTGAGAGTTGCTCAATGTCGATGACGAGTCCCCACCTCCCTCCCCCCGTACGGTGTCCTGGTTTTGACAAACGCAAATATGGTCACACTAACCTGTATTCCACTGAGTCATGTCTTTTAATCCGACAGAAATTGACCGCATCAAGCGCACAAGAGCTGTAGTTTTATCTTCGCTGAGTTTATGCAAATTAGCGATGCGGTTTTAAGTTTCGTTTCTGTGAGAGTTGCACAAAACTGAATTAAACACATTATAATGTCAAACGGATTGATGTGGCTCTAGAGCGGTCACGGTTTATATGTTATAAATATATATTGAATTTATTCATGCAGATTAGTGCAGATAGTAATAATAATGATGATCATTTTAATATAAAATCGTTAATGATTAATCGATAATCGATCGTTAATTCTTCCGACGATCGATTAAGAAAATTTCATCGAATGCCCATCCCTAGTTCAGAATACTAATTGTAATAAATACAGTTACTTTCTTCAAATCAAAGGAAACATGGCTGCACTTGATCACCCAATTTAGGCTGCAAATGTAGAACAACCCCTGAAACAAATATAAGCTGTGTTTATTATATTGTTGTTATTCGCATCCTATTGCATTTTTATATCTATGTGTGTTTTGTGGTGTGGCTGGTCATGGTATAAATAGGCCGCCGATCAGTGACACTCTTCTGCTCGCTCGTGCGCTCTCGCTGTGCACCGCCTCACCCTCCGTGCACCTGGGGCATTGCGCTCTCCCTGCATTGGCTGCTGCTTTTCACTTTTTGTTTGGTAAGGTTAGTTTGGGGACTTTTTGTTTTTTAGGTTAGTGACGTCAGCACCGGCTTGTATGGCTCTGTACGGGGTTGGCCCAGTGTCATATCCTTTTGTTTGTACTTTTGTCACCCTTTCACCTCCTGTGTCCTCTTTACTCTGTTTGATTCACCCGGGTCAGAACATGTCCATGTTATGTCTTTACATTATAATTAATATGCAACCCCACGTGAAAGTATTCTAAGTACTCAGGATATAGGCGAGTTTCATTGTTGACAAAAGTGCGCGTTGCATGCTGGGAATTATTTTGGTTGGCGGCAAGAAACACTAATTCAACATGACGGACGGAGCGAGAAAGCACGTAAAGGATATTGATCCCGGTTATTTATCCACTCTAACGGCAGAGGACCCAAGACCATTTGACCAAAAATTGGTCATAAGCATCGATGGACCGCCAAATCACCCTTTTCAACCCCGACAAAAGGTGGACCAAACCAAATTTCTGGTCAGAATCGCTAACTACCTGGACAAATATTCACTTGGGCGATATCCACAATGACTTGGTGGAAACTCCTGGGCCATTCACAGCAGAAACGATGAAAACCTCCAAGAGTCTCGATGTGTTGTTGAACTTGTTGGAGTCCACGGTTTGTTAGGATCTTCTACATTTGCTTTGCAAATGTTTGAAAGCTGTTTAATTCGCCATTAGCGGTTCTTTTCACTCAGAATACGAAAAAGACATTTTCCTTCTTCCGTGCTTCTATTTGTGCATCTGATAATGCAGCAGGAATTTACCATTATCGTGGGAGAAATACGTGAGGTTACACACTGTGTTTGACCGCTACCGTGTTTCTTGCTTCCGACCAAAATATTTCCCAGCATGCAGCGCGGGCTTTTAATAACAATGACGTCAGCTGAAACTCGCCTATTTGATTGTATCAAAATTCCTTGCAAAATACATTTTATTGCAGGTATTCAATATTCAGTAACTAAATACAATTTCAAAGTATTCTTCCTATTACTGTGCTGATTGCTTCTGTTGTGGTCCTAAACACTTTTACCATAAAGGTTTGCAGAAAGAATAGATTTAAACATCATTTAAACAGTGGCTGTTACATCCAAGCCAACAAAATGGTGAATATATTATGGGTCTGTTAAAACCTTCTAAGAGGGGCCGTGTGCTTTTATGTTCAACACAAACTCCCAAACTAATGAAACAGTAGCCTATCTTACAAATACGACAAGTTTAGCTAAACAAAGTGAGTTTTCAATACAAAAAGGTGCATATGGTTATACAGAAGAAGAGAGAGAGGATTAGGAAGAGGAAGTTGAACCAGTTGGGTGAAGTACAGACAAACTTTTTGCCAGATTTGGTTTGTTGCTGTCATAGAACAAACTGTATCGACTGCTTTTGTTGTGGTCCCAAATGCCAAAGTTTAATGGCAGCACATTGGCTGAGTGGCCAGCACTGTCAGACTCAGACTTAGACAAACTTTATTGATCCACAAGGGAAATTATTTGGACACAGCAGCTCACACATCACAATATAATATAATAACAAAAGTAGCAAGAGACATGTGTCAAATAAAAGATAATTATATAAATGTATGTATAATAAAAAATATATCTCAACTATACATAAGAGCTTGTAACGTAAACGTTGTAGGGAGTATTATCTGTTCCATAAGGATGAGTTTTACAGTTGTAGGGAGTATTATCTGTTCCATAAGGATGAGTTTTACAGTTGTAGGGAGTATTATCTGTTCCATAAGGATGAGTTTTACAGTTGTAGGGAGTATTATCTGCTACATAAGGCTGAGTTGTTGTACAGTACAGTTGTAGGGAGTATTATCTCTTACATAAGAGTGAGTTGTTGTACAGTTGTAGGGAGTATTATCTCTTACATAAGGGTGAGTTTTACAGTTGTAGCGAGTATTATCTGTTACATAAGGCTGAGTTGTTGTACACTTGTAGGGAGTATTATATGTTACATAAGGTGAGTTGTTGTACAGTACAGTTGTAGAGAGTATTATTTGTTACATAAGGCTGAGTTGTTGTACAGTTGTAGGGAGTATTATCTGTTCCATAAAGGTGAGTTGCTGTACAGTTGTAAGGAGTATTATCTGTTACATGCACTAGCCTAGCATCAGCGACCTCTGCAAATACAAGGACTGGACGGAATATTTAAAAAAGTGTCTCCACATGTCTCCAACACTGTGGCTCACTAGGAAATGAGGCCCTATGTACAAAAATCCGGACTGTCCCTTTAACTATTTGAGCTGATTGCTGTGAAGTACCAGTCAATGATTCACTGATGCTCCTTGCTCCTTACATGCTCCTGATTCTTGGTGGTCTTGCCCTCTACACCTCAGACCGGAGCTGACAGCAGAGGCCCATGTCAAACACAGTACATGTGGTAGTCATTACACCAGCACTGCTACTGTTCCATAGGCAGGATTACGCTGAGAGGGGCACGGGCTTTGAGTATTCTGTGTGTACGGTGCAGTGCGGAGCGCCGATGGCATACAGATGTCCAGCAGAGAGCAGAGACAGGTCAGGCAGAGGTGAGGGAGACAGGAATAAAACAACACAGCTTTTCAGAAGATGTGTTCACTGCACTGAGACAAGGGAAACACGGATATACCGGGATCAGGAGGAGTATTTGGTAATGGAATAAAACCAGGGTTATATGAGGTACTCTTGATTATGTGAGTATTAATTTAAAGTACATATAACATACGATAGGTTGACCTTGCACAACCTTTCCTCAGATTTGTGAGTTCACATCACAGCACAGTTCATCATCTAACTCACCATGTTGGTCTGACCGACCAATCACGTCGCCGCATTGAGGTTTGTGCCGGAGCCAAAGGCAAAGTGCCCAAACAAACCAAAATAAACATGGTGACTCCAACAGATGTACTTCAGCCTATTTTAGTGAAAATCTGGACATGCAGAGGGAAGCACACAGAGCATATCTGTGCTCTTCTCTCAACAGAATGTAGCAAAAGTTTTTTTTTATTTTAAAATGTTTCAGTTTATTTCACAGTTGTGAAGCTTCAACAATCAGATTCAAAGCTGTCATGACGTTCTGTCTTCTCCTGGTCTCTTTCAGTGAGAGCTGTTCCAGACTGACAATGTGAAGAACTCAATTCAGAGTGACACACGTATGAATCCGGTGTGAACAGGTTAATGACAGGTTAGACCAGACCTGGGCACTGTACAGCTCCAGGGCCACATACAGCCCTTTGGTTGACTCAGACTGGAATTACAAAGTAAACATAGTTTATAATTTACCTCGTAAATGGACTAAAGCTGCATTGCTTTTATTTTGGAGTCTAAGCAGCTTGTCAAAACAATGATATTTACAGCTTTTTTAATATATATATATATATATGTGTATATATATATGTGTTATATATATATATATATATATATATTATATATATATATATATATATATATATATATATATATAATATATATATATATATATATATATATATATATACATATAAAGAAATACAATTAATATTGAGCAGAATTGAGTTAAATATTTTGGCCTGACCCCCCCCATAATATTTTCTGCTTCTCATGTAGCCCCATAGAAAAAATAATTGCCAGTGTTTCCCAAACTTTTTTTCTGGGGACCCAAGTCAAACCTTCGCGACCCAAGACAATATTACAACATTACAATTAGTATTACTCAAGTTTTAAATAATGAAAAACAGTAATTGAAGCAGCAAGAAAAGGATCCATAAGTCACCTGTTTGGACATTAAATTCTTTTTCTTTTCAACATTCAACTGAACCAGCAATATTGGAACAAAACTGTCAAAAAGATTAGAAATTATGCAAAACATGTCTTAACATTTCCAATTCGGAGATGGGGATCCCCCGAATATTGACAGGTATTTGGCGCACTGATGGCAGCTCCACTTGTCTTGTCTGTCAGCTTTAACCGGGATCCAATATAACCGAAGGCTGTGACGTCACACACAGGTGCTCTGTATCCATAAGTGTTACCTAGCAACTGCACTGTTCATTTTGTGTATTGATTACATAGATATAGAGGGAACTCAGAGCTACTTTCTGTCATTTTTAACTTTTACTTTTCACAAACTGCCACTTGACTGGTGAATGATATTATGATGAATATTTACCACAGATGCTGTTCCACCAAACAAAGCTGATTAGAAAAACATGAAAATCTGTCATTAAAACTTCTATTTGACCAGAAAACGTTGGGGACTGGAGACTGGGCGAGAATTCAACCCACTGTGTCACTCTCGTCCCGTATTCTTTCCAGTTTGGAGAAAAACTCTTGTAACAACTGTCATTTTCAACAAACAGTGGCTTATACGAGTGTTCATTCACTGACCTGAAGTTTGGCGGTTGAATGAGTAAGTGTTTTTTTTTTTCATGTAAGCAGGTGACAATACTAAGTTACCAGTCAGATCTGTGGAGAGGCATGGCTGCTCATCACAAGAATAGATGTTTTTCTGAGTATTCTTTCACACAACACAACACAACTGAAAGTGAAGTAATGCAAAATATAAAAGCTTAAATACAGGCAAAGTTTACATGGAGGATTTGAAGGAAGGCTGTATCATATGACCAAAAGAAGATACTGACATTGATACTGATATTGATATTAGGGTGCCATATTATTGCGTTAATTGCGATTAATTAATTATAGTCATATTTAGCGCATTAATCTAATTTTTAATCTCTAACTTTACTGTTTCTGTATGCGAGTTGCCTTCTTATAAAATCTGTTTTTATGTGTTCTTGGGACAACAACACATCGCTCCCACAAAGAATTATAATTTTCCTCCCGCATCAGCGATAAACCTGCTCACGTATGATCTCTGAAAACATTGCGACACATACACAGAACAGACTCACCTTCAGCATCAACATCCCTCTGTCACAGAAAGAACACTCATATTCCACTGAGTCGTGTCCTTTAGTCCGACAGAAACTGAACCGCATCAGCGCACAAGAGCGTTTTTTTTTTTTTTCTTAGTTTATGCAAATTAGTCATGCGGTTTTAAGTTTTGTTTCTGTAAGACTGGCACAAAGCTGCATTAAACACATTCTAATGTCAAACGGGCTCTATAGTGGTTATGGTTTATATGTTGTAAAGTTGAGTTTATTTATGCAGATTGGTAACAGTAATAATAACGATGACAAACAGTAATGATTAATCGAAAATTCTCCCAACGATCGATTAATAAAATTTCATCGAATGCCCATCCCTAATGGGGACGTTCACTTTCTTAAGCTCTATCAAACATGGAGAAATGAAAAGGAATTGTCTGAAAATGTGTGCAAGGTTAGACCACATCCGCAAATTTAGGCCAAAATAAAATATCCAGCACAAATGATGTATGACAGACAAACATGAATCATGTGTATATTTTACTTTAAACTCATATTTAATTTGTGGGACTGTAGTTTATCATCCCATTTGCCCGCTCCCACATCATGCAGTCTTGTTCCGCCCGTGCCGCAATGAGCTTTCAAAATGTGTCCTGCACTGCACTGTTTTGTGTCGGGTCTCGGTGCAGGGCTCTAACCTGATGTTTTAATTTATTTGTATTTTCTAATTATTTAGAGTTTGACATAAGAACACAGCGGAATGTAAATGACTGCATCTGTTAAAGTTTGTTAAACAATAAATGACATTATAACGTCACTTTTTTTCAGTCTTTTGATCTGCCACAATAATGTAATAATGAATTTAAATAAAAATATGTCAAGTTGAGGCTTTTCTCAGCAATTTATAGGTAATTAATTAATCTACCATTTTTTTAAATCACTTGACAGCACTAATTGATGTTGATATTGATACTGACATTGATATTGATACTGATATTGATATTAAGCAGTGTCGATAAGTAATATTGTGTAGTGAATTGCAGAGTGGGCCTACCTCGAAATGCTTTTAGAATTCATCTTCGTCAAACTCCAGTAAACACAGGCGTAACAGCAGAAGATCTCAGCTCCTATCAGACCACATTTCAACCAACTTTTCCAGGCACAAATCCATCACTAGCATGTGGTCCTAGCTAACAAGCACAAATACAGAAACATAAACACACCAGTTCTGATCTGAGGTTTAGGAGGAGCTGGTGCTTTTCAGTTTTAAAGAGGGAGTATTTTTCTAAGATTTCTATCGTTTTCTACTGTTTCCTCATCAAAAATACACCTGAAGGGGTTTGAGATGTGATCCATGCATGTTTGAGTAATTTAGTGATCTCTCCTGGGCCTTATTCGGACTGTCCTTACGGTTAGCTGTAAGATTCTGTGCACAACAACTTGATAAACACGATGCATTGTGCAGTAGTTTCATTATCGGAATGCACACTGATTGTATAGTCATAGTGCTCTGAAGAGGGAGTGAATTAGCATGGGGAGCAAAGAGGGGAGACTCTAATGTTGTGGTCAGACCGAGGTGTCAAAAAACATGCTGGACTGCTAGTTGAGACTACTTTGCCATAAAACACATCAGAGGAGGTGATCAGCTCTATAGTTGCGTGTAAATATTTATACTGTGCTAAAGCGAGGAGAAAATTCAGTTTGTCGACTGGACAAGTTTGGTTGAAGACGTTTTGCAGCTCATCCAAGCTGCTTCTTCAGTTCTGGTCAGAACGCTGGTGGACACTGTCTTATATCTGTCTGCAGGGAGGAGCTAACTACACTGAAACTAACACACCTACTTGTTTACAGTTTCTGTTAGTTTGGCCTATTGACCTGTACAGGGTGTGGGGTCTAATTAGCATAACAATTCAGGGCCATAATGGAGCTTCCACACCTCTGGACCTGACCTGACTACACCTGTTGTTCTCTTGTTTGTTTTGATTTAGGTTTGAGGATGGAGTTGTAAATAGGAGTTAGATGGTGTCTGAGTCCTCCATTTCTGTTTAGAGAAGGATTCTCTTTCTTAACAAAAATGGTTTCTTTCACTCCCCTCTCAAATAGGCCTAACTAACTAACAGAAACTGTAAACAAGTGTGTGTGTGTTAGTTTCAGAGTAGTTAGTTAGCTCCTCCGTGCAGATATAAGGAAGTGTCCACCAGCATTTTGACCAGAACTGAAGAAGCAGCTTGGATGAGCTGCGAAACATCTTCAACTAAACTAACTTTTGTCCAGTCGACAAACTGAATTTTCTCCTCGCCATGGATTCTCCCTGGACGACTGAGGGATTCTTCACACATACTCTGCTAAGGATACAATGTAGATTTCTTGTTATGGTGTTCGTGACTCTGGTCTTTCTCTCTCTTCTCCTTCTTCCAAGTAATTCTTCCAGGTCACTACGTCGTAGTAGTACCCGACTGGTTGATGCAGTGTGTCTGACACCAAAAGTTCAGCTTTTTTAACACCCTGGATGCACGTCTAGAGTGTTGATACTAGATGCGCGCAACGCTGACACCAGAAGACGTGCTGCAAAAACGCAGGATGCCCTAGTCCACATAGACTTGTATACTGTAATACCTTGACCCCCTCAGTTTGATCACAGCATTAAAGGGACAGTTTGGGTTTTTTGACATGAATCTGTACAGTATGGCATCCCCATCAGCAGTGTCGTGCATCCACACTGACTTACCCCCGGCAGAGTCCGGTGAGCCGAGATACTGGCTGGTTTAGGTGCTGACGGAAGAAGTCCAGCAAGTTGGCCGGGGACACGAAAATAACGCAACACCTGGGACTCCTGTATTACCACATGACCAGTGCTGGGGAGTAACAGATTACATGTACTGCAGTTATGTAATCAGAGTACAAATTATGAGTAACTGTATTCAGTTACAGTTACTGTTTCAATGAGTGGTAATTGGATTACAATTACTTAGTTAAAATAAATGGATTACACTGTGGTATTTTCTTGTTTTCACATTTTGGGCTATTCCCTTTTTTTTTTTTTTTTTTTTAGTAATCCACTCATTGCCAGATACTAAACCAGGTCTAAACCTGGTCTAAAACTAAGTCTAAAATCAAGTCTAAAATCAAGTCTAAAACCAGGTCTAAAACCAGGTCTAAAACCAGGTCTAAACCCAGGTCCAAACCAGTTCTAAACCTGGTCTAAATCAGGTCTAAAACTAGGTCTAAACCAGGAATAAACTAGGACTAAAGCAGATCTAAAACCAAGTCTAAAACCAGATCTAAAACCAGGACTAAAGCAGGACTAAAGCAGGACTAAAGCAGGACTAAACCATGACTAAAACCATGACTAAAACCAGGTCTAAAACCTTATCTAAAACCAGGTCTAAACTAGAGCCCGACCGATATATCGGCTGGCCGATATTATCGGCCAATATGGGCACCTGGAGACATATCTGCTATCGGCTGATATGGGCCGATATTTCACGTGGGCATGTTATACCTCGTTATAAAGCTTACACTCTCTACATTATGTTAATTTAATCCAATTTACAGACAGATAAATGTCCTAATATGTGGCTCCGCATCAGTATTTATCTGCGGTGTAATTTGTCTGTGTCCGTACTGTCCCTGAGAACGCTGCAGCTCGGGTCCTTACTCAAACTAGGAAGTACGAGCACATAAGTCCTGTGCTCAGGTCTCTGCACTGGCTTCCTGTGCCTCAGAGAATAAACTTTAAAGCAGCTCTGCTTGTGTACAAGTCTCTCCATGGCCGAGCACCAAAGTACATCTGTGACATGTTAGTGTCATATGAACCATCTCGCACTCTGAGGACCTCAGGGACCGGCCTCCTGCTGGTGCCCAGAGTCAGAACTAAACAAGGGGAGTCAGCGTTTCAGGTTCATGCAGCTAAAACCTGGAACAGTCTTCCTGAACATGTGAGACAGACTCTTCTGTGACGCTGTTTAAATCCAGGCTCAAAACATTTCTGTTTAACTGTGCATATAACTGAAAGGACCAGCATTGATATGTAAATGAGCTGTGAATAGACGTGTGAATGATCCACATTTATGCATATAATTAACTACTGCGGTGCGCAGCATTTATGGCTAAAGGCTAATAGCGAACAACAGGAGCATGCTTCTTATTGGGAGCCGTGTTTTCTCTTTTTCTCACTTTTTCTCTTCAAGACGCTTGTAGACCCGTAGTTTGACAGCAGCAGCGGCTAAAAACTAAACTTTCAGAAATCTGCGTGTGCATAGGATTTTAAAAAAGTGCATATTTGGCTGCAGTTCAGCATAAAATGAATAAACCAGGATTAATCTTGGGCTCAAGTGCAGGAGAGAGATAGAAACCGAGTCCCGACACTCAGTCCTGGTTCAGTTCTGGTTTAGTCCTGCTTGCAACAAAACAATCTCAAGAGTCGCTTGGGAGCCGAAAGAGCCAGCTGCTTTAGTGAGCCGAGCCAAAAGAGCCGGTTCTCCAAAAAAAAAAAAAAAAAAAAAAAACTGGAATACCCATCACTAGTAGCTAGAATGTGATGCAAAAATGCCATTAGGCCAATTTACTGTATGTGAATATGATGTAAAGAGTCAGAATAACAATAAATGTTGCCTAAATAAACCCAATTTAGAATCCACTAGAGCCAAACCTAAGTTTTTTAATCAATTCAAGATTTACAGTGAATTTTTACATCACTAAATATATCGGCGATTATATCGGCTATCGGCAGCCCCAACTCCCATTATATCGGTTTCATATCGGCCACAACAAAATCCATATCGGTTGGGCTCTAGTCTAAACCAGGACTAAAGCAAGACTAAAGCAGGACTAAAGCAGGACTAAAACCAGGACTAAAACCAGGTCTAAAACCAGGTCTAAAACACGTCTAAAACAGGATTTAACAGAACTAAATCATGCTACGTGGACTTGTCTCCTTGTCTTGTCTTGTCTTGTTCTTTTAGCAGACAAACCATCTTAGGTTATGATTTCCTATTCTTTGCTTCTCTACAGCAAATCAAGTAATCCAAAGTATTCAGATTATGTTACTCACTTTAAGTAATTTAATGGATTATGTTACAAACTACATTTTGGTGTATGTAATCTGTAATCTGTAGGGCAATACATTTTAAAAGTCACCTTCCCAACACTGTACATGACATCACATTGTTTTCAGGTTGAGAGAAAAACTTGTGTGTTGAACATGTGTGAATGAAACAAACGCAACTGCACGTATGTTTTTGATGAGGAAACAGCATTATAACACAGAAAAGAGCGTAATATAGGCCCTTTAAAGTCGTATAGTGGGATTTCCAGAACTTTTACGATGGAAGCGGAAAAAAAGACATCTGCGTTTTCAGATCTCTTTTCCTCTTTCTATAAAACAGCGGGGAATTTCTCAAGATGTGCTTAACAAGAATTAAAAAAAAAAAACTCGACATGATACTTGTGAATGTACAACAGGTCGTATCTGTAACACATGTCAGCATTTATCAGTTTCTTGTTTAAAGGTCAGCGTCATTACTCCAGATCCAAACTTCCCACTGATTTTCATTGCTGTGGCATAATCACGAATACCTGATTTGGACCTGATTAATGGAGCCGGAGCACAGGACCTGGAGTGATGGAAACAGCATTACGGGGTGCTATTAAGAAGAGGCACACCGGTGGACAGCCCCATTACTCAAAACTGATACCTATTAATGCGCTTTCGTTAGCAGTCCAATGGTGAAGCTAATGCATGACTTTTTAACTAAGCGCGATTATCTGGACGTCAGGACGCAAGGCCAAGGACTGTGAATGAACCAACACAGTCTTTAGTATTGTAATGAGGAGAGGTGTGTAAAAATATCAAACTATCTATATATCATATCGTTTAATGTGATGATACAGTTTTGATATCGGGTGCTGCTGTATCGATATATCACCAAGACGACTATAAGTTGTACTTTATTCATGGTTTGGTTGTTTCCTGCGACTTATACTCCAGTGCGACTAATATATTAAAATTTTCACTGACAATTTTGAGAGGCTCTAGTCTTGTGTGTCAGTATCTGCTGCTCCTGTTCCTCCTGTACCACTGTCACTTCGTTGTACTGCGCATGTCTCCTGCAGAAAGAGCCTCTGTCCTGTCTGTATCATGTCAGTCGATCGCACCGTTACTTCTGCACCACTGAAAAATTTAAATTTAAACAAACCTATAAAGACGACTGAGAAGACTGAACACAAACGCCCCAAAGAGAAAATCAGATTTTGCAGATTACAAGCTGCAAGTAGCGAAATATTCAGACAAAAATGGTAATCGAGCAGCAGAAAGAAAGTTTAGAGTGAAGTGACAGTGATACAAGAGGAACAGGAGCAGCAAATACTGACACACAAGACTAGAGCCTCTCAAGATTGTCAGAGTGAAAATTTTAATATATAAGTCGCACCGGAGTATAAGTTGCAGGAAACAACCAAACCATGAATAAAGTACAACTTATAGTTTTCTTGGTGATATATCGATACAGCAGCCCATGATATCAAAACTCTATCATCACATTAAATGATATGATATATAGTTTGATATTTTTACACACTCCTACTCATTACAATACTAAAGACTGTCACTTGACTCTACTGCACATGTCTCCTGCAGAAAGAGCCTCTGTCCTGTCTGTATCATGTCAGTCGATTGCACCATTACTTCTGTACCACTGAAAAATTTAAATTTAAACAAACTTATAAAGACAACGGAGAAGACTGAACACAAACACCCCCAAAGAGAAAATCAGATTTTGCAGATTACAAGCTGCAAGAAGGGAAATATTCAGCTGAAAATGGTAATCGAGCAGCAGAAAGAAAGTTTAGAGTGAGCGAGAAACTTGTGACACTGGGATGGTGCACCATGCAACTTTCCTGGAAGTCACTGGACAAAGTCTGGACTTCAGTGACAGCTGAAACCATCCTGTTGAGATTCAGAAAGGCTAGAATAATTCTAACTGGAACTGATGATGTCTGAAGACAGCTCCGCAGAAGAGGAACCAGCGCTACATTTACCTCTATAGGTCGCCAAGTTGCTCAGAAGTGACACAAGGATGAAGAATTCAGTGGATTTAGTGATTTGGAGTGAGATGGAGAGTTTGGTAAACTTGTTCTGTTGTTTATGTTATATTTATCTGAAGAACTGTTCATATGTGACGTTAACAGTCTGTTGTTCTCTCTTCTATTCTTATTACTGTAACTTGCCTTTCATGATGAAATGTCGGTTACTGGTCTCTGATTTTATAAAACAAATTTCCCCCAAAAAGTGCAACTTAGGCTATGATCAGACTGCAACCTAAAGTGAACCAAATCCGATTTTTTTTGCCCCTATGTGACCTGTATCTGATCTTTTAATGACAGTCTGAACGACACAGATCAGATTTTTTCAAATGCGATCCAGGCCACTTTGATATGTGGTCCTTAAACCGATACATGTCCAATCTTTTGACATGCGACTTCAGTCTGAACGGCCAAAGCGCATTCATCCGACCTACACGTTATCAACAAGTCACAAACGTCACTATTCTGCGCTGAAGTAGGCGAAAATTATTAATAAACTCCGTGTCACTGAAGCGAAGCACATCACCACTCACCACTCTTGGCTACGTCTCCACAGCCACATGTTCCTTTCAACGGACTGCCCCACAAAACGCCTTCTCATTCTCCTCCTTAAAACAAGTAAGTTGTTCATGTTCTGGCTCCGGTACGAGAGGAACTTTAAAATCTCCAGGTGCTCAATGCTGCATCCATGTTTGAACAACTTCTGTAAACACAGAGCACGCTCGCTGCGGTTGACATCGTCGTGTCCTCCAGTGCTCATGCGGGACACTTTCGGGCCGTTTAAAGTTCACACTGGAGTCACATACAAGTCGCATTTAATTGGAAATGTGAACGACCTTGCAAAAACATCGGATTTCACAAAAAAATCTGAATTGAGCGTTAAGCCCTGCAGTCTGAACGTAGCCTTATAGTCCAAAGTGACTTGTATATGTTTTTTCTTCTTCATAACGCATTTTTTGGCTGGGGCAACTTATACTCCGGAGCAACTTATACTCTGAAAAATGCAGTAGTACTATTTTGTCTGAAATGCCCCACAGTATGGCATTACATTTATCTATCTCTATATCAATGAAGAGGCAAGCCCGCTCACAAAAATGCTTGAATACAAAGTTTAAAACCATACTGCGGAACATTTCAAACAACACAATAGACAAAAAGAATAAAAGAATTTACATAAAACACCTTTAAAAACCACAAAACAACAACTACACCATAAAACGCACAAAGATGACATTTTAAAACAGTTTTCTTATGAGCCTGTTTGGAATCTCTTCACCACAGAAGGCACACTCATTATTCCCCCTGCATATTTGTCTATCATTTAAAGTCATTAGGATTCGACCGTTAAACAGGGCTCTGGGGTAACTCTGCTTGTATTTCATGTAGTGAGACATTGTGCAGTGTGCCCAGCAGCCTGCATACATTTACTGAGGTTCAGAAGAGGAAAAACACTACCTCAGGAGATGGGGGTGCTCAGTCAATAATAGACACTTAGCAAAGCACGCGAGCTCCGTTTGTGTCTCCGTTTGTGTCTCCGTTTGTGTTTGTGGTGTGGGGGGAGATGAATAGATGAGATGAGTTTATGCAGATAACGGCGTTCATGATTTTAGCAGTTTTGTTCTTAAGAGCTCCAAATGTGCCTGAAATGTGAACTATCAAATATGAAAATACAAATCTAAGACTGTGCATATTTTCTGATCTATGTTCTAATGTTGTTTCCTCATCACAAACACACATATTTTTTGTTTCATGTTTAACACACAAACCCTGAAGACTTAGGCTGAGCTTTTCGCTCAAACGGAAAACGCTCTGTTCCACCTTGTGACGTCATGTTGTCATCTGATAATACAGTAAGTGCTCTACTTTGTTTTTAACTCCATACACCTTCACTAGAATCATTTGGATGATTTCAGACATGAATCTCTACTGAACTAAAGGTAAATGTAGCTGTTAACGTGAAAACTACTGCTTCATGGTAAATGTGACCATTTACGTTTTTCTATAGCGCTTTTCCACCTTCAAGGCACTCAAACGCTTTACAACAAGGAACCACTCACCCATTCACACACCAGTGTACACAGACAATGTGGGCAAGGTGGGTTAAGTGTCTTGCCCAAGGACACAACGGCAGCATTCATCTGTGGGAGCTGGAATCACACCAGCCAACCTGTGGGTCAGTGAATCTGACCGCTCAACCTGTGATGTTTATGTCAAGAGCAGGATTTAAACACCAACCTTCAGATCAGTGGGCGAATGCTCTACCAACTGAGCTACTGCCGCCCCTTCATGACATCACAAGGTGGAACAGAGCATTTGGAGGCTACGTTTGCACATAGGGTATGTTGAGAATCAAATATTTTCCTCCATCCATCTTCCAAAAAACATTGAGCACAAAGCATAATTTTCAAAATAGTTTTCATTTATATCAACCCACGTAAATAAACCATCGAGCACCGTCATAACTACTCCAAACCTCTGAGCGGAACCTGGATTAGATTCAATCCTGTAGCATTTATTTCATTACAGTCGTAAGTATTACTCAAAAATACTTTGAAAAACCTGCATTACTGAGCAGGCTCGCCTCTCCACAGATCTATTAATGTGGTAAAATTGCTGACCTCCGAGCTCATTGGTCTCTGGTCATGGATATGAAACATCAGCTGTGTGTGCAAATGAAACACATGAAAAGTGTTTGCACCAGAAGAAATGTGACTCCTGCTCTGATGCTTCATCATTAATATCATCATCAGAGCAAAAAGGAAACAGTTGGTCGCACTTTTGGCGTGTCAACTTTGATCTCACTTTACACGCAAACGCCAAACCGTAGTTTTCCAGAATCTCACCTCTAGTTGGAGTTTTTAGAAAGATTAGTTTTCAGAGGCGTTTGTGTGTAAAAGATGGCTACAAACGAAAAGAAATGTCTCAGTTTTTTAAAAATACCCGTGTACAGGTAAACAAGGCCTGAGTTTTACAGATATAGAAAGATTAATAATAAAGGACTACTCAAACATGTGTGAATGAAACAAAACACAACTTCAGGTCTGTTTTTGAGAAGGTAACAACATTTATACATGGATTAAAACTCACAAAAGTCAATTTATAGCACCTTTAAACATATATATCTTGTATTTTTTTCAGTTACTCATGGATGTTTTTATTGCTTTGTGAAAAGTAACTACCCTCCAGAAAATTGACATAGTGTACCTTTAATTCTAAAAGTTTTTTTTCTTAAAGGTGCAACTTTTTGTTTGGGGGTCATTACCTGCTTGTTTCTATCTGCCTGGAATGTTCCACAGTGTGACATTAAACAGCTCTACTTTACATTTATCTAATTACAAGTGGTATTATGGCTCAAAAATACCTAGAAAAACAGACATTCTGACTATGAGCGGGTTTGCCTCTCCACAGATCTGACCTGTAACTTGGTCTGGTTCGGTCTCCATGAAGATAGAAAGGTTTAATACCAAACTGAGAACCATAAAACCAGATAAATCAAAAACACGTCCATGGAGAAAAGCGTTTGACGGACCCTCCACCAAAAAAGTTACACAATGCACCTTCAGTACGATGTTATCATGTAATTGTCATATACCCTTTTATAAAATGTGGATTCAAATGTCAATATTAAATCCTTGGTGATGGTGTGTGTGTGGTACGGACAATGCTCATATCAAACGTACAGTGGAGAATGCATGGACACACTCTGGTCTGACCTTTACACACTAATCCCACTGGACACTGCAGCCGCATGCTATAACTTCTGTTTGGAAATCATTTTTTGGTGTAAGAAAACCATTTGGGGGTAAGACAGCATGAAGTGTGTAGTGTTGTGTGTAGTGTGTAGGCTCAGAGAGGTATTTTTACATTTTTTTAACTTTTGGTGTAGGAGACTGTGAAATCTATGGAAGGTCCGATATGGATTTTTTTTTGTTTTTGTTGATGTTGCATAGTTGTCTTGCATGTCTGTAACTTGCCAACTGCTTGTTAAGTAGTATCGAAATAAATTTAGTAACTACAATAGAGACAGGTCAATGGTCAGATCTGTGGAGACTAGGGATGTAACAATAACCGAAATATTGTGATATCGTATCGTCAAAGTTCTCACAGTAATATCGTGGACCATCACAATATATCGAATTACAAGTCTCTTTGCTTAAAATAAGAGTTATGGTGCAGAAATAGCTAAAAAAAAAAAAAAGACAGAGGCAACTACTGTATTTTCCACACTATTAGACGCGCTCTTAAGCCTCCAACCCCATCTAAAAACGATTGCGTGCCCACAATCCAGAGCGCTCTATACACGAATCCACTCGGGTGTCACAGCACGACTTCAGTAAACTACAGCGAAAACAGCGAAAAACACCCACAGACACACTCATCACTCCACGCCGATGAGGAACGGAGGAACGAACCGAAAAAGCGAGTGCAATGTGCCACTTCTAGACACGACTGAACAACTGAGTCACTGCGAACACGAAGACAATCCAGCGCCCAGACAGCACCCTCCCTACACGCCACAACTGAACAAAGCCCAGAGTCACTGTGAAACGAAGTCCAACTGACCCTTAGAACTTTTGTGTTTCGTTTAAAGTCCGGTGCGGTTTATTTGTGAAAAAAGTTCGAAAATAGACCATTCAATGATAGTGTGCCTTATAATCCAGAGCGCCCTAAAGTGCGGAAAATACGGTACATAGACCATGATCCTTTGCTCCATTTCAGTGTAGACTACAAGAAGAAATAACAGATCTTAGCATTTTTAAGTCTTGGATTGGATTAAGTCTTGTCCAGGCATTTTAAGAGGAAAAAGTAGCATAGTAACAATTTGTTTAGCCTCCACAAAATACCGCAATAAATATCATACTGTGAGGCGTATATCATGAAAATATCATACCGAGAGATTTGGATATTGTTACATCCAAAATCGTGAGCTTTCCCACCACATCGTGAGCTTTCCCATGATATCGCAATATATATCGTACCGTGAGGTTCATACCATGATGATATCGTATTGTGAGACTTGGATATAGTTACAACCCAAGTGGAGACGCAAGCTCGCACATAGTAAGAAGTCATGTTTAATAAGTAATTTTTGAGCTGTAATTGAAAAAATGTAAGAGAAATATGTTTAATGCCTTACTGTAGAACATTCCAGGCAAAGAAATGACATCGCCATGGAGCAAGTAGCAGATCCACCACCTTTGAAGTTACATAGTGTACCGTTAAGTAAAAGTAGATGCAAGATACAAGAGCAAAGAAATACTCAAATAGTCTCTGGATGGTGGTGGTGGAGGGTGGTTTCAGATTTTTGTGTTTTTAAGCCCCAAAAATGCCGTCACTGTCTAAACGAAAGGCACATCCGATAAATTATTTTGTCATTTTTACCTACAAGTGTTCTCATGTAAACAGGCCCTTTGATGTCATCCATGCATGTTTGAGTACTTTATTTTTCGGACTATATATATAAGTGGCACCGGACTATAAGTCATACTTTTTGGGGTAAATTTATTTTATAAAATCAGAGACCAGGAACCAACATTTCATCTTGAAAGTCAAGTTCTAGTAATAACAATAGAAGTGAGAACAACAGACTGTTAACATCACATATGAACAGTTCTTCAGATAAACTATAACATAAACAACAGAACAGAACAAGTTTACCAAACTCTCCATCTCACTCCAAATCACTAAATCCATTCAATTCTACATCCTCGGTGTCACTTCTGAGCAACTTCACGACCTCCGGAGGTAAACGGAGCGCTACTTCCTCTTCTATGTAGCTATTGTCAGACTCAGCATCAGTTCCAGTAAGAATTATTCCGGCCTTTCTGAATCCTGACAGGATGGTTTCCGTTGTCTCTGAAGTTCAGGCTTTGTCGATCCAATGACTTCCAGGAAAGTTACATGGTGCACCCTCCCGGTTGCCGTGAAGCTGTGTTCTCCATCCCCGCTTTCTGCCAGTCCCTCACAAGTTTCTCACTCACTCCAAACTTTCTTTCTGCTGCTCAATTACCGTTTCCAGATGAATATTTCACTTCTTGCAGCAGGACAGTGGCTTTTTCAGCAGGACACAGACACAGTAGAGTGAGAAGTGGCAGTGGTACGGTAGTAGCAGATACTGGCACACAAGCCTAGAGCCTCTTGCGACTGTCAGTGTGAAAATTTTAATATATATACATCGCACTGGCGTATAAGTCGCAGGATCACCCAAACCATGAAAAAGTGCCACTGATAGTCCGAAAAATATGGTAAATTAGCAATCTCTCCCGGGACTATTAAAACACTCCAATTCTGCATAAGCATGATAAACAAAATACTAACAAAATTCACAACTTATGTTACGTGTCAGCAGTTAATACCCCAAAGAATCGTCATACCCCGTCTTTAAGTGAGTTTGAACTACCAGAAATAATCAGTTATTCTCCAATAGCGACGGAAATCAAACATTAGGTGACCAATGGGCCAATTAAACCCCATTACAAACATGTATTGTGCACGTAGCCTGACCTATGCATAAAGCCTATAATTACCTCCATTCTGAGAGCATCGCTTTGCCTTCATCAGTGAGCACTTTTCGAATAGGCCCTTAATGGCACGTCCTTGGAGCTGATTGAGGTAATATAATGGGCCGCGGTACTTCCTCACAGCTGCCTAATGCGACTGAGCTCTTAAGGCGGCGCTCCTCACTCCATTGTCCAGTCCATTGTCCAGAGAACCTTCTGCTCCCGGCTGACCTTAACCCTCCCCATCCATCACCAGCTGCTAGCTCACTGTGATGGATGCTTTCTATTGCAGTATTTCATATGAGGTTTGTGCTGCTCGTAATCTTTAAAGTCAATGTTAAAATAGCTGACATTTTTAGAGGATTTAGGTTTTAGTTTGGACAGAGCGAGTGATAAATGGAGAGACAGGAGGTTGGCTTATGGACAAGTCTGTGAATCAAAATAATAGTGAGTCGTAAGTTTTGTTTAGTCCAAAGTTGAAAAATTTGTATGCTGTTGTCTTAGCACAAAGCTGAAGGACATCAGCAGGGCCAGAGCTGGACATGGGCCACCCAGGCAGTCACCCAGGGGACCATCTGCGGTCATTGCATTTTAATGTTAATTTTAATTTAAACGACTATTACAATCAATATGAATAGACAGAAATTAACTACTGTATTGATTTGATCATCTAATTTACCCCAGATTGCAGAAATTGATTTACTCTTGACCCCCACTTGCTACAAAATCAGTTCAGATTTTGATTCAGGGCCCCTAATTCATGAATTATTTCCTACAAATGTCTACACAAAAACACATAATGTTAGACTATTTATTGTTACAGGTTGGGGCAGAGAGCAAAAGATACAGGGTCAGCCCGGGATATTAAACTGTTTTAATAGGCCCTATTCACGCTTAAGGGAAAAGAGTTGGAATCAAGTGGATGACGACGGTGTAGTTACCAACACTAGGCTTGTGATAAAACCGTGGATTCAGCAGCAGCGTCTTCACAACCTGCTAAAGCTTTCCATGGGGGACTCTAATTGTAGCTTCGACATCATGTACAGACAGCTGGGTGTAACTGTTGATCTGCCGAACATAACAGATGCTACAATGACATTTTTTTTTTTTTTTTTTATTAAATTAGACCAGTGAATTTTCAATATGATCCCAGGACTGATCCCAGGACTGAACCAGCAGGACTAAACCAGGACTAAACCAGAATTGAACCAGGACTGAGTGTCTGGATGAGCACAGAGGTGCACCCACGTAGACCATTGGGTGACTGCAAGCAAAAAGACTGGCACAGAGCTCCACGCCCCACTGGGCTAAGTGCAGCCGTCACAGGACCTGCTCCACGGGCTTGGGATTCTTCCTCTCTCTCTCCAAGATTAGTCTTGGTTTAGTCCTGGTTTGGACCTGGTTTATACCTGATTTAGTCCTCATTTAGAACTGGTTAACACCTGGTTTAGTCCTGATTTAGACCTGATTTAGTCCTGGTTTACACCTAGTTTAGTCCTGGCGTAGTCCTGGTTTACACCTGGTTAGTCCTGGCGTAGTCCTGGTTTACACCTGGTGTAGTCCTGGCGTAGTCCTGGTTTACACCTGGTTTAGTCCTGGTGTAGTCCTGGTTTACACCTGGTTTAGTCCTGGTTTACACCTGGTTTAGTCCTGGTTTACACCTGGTTTAGTCCTGGTGTAGTCCTGGTTTAGTCCTGGTTTAGTCCTGGTTTACACCTGGTTTAGTCCTGGTTTAGACCTGGTTTAGACCTGGTTTAGTCGTGGTGACCTACTGATGTTCAGTGACATTAAAAGTTGCCTCAGTTAGACCTGCATGAATTTGGAAATTATTTACTGTTGCAAAAATCGTTTATGAATGCACTTTTAAGAAAAATATGAAAATACAATATTTTTATCAGTTGTTATTGAAACTCATCATTGCAGGAACACAAAAGATGCATTTACTTCAAGGGCCTGTGTGTGGGAGGGCAGGTGGAGGGGATTTGGGGGAAGAGGGGCCTGGGCTGTCTTTACCTACTTTAAGGGAGGCTCACATTCACCCAATTTGAAAACCCCTGAGTTAGACAAACTATAACACGCAAATGAATAGCCACAAGGAAAAAAGACAGAATACAATGACATTTAGATGAAGAAAACTGGGCCATGTCCGAGTAAATCCCGTAAGCGTGATGTATTTGTGTTCCCAGATACGAGGTAAACATGTCCAGCTCTTACTGTTAACAAAATGCTGATTTATTCTTAATGACACAAACATCACACATCATGACCACGCTGTTTACGGTTATGCTTTCAGTTGGTCTTTTGGATCCAATCAGAATGGACCCAGTTTCGATGTTTAAAGGTCCGTCAAATTCTTTTCTCCGTTGAGATGTTATTGCTTTGTCTGGAATGTTTCACAGTATGGCATTAAACCTGTCTATTTTCATGGAGACCAAACTAGACCAAGTTGCAGAATTGAAATTTTGCTCTCAATAACACCCATTTTTTGTTATTATTTTGCACATTTTTATTATTTTTTTTAAACCAAACACTAAATAAGCTGTTCAAATGCTTTGCTCAGACACTTCCTTGTGTCTTGGATTTCTCTACACACACTGCAGCAAATAAGAAAAGCTTTGAAACCCCCAAGTCCAACACTGGCTGTGCTGTCTCCGCTGTCTGACAAACACATCAAACAGGTACAGAGGAAGGGAGAAGAAAGACTATAGCGAGAATATATATGTATGTGCGTCTCTTTGCCTGCAGCCTCCTACCTCACCACCGGGTAATATAAACAGTCCAGATAAACCATAAAAGTTAACATCCCCGCGCAGTTTTTCCTATTAGAAAACACCTCTTTGTATGCCTCCCCTGATAGAATGGCTCCTATTAAAATTCATTGCACCACACTTCTGTCTCTGCAAAGTTTTAATAGCTTCACAAAACAATGGATTATTTTGCCATTATGTTTAATTTAGGGACACGCAATGAGCAGAAATGGTTTAATTAAAGGAAAAAACAAAACGTAAATTGGGGTGTTTGCTTTTCATTCTTTGTATGATTGGAAATGTGTTTGCCTTGAAGGTTCCGCAGTATGGCGTTAAGCGTGTGCGAGTATGTGACAGGGGTACACAAAAAACATAGTTCGGTACGTGCCTCGGTTTTGAGGTCACGGTTTGGTTCATTTTCGGTACAGTATGGGAACAAAATCAATTTGTTTTAATATTATACAAACGGGAAAATAAAATCAATGCAAAGTGCTGCTTGATAATACTAATAAGTTAAACATATGAAATATTATTTAAAAAAAATTCCTTGTAAACAGTTAACAAAACAAAAAGTAAAGAGTAGCACTAACAGTTCCAGCGTGAAGTTTTAAGTCGGGCGTACACTGTGCGATTTTTGACCCTTTTTGAGCCGATTTTTCACTCATGTGACTATTTTGGGAATGGGCCGACTTTTGGCTTCATCGTGTGTCGTGTTTCGTGTAGTAAACATGAGTTAAAGAGAACCGATTTATACCTCATGACCAACTCCCGATCGGCATTTGGAGGTTGCAAGAATATCAAACTTCCACGAGCTGATTTGCCAGACTCTGTCAGACTGCACATGCGCGGACACAGAAGCGGAAGCAGGATATGAGGTTGTGGAGGACGATGGCGCCGGCGAGTGTTTTGGACACAGGACATGGAGGCTCAGCTAATCGAGCAACACAGAAGACAAGTTTGGTGAAAAACTTGATGCTACTTACCTCCAGTTTAGTTTGAAGAACTGACAACCCGTACTGCCCATGTCTGCCCAGCCAGTTCTTTGACCAGATTCGTCGCTTCTTCTTTTTGGGCTTGTCTGCGCAGAGAATGGCACAAATTGCAAAAGCAGCACATCTGATTTTTGCCTGGATCAGCATTATGTCTCCGCACGTCTGTGGTTTTCTAATTCTGTGGTTTTCTTCTTCGTGGTTTTCTACTTCTGGAACAACAACTCCGGTCGTCATGTGAACGTACAGTGTGAGCAGGCAGGTCCATTCCGAGCATCGGTTCATATAGTGTGAGAACATGATTAATGAGCTGTGAACTTTTAAACCCTGCGATTTGGTCGTACAGTTTAAGCTGGGGCTGAGTGACACGACTGAAAATATCGCACAGTGTACGCCTGGCATTACTCAATCTTCAGATTTTTGGCCAGAAAAAATAACTTGTCACAATGTCTGCAGTAAGTGCAGATCTGCTGCAGTTCCAATGTCCAAACAGAGGTAGCAGGTATGGGGGAGATTCCGTGCCGGCAAAAGGTGAAAGTGTGGACTGCGACGACTGTAGTTTTGCGAGAATTCACGTGGTTCGGAGGGACATAGTCAAGACGGGGGGAAATTGTTGTCAAGGCGGCCACACTAACTATAAAGCGCTGCAGGAAACACTGCTATTCCAATCACGAACAAGTTCCATCATGAATATTAAAGAGCCGAGCCTCTGTGTAGCTGCACATGTAGAGGTGGAATGTAAACACACACAAATTATTTATTTATTTTACTTAATGAGACAGGGACAGTGCACAATTTTTACATGAACCTTAACAGGAGAGATGCATTGTACCAGGTTGTAGCACCAGTACTAATTTCCACCTGGGCAGATTCACCGATTGATTGTATTTAACTGACTTTAGCTATCAACTGTTCTTCCTGGAGACCTATGAAGCATGTTTTGTATGTAGCAATTTGCGCAAACTTAATCGTGCACAGCCCTGCACCGAACCATCCCTCCCATACCGAAATGGTTCGGCACAAATACATGTACCGTTACACCCCTAGTACGTGATCAGATTTGTGGAGAGTCTGCAACATAGTTCACAGTAAGAATTAAGACAATTATTTTTGAGGAATAGATAAGTTTAAGGCCATACTCTGGAACATTTTAGGTGTAGCACTGGCCTCTCCATGGAGACAAGTGTGTGGAGGAATAATAACAGAAAAAAATAAAAAATAACAATCACAATATTATAGTGTGATTAAAGGAAAAGTAGTGTGATTTCTACCTTTTTGTATATATGCTGAGATTTTTGACTCATTTAAAGCCATAGTATGTCACTTTTTGCCAAACACAGACTAAAGTGAAAGCCTGTTTTTTTCATTGTGGATTTTTTATTGCACTGAAAAACAGAAAAAACACATGTTCTTACTCTGAGTAGGTTTGCATTTTAACACTCTTATTTGGTCAAGCGGAGAGCCTCCTTCTGCTTGTTTCTGTGGAGATGATGGTTCTTTGGCTCAAATATTCCACAGTGAGGCATAAAATGTAAAAAAAAAGTCCAAGAACTCAATCATACATGAACAAAACAAGTAAAAAAAAAACAAAAAAAAAACACTACTCATCAAAATCACTTAAAATTCATCAACTCAAGTCAATTAAACCCATTTTAAATCCATTCTTCTCACTGCATTATCTCCCCATATATTACTTCAATCAATTTCATGAAGTTGTCCTGACATCTGTGGCATTCTTTTCGGGACCACCAAAAACTGCCCTCCCGAGGAGTCCTGAGGAGGAAATCAATCACAGAGGACAGTCCCATATGTGCAGGGCAGGGGGGACAGGACAGGCTCTGACAGGGGGCTATTATGGAGGGGCAGTCCACGTGTCGCCAATCTGCCCTGTAGTCCACGCTGGTCATCTGTCTCCAAACGCCCACACTGCACACGCACACATACACGGGTTTAAATAGGTGAGATTATATGTGTCATTATATGACAGGAAGATGGACAGGGAGGGAGTAACCAGGCAGTAATGGTGAACAAGAGGATGCAATAATTATACAAGTGTAAAGGCCTTGTATTACACGGAACTGACTCTTGTGAGCTTTAAGTCATGTTCAAATGTTGTTACCTCATCAAAAACAGACCTGGAGTTGTGTTTTCCTTCATTTACACATGTTTGAGCAATCTTGAATTATGAGTTTGTCTACATCTCCAGAGCTCAAAAGGCTTTGTTCCACCTTGTGAGTTTACAAGTTAACAGCTACCATTTACCTTTTATTTAGTAGAGATTGGAAATTGCATCCATTCATCCATTTTCTACCGCTTATCAGGGGCTGGGTCAAAGGGGCAGCAGATTAAGCAGGGACTCCCAGACTTCCTTCACCCCGGGCACTTCCTCCAGCTCCTCCGGGAGGGACCCCAAGGCTTTCCCAGGTCAGCCCAGAGACATAGTCCCTCCAGCGTGTCCTGGGTCTTCCTCTGGGCCTCCTTCCAGTGGGACATGCTCGGAACACTTCCTGAGGGAAGTGCGCCCATGAGGCACCAGAACAGATGCCCGAGCCTTTCGACATGGAGGAGCAGTGGCTCTACTCCGAGCTCCTCCTGTGTGGCTGAGCTCCTCGCCCTATCTCTAAGGGGGCACCCAGTCACCCTATGGAGGAATCTCATTTTGGCCACTTGTATCTGCGATCTTGTCCTTTCAGATTGGAAATTCAGGGCTGAAATTATTCAAATGATTCTAGCGAAGGTGTATGGAGTTTGAAAACACAGTGGAGTACTTGTATTATCAGATGATATCACAAGGTGGAACAGAGCGTTTTCTGTTTGAGAGATGAACTCAGCCTAAATATGCAAGATTGTGTTAAACATGTGTGAATGAAACAAAGCACAGCTCCAGGTCTGAACGTACATACAGTCTTAATGTGACGTGGCTCATTTCTCCACAGACCTTAGCCTTGTAGCTTCAGCTGCTTGTCTCCATGGAGATAGATAGATTCAATTCCACAAGACTCCCTTTTTCTCCCAAGTCTCAACATCAACAGCCAGAGAATAATGAAAGTGGTTGGTGCAACAAACTCATTTTCAGAATAACCTCCACCTCTAACCCACTGCACCTGATCTACACTATCCAGCACAGAAACACTGCAGTCTGCGGCATCACTGAGCCTGTCCAGTGGGCTAACACCGGGAGCAAACACGGTTAAACCCCACGAGGGAGCTGAGGGGGTGCGGCGGGGCGGATGGGGGGTGGTGGCGGCTACGGGGTGACGGGGGGCGCGCCGAAATGTTTCCTCAAGAGAAAAGTGGGGACAACAGCAGCAGAGAGAAAGAGAGTGGAGCCGAGCGAGCGCTATGGCATTTGTGATACGGTGACATTTAGAGGAATCTCAGCTCCATCTAACCTGAATGAAAATGTCTTCTCCACTCACCAGAGAAAAGGAGGGAGTTGTTGTCTAAAGGAATTACACACACAATGCGACTCGAGGGGTGTACACTAAAAACAGAAAGAACGGCTTTGTCGACATTTGAATCCATTATTTGGTTGTTTAAAGGTCTGATATTACGCAAAATTGACTCTTGTGAGCTTTAAGCCATGTTAAAACTTTGTTACCTTGTCAACAATATATCTGGGTTGTGTTTTGTTTCATTCACTTGTCTGAGTAATTTTGAATTATTAGTCTGTCTACATCTCCAAATTTCAAAATGCTCTGTTCTACCTTCTGATGTCATGAAGCAGAAGTTAATTTCAAGCTGCCTTTTACTTTTTGTTCAGTAGAGATTGGCTGAAATGATCCAAATGAATCTAGTGAAGCTGTGTGGATTTGAAAAACAGTAGAGCACTTCCTGTATTACGGCATCTACTCTCAAAAAACTCAGCCTAAATATGCAGGATTTGTGAGTTAAACGTGTGAATACCACAACTCCGGGCATGTTTGTAATGAGAACATGCTGTACATACTTGTGATATACTGCAGATCCAAAAATAGCGTAATATGGGCCCTTTGAGAATGAGTATTTGGGAAATGTTATGTTTTACAGGTCGAGCAAAACACTGAAGTAAAATTTAGTTCAGTGGTTTTATGATGTTCAGTAGTGGTTAAAACAACTCAGAGCTGGAAGGTCCTGGGTTAGTTTCCCAGAGAAAGTGGCACCTTATTTAGGAATGGGTGATACGTGATCAGCCGGTTTCACTTTGTGGAAGCCGTCTGACCTCGCAGCATTAGGATTCGTTCCCTTGACGGTAGGACGGTACTTTTTTATTTAACCAATCGCTGCTATTTGGTTGTGATGTATGTAATGCACCAAATCCCACAGGAAGAAGGGCAATGATGTCTTTCCCATTGATAAAATTCACCAAACATTCTATTTGTTCCAGCTTTAAATCCTCGATCTTTGGAATCATTGCCAACACAGAATGTTTGTCTTCGTCTACATCCATATTGACAGCTTTGTTTTACTGTTGTGCTGTTCCACAAAATGGACCCAGACAGACGCTTGAGTTTAACATCATGGCTTCACAGCTCTTCGTTGATTGGCCGGTGTGCAGTCTACAACTTCCGGGGTTCTTGCAAACTGTCCAGTGTATTCTGATTCCTGACCTAGTCGCTGGAGAGAAATGAAATTGAGCAGAGGCACTAGGTGGAGCCAGCCTGATTCTGTTTTTATCACCATATCGCCGACCCTCAATTTACTGAATAAACTCTGAATGTTCTGATTGTCTGTGTGGGTTCAGCATATCAGAAAGACTTTTCCAGTTACAGGTGCACTGTGCAGATGGTGCAGAACCTGCGCCAGTCTCCATGAGGCTGTTATTGCTTTGTTTGGAATGTTTCACAGTATGAAATTAAACTTATCTTTTAGATGTGTGTAGAATCCCTCAGTTGACTTGTCCAGGTAGAATCCGTGGCAAAGGAGAAACTCATTTGTCAACTGGACAATTAACGTTAAATAAATGTTTGTCCAGTTGACAAATTTAATTTCTCCTTTTCTATCTATCTTTTATGTATTTTTATACAAGCTGTCTTTTTAAAACATCAATTTTTACCTTGGTTGGAGTGACCTCTCCACAGATCTGTCCTGATAATGCCATACAGTGGAACATTCAAGGTAAAGCAATAAGATTTCCATGGAGTCCAGCAGATGGCGCACTCTCCAACAGAAAGGTTAGTTTCAATTTTACAATTTTATCAGTAGTTAGATCTCTCTGGATCACTGCTGTAGATTGTATGCTCAGATTAATGAGTAAAGTTCACTAGTAAAAGAATGTGAACAGTATCATTACATTCCCATCTGAGTGGTGTTAAGCAAACGTTTCTGTGTAGTTAAATAACCTTTGCAATCTAAAATCTATTCTTTTATAACTTGTTGCATAAAGGTAACTGTTGTTCCTTCAAATATTTGCTCATTTCCTTGGTTCATTTCAAAAGACTGGGCTTTCAAATCCTTCAAAGATGTTTGGCTGCTTGTTTGGTGTTTTGTCTTTGAGCGTGATCGGTTGCCAACCTGTCACATTTCTGCCCATCACTGTTCTGTGTTAAGCGTTGCCATGGCGAACCCCCTGATCAGCTGGTGCCCCCTATGCCCCCATCCCGAAACCATACCCCTTGTTTCTTATTGTGGGATAGTGACAGAGCATTGCATCATGGGAAGTGAGCTCTCAGCTGTTACTCCCGGGAAACTTTGCCCCCCCCTGAAACCAAGTCCCTCCCAATCTATCCGGTTCTAGGTGAGGCTTTCAATAGTTCCACCACACCTCCCTCCGTCTTGGGGTAACTAAGCTCATTTGTCCCCCCCAATAGAACCATGATCTGTCTTTTGTTTGGGCCCCAGCCTCCCATTCATGTACTCCCAGAGAAGAGACAAAAGGGGGAAAGAGCCAGGCGGACACCCTCCATTTGGCCAGACAGACTGTGCTAAAAGCAGCCATAAAGAAATGCATGGAGACGAGGGACACCCCTGCCGCGTACCGGGGGGAGAGAGGAGCATGGAAGAATTTCACTACAAGACCACACTATTTAAAGGGATTTAAAGGGGTCAGATGGGAACAGGATTGGAGCTCATTTGGGGAAGTGGAAAGTAGAAGATAGAGTGGTAAAAGGTTTTAGGAGGAGGCTGTCTGAACATGTGAAGTTGCTTGAGTTTCGTATTTTATGTAGTCTGCAGTTTGGAACAGTTCAAACCATTAAAAATACAAGTTGCATACTGTTATACACAAGATATTTCCTGAATTATCAATATATACAGGAAATCTCTTCTTTAGTCGTCCTTTAGGCCTCCTGTTTGCTGTCAGCTCAAACTTAAAGGACCTCGACCCATTTTTGTCCATGTATTTGAGCAAAATTTGACAGTTATACAGTATCGTTTAAGCAGCTATTGAGGTTTTATTGTTGCACGATTAGCATGCTAGTTGTTGTTAACATTACTATAATAACTAACTCTGGTTGTGGCAAGTGTTTATAAACTCATTGTGGTGAATAATTAGGATGCTCAGAATGCATAAGGTAAATGAGGAAGCACTTAGGACTAACTGAAAATCATTTAAAGTAGACTAGTTTGTCATGTTTTAAGACTTTAAAAATCAGGTACAGCGCCTTTAAGATAGCGTGATTCATCAGCCGGTTTCACTTCATGGAAACTGTCTGACCTTGCAGCATTAGGATTCGTTCGCTCAACAGTAGGCGGGTACTTTTTTATTTAAATAATCGCTGCTATTTAGTTGTGACGTATGTAATCAAATCAAATCACACTTTATTTATAAAGCGCTTTTCATACAAAAATGTAACACAAAGTGCTTTACAGTGATTAAAAACAATCCCACATTTCTTTCCACCCAGCCCCCACACCTGCCCGACTCCACACAACCAAACAACCCAAACACACACACACACGCACTCACGCACACACACTCACACATACACTAATATGCTAAAATACATAAAACCACACATAGTAAAATGTGAGGCTGAATAAAGGTGAACCTGTTGAGAAAGCACCATCAGAGGAGCAGAGAGTCATCCACCTCCACCAGGAACCTCCACAGGGTCCAGGGGAGAGATGAGGCCCAAGCACCAACTCTCCACCAGGAGCCCACGGGACAGACTCGGCAGCCGCAGCCGAACTCTGCTCCTGGTGCAGAGGCTCCTACAGAGGAAACACTGGAAATCCAAAAAAATTGCCTAAAATAAATAAATATAATAAAATATGTACAGTAGAAACAAGTAAAAGTATAAGACTTCAATCAAAAGCCAAGCTAAAAAGGTGGATCTTGAGCCTGCTCTTAAAAACATTAACATTCTCTGCAGCCCTGAGCTCCTTCAGCTGGCAGTTCCATAGACGGGGGCCGTAATGCACCACTAACGGAGCACCACTAACGGAGCTGCCTGGTATATTAAGCTTCCCAAATCCTGTAGGAAGAAGGGCAATAACATCTTTCCCCTTGATAAAATTCACCAAACATTCTCTTTGTTCCAGCTTTAAATCCTCAAACTCGGGAATCATTGCCAACACAGGATGGCTCTTCTCTGATTGGCTGATGCCCGGACTTGCACTTCCGGGGTTCTTGCAAAACGTCTATTGTATTGCAATTCCTGACCTAGTCGCTGGAGAGAAATGAAATTGAGCAGAGGCACTAGGTGGCACCAGCCTTTAAGCATCCATCCACCCGTATCTACTACCAGTTAAAGTTAAAAGTTTGAACACACCTTCTCATTCAATGTTTCCTTCTTTTTCACTTCCATTCAACATTTTAGAAGTATGTTTTCGATTCAGATTCCACAAAGTAGCCAAAGTAGTTTGCTTTGTCATCAGAGCTACAATCCCTTTGGCCTTCTCTGGCTCTTCTGCTTCATGATGAAATCACCTGAAATGGTTTTCACTTCACAGATGTGCCTTGTCAGGGTCCATCAGTGGAAATGCCAAGAAGGTGCAAAGCAGTGATCAAAACAACAGGTGCAACTTTGTGTTTACTATGTTCTATAAATGTTCATTCATACTTTTGATGCGTTCAGCAAGAAAAGAAAGTAAAAGAATTAAATAAATGAAAAAGTGTGTAGTCATTGTCCCTCCTCTGTACCATATATTCCCTCTCCCGCCTCGGCACCATAAATTCACTTCACTGTCCCTCCTCTGTCCTGGACCCTCAGCCAAAAAGCTACATAATGCACCTTTAAGTACTTTTTTCATTTGATACTTTTACTTTTGCCCCTGCATCTGCACTTTTACTTAAGTAACACAACCAAGTACTTCATCCACCCCTGCATATTCGTCATCTTTCTGAATCCATCTTGTCAACTTTCCATCCTGTAGTTACCCTGTCCACCACACCGCACCATACATTTCAAAGATAAGCTCTTTTACTCAGCTTAGACTTCCACAACTCTACTTAAGAACAGTCTGAACACCCCATTGCGTTAATCTACAAATCCTGACACGCGTTAGCTGTCTCTCCACCTGCGTAATGCTAAAATATAGACTCGTGCAGGTTCAGCTGGGAGCCAATGGGTGGTAGCAGCCATATCATTCTATAGGGGACTGTCTGCGAAGCTTAAAATAGACGAGATAAGGCTGTGTTGGCGCATATAGGTGTGAATGCGTTATATCATGGAATTAAGGTGGTTTGTAAGGAGAAAAATAAGAGGTATCCGTTATCTGGCACAAATGGCAAGCAGGATGAAAATGGGAACAGAAGCAGGAAATAGTGTGATATGATAGAAGAGATAGAAGAACGTTATCATCGTGCATGAAATTGTGATAGCATTATAGCGTATAGAAAGACTGTAATGCGTCTAAACCGCTTCGAAAACAATCGCGGTGATGTTTGTTGTTAAATAATCCATCTGAAGCAACCTAAAATAGAATATAAAATTGATCAAAACACACAATAGGGAGGAATAAAGATGTGAATGTTATCTTTATTTATGATGAAAATGTGTAGGGTTTGATATGCAATAGTTTGGACATGAACAGAAGAGGGATTGTGAATAAATACATGGGTAGATGTTACCAGCTCAACACGCTTTGACTTTACAAACTTTACAAAGACGAGTGGAGATGTATCCTTTCTCTCAACTTTCAGAGGGTGTGATTGACAGGCCTGGTTAGCAGAGGTGGGGCCAAGTCATTGTTTTGCAAGTCTCAAGTAAGTCTCAAGTCTTTGACCTCAAGTCCGAATCAAGTCCTACCTCCCACTGGCAGAGTTCGAAAAAGCAATTCATGCTTTCGTGACATCACGTCTGGACTATTGTAATTCTTTGTATATAGGGTTAGACCAGGGCTCCGTGCAGCGCTTACAACACGTCCAGAACACTGCAACTCATCTGCTGACAAATACTAAGAAACGTGAACACATCTCACCTGTTCTGTGTGACCTGCACTGGCTCCTGTCTCATATCGGGTGCAGTTTAAAATGTTATTAATTGTTTTCAAATGTTTGCACTCTATGGGTCCAGTCTTTTTGAGGGAGTTACTGCAGCCCTGTCCTCCACCCAGAGCCCTGAGATCAGCCGACCAGCTCCTGTTGGTCGAGCCCAAAACTCGGGTCAAGACGAGAGGTGACAGAGACTTTTCTGTGGTAGCGCCCAGACTGTGGAACAACCTTCCTCTTGCTGTCAGATCCTCTCAGTCTGTAACGCAGTTTAAGACGAGACTAAAAACTCACCTCTTCTCCCTGGCATTTAGTACGAGCTAGTCAGGTTATCTTTGTGTTTTTATTGTAGTTTTAACATGTTTTCTGTATATATGTATGTGTAACTGTTTCCTCTATGTTGTTGACTTGTATGTGAAGCACTTTGGTCAACTGAAGTTGTTTTCAATATGCTATAGAAATAAACTTGACTTGAATTGAAAGTCCCAAGTCAAAGAAAGGCAAGTCCCAAGTCGAGTCTCGAGTCACTGGCCTGTAAGTCCAAGTCAAGTCCAAGTCGTCTGCTTTGAGCTTCAAGTCATTTAAAATCTTTAGTATTTATATAAGAGTTATAGAAATGCAAATGTTTCCTTTTTAAATGTCTTGACAACAACTTAGTGTGAATCATTACAGTCAGAATAGAAAAAAATTCAGATTTAAAACTGCTTAATAACAGTTATTTTGCCATGTAGTCTAAAGTTCAGCTGTGCATTTATCAACTATAAAGAGAAAAGTATTTTATAAAAAAAAAAATCATCACGGTATGAACCTCATGGTATGATATTTATTGCGATATCGTGGGAAAGCTCACGATATGGTGGGGAGGCTCCTGATTAGGGATGTAACAATATCCAAGTCTCTCAGTCCGATATTTTCACATTATACATCTCATGGTATGATATTTACTGCGATATTTTGTGGAGGTTAACAAAACTGTGAATATGCTACTTTTTGCTTTTAAAATTCCTTGACAAGACTTAATCCAAATAACTAAAACTTAAAAGTGCTTAGAAGTGTTATTTCTGCACTGAAATGGAGCAAAGGATCACGGTCTATGTAGTTCACTCTGTCTTTTTTGTTTTTAGCTGTTTCTACACCATAACTCTTAATTTAAGCAAGGAGACTTGTAATTCGATATTTTGTGATGTCCACGATTTTATTGCGAGAACTTGGACGATACGATATCACAGTATTTTGGTTATTGTTACATCCATGTTCGTTCACATTAAATAGTTTGGATTTTCACAATGTACCTGGATCCTGATCAGCTTCACTGAATCTCGTACTGTTCTGGTCAGGACGTCTGCTCTCAGCTGAACTATAAACCAGCGTTAAAGCAGCTGAAATGAGAATTGTGGCAGCTCAATTTTTGCAATAGTTGTCAAAATTCCAAACCATATTTAACCCAGTCATTGATTGATATGTATATTTTTTATTATTTTATATATAATAACACTGATGCAATGAGTAAGCCAAAGCAATTGTGGTCCAAAAGCAAGAAAAATGATCTGACGAAAGCTTTTTGCCAGCTATCTGTGGGTGCTATGCATTTTTTTCCACTTTTATTTTGTAATGAGTAACCAGAGGGGTGGCGGGTTCAACACTCGCCACAATCAGATACTGCTGTCCTGTCTTTCTTAGCACTCAGTGTGGTATGTCTCTTTTCATGACAACTTTCGCACAACAGCACAGCAATGACAACAACAAAAAAAAGCCCCAAATTGCGAAGTGACTTTTGAGCACTGTGTTTGATTGTCATGCTCTCAGTCATCCGGGTAGGTCCCATCACAAAAGAAAATTGTTTTTTGAAACTCAGTATGATTCTTCTTCAGTTTCTAGTAGTGATGTGATGGTTGTGAATGAATGAGCTCCTTAACGTGGAACTGAGTGCATTTTTGTACCGATTAATGCTGAACCAACACAAGAACCAGCACGGAAGCAGAATAGGCAACACGAGTCAGAGCTTTGTCCACAAAAAATACAATTGACATCATAACAGTATTTACTTTTTAATTATTTTTTATTGGAATGTCATGTTTATTTAGACTATGCATAATTCTAAAGTGTAAACAAACTCCTCTTTCAGTTTGACCAATTTTAAACATTTCTGAGCCACGGCCATTTCTCTCCATGATTCGTTTGTTGTTAAAATGAGTTTGGCTCAAAGCTTGTTGGCTTTTGTTATATAAATAAATAGTAAAAGAGCCAGCCTTTTGAACAGCTCTTTCAAATGAACCCATCCAGAAGATTCGGATCCCATAAAAGATCCAAAAGTCACTAGTGCCTTACAGGAGTAGCAGTTCAACTAACACACCTTAGTTGTTGACAGTGAGACGTATCAAGCCCCTAATGTGTGAACACCTATACTATGAGTTAGGTGTGTGCAAAAATATCAAAATATCGATATATCTTATTGTTTAATGTAATGATACAGTATTGATATTGTGAGCTTCTGTATCGATATATCGCCAAGTCTATTTTTTGGTTTGTTTTACAAAATTATTTTGTTACAGCTACAGTTTTGTTGCTTATCTAGAGGAAAAAACTAATGCAACACATTTGACATTTTCACTGTTTTCAGAATTAAAATGTTTCATATGAACTTTGCACAAAAAGTGGTTTAACAAAGACTTTTAGTGTCACAGACATGATTTAGCCTTTATTTTGTATTGAACCGTATCAAATTGATTTGAAATATATTGTATCGAACCGAAAAAGATTGTATCATATCTTGGGCCTATGTATCGAGGTGTGTATCGTATCGTGGCCTATGTATCCAGGTGTGTATCGTATCGTGGCCTATGTATCAGGATATGAATCGTATCGTGGCCAGTGTATCGAGGTGTGTATCGTATTGTGGCCTGTGTATCGAGATGTGTATCGTATCGTGGCCTATGTATCGAGGTGTGTATCATATCATGGCCTATGTATCGAGGTATTTATCATATCATGGCCTATGTATCCAGGTGTGTATCGTATCGTGGCCTGTGTATCGAGGTGTGTATCGTATCGTGGCCTATGTATCGAGATATGTATCGTATCGTGGCCTATGTATCGATTTATTTATCGTATCGTGGCCTATGTATCCAGGTGTGTATTGTATCATGGCCTATGTATCGAGATGTGTATCGTATCGTGGCCTGTGTATCCAGGTGTGTATCGTATCGTGGCCTATGTATCCAGGTGTGTATCGTATCGTGGCCTATGTATCCAGTGTGTTATCGTATCGTGGCCTGTGTATCCAGGTGTGTATCGTATCGTGGCCTATGTATCGAGGTGTGTATCGTATCGTGGCCTATGTATCCAGATGTGTATCGTATCGTGGCCTGTGTATCGAGGTATGTATCGTATCGTGGCCTATGTATCAGGATATGAATCGTATCGTGGCCTGTGTATCGAGGTATGTAGGGTATCGGCAGCTTCATAACGATACCCAGCCCTACTATAAGTATGCCAGTAGGTGTTGGATCACTCATTAGCGGGGCGTTAATGGTCATGCCAAATGTGGTTAAGGTGACAGTTCACACCTTAGGGTAGTGCGAAGGATTTACTGTAAAATACTAGGGTGTGCTCATTTCAGTAGCTCCTCCCTTCAGACAGACATCAAATACAGAATCTTTACAGAAATGAAGAAGCTGCTCGGATAAATGAGCAGCTCAGTTGGTAGAGCGTTTGTCCACGGAGGTTGGAGGTGCGATTCTAGCTTCCACAGATGTATGCTGTCTTTGTGTTCTTGGGCAAAACCTCTCCCTTAGTGTCTGTACTCTGGTGTGTGAATGGGTGAGGGGTCACTTGTTGTAATATGGTTGTGATATGGTGCGGTTATGGAATAGGTTGGTTAATATGCCAGACACGAGATTAAACAAACATGTATTTAACTGGAGTCTGTTACATAAATCGTTTTTGGAGCAGAGAGCTTGAGAACGTTTTCGAGTTTATTTATAGAAATAAGTTAATCTGTAGTGTCAGATAAATGAAGAGCATTTACTTTGACAAGTATAAACAGAAGCTGCACAGTGAAATCTTATGTAAATCAAAATTAAGAACATATATTTTAATTAAAGACTGTTTTGTGTCCTGAGCCTTATGTCACTCTAAACTTGAGCAGAGGTCAGAGGTCAGTATGTGCCCAGCTGAGGTGTGAGACTCTGCCTCTGGAGACGAGCGCTTCCTCTCAGTCCCAGAGGAGGAGCGCACATGTGCTTTGTGTGACTTAAAGGACACTCAAAATGAAATGGATTTTCTGTCCTCTGTCCTTTGTATCATGACCTGTGCTTTCAGTTGTTGTCTAATGTAACTTACTGTTGGTTTTCTAAGTCTGATGAGGAGAGACTGGAGTATTTGTTTAAATTTAATTAGTTTTCAAGATGGCTTAGTTTGTGTTGAAAGCCTGGGACCTTTTTTCTTTTTTTGTTGATGCAAGCCACATAGTTATAGCCTCATTCATCAGCCGGTTTCACTTCGTAGAAACCTTCTGACCTCGCAGCGTTAGGATCCTTTCGCTTGATGGTAGGCAGGTACTTTTTATTCATTTAACCAATCGCTGCTGTTTGGTCATGACGTATATAATGCGCCACTAACAGGGCTAACTGGTGTATTAAGCTTTTCCCAAATCCTGCAGGAAGAATTGCAATAACGTCTTTCCTCTTGATAAAATTCACCAAACATTCTCTTTGTTCTGGCTTTAAATCCTCGATCTCAGGAATCACTGCCAACTAGGGATGGGCATTCCATGAAATTTTCTTAATCGATCGTCGGAAGAATTAACGATCGATTATTGATTAATCATTAACGTTTTTATATTAAAATGATCATCACTATTATTACTATCTGCACTGCTAATCTGCATAAATAGATTCAACTTTACGACATATAAACCGTAACGACTCTAGAGCCACATCAATCCGTTTGACATTATAATGTGTTTAATTCAGTTTTGTGCAACTCTCACAGAAACAAAACTTAAAACCGCATCGCTAATTTGCATAAACTAAGCAAAGATAAAAATACAGCTCTTGTGCGCTGATGCGGTCAATCTCTGGCGGATTAAAAGACATGACTCAGTGGAATACAGGTTAGTGTGACCATATTTGCATTTGTCAAAACCAGGACACCGTACAGGGGGAGGGAGGTGGGGACTCGTCATCGACATTGAGCGACTCTCACCTGCCAAAGCTTTTTCCTACTGGACACTGAAACATATGTGCTGCTTTGTACACTGTGCACATGGACTCCCACTTGTCCCGAACGCAACGGAAAGCGTGGAATTTCTCGTACAAATCATCGTTAAATTCACATTTGTGCTTCGGTACGTTGCAGACTGACCGAATGTTTGTGTTTGCTCGCTCCTTCTGAGTGCAGAGAGACACATGTACGGACCCCTGTTTGGTGACGCTACGCACAACAACCTACATTCGGTTTGTCGATTAAAATGAACGTAATCAATGAAATTCTTAATGATCAATTATCGATTAATCGATTAATCATGCCCATCCCTACTGCCAACACAAAATGTATGGCTCTTCACTGATTAGCCAGTGCCTGAACTCACACTTCCGAGGTTCTTGTAAACCGTCTAGTGTATTGCGATTCCTGATCTAGTCACTGAAGAGAAATGAAATCGAGCCCTAGATGACGTAGTAAAAATACAATAAAAGTAAAATGACAATAAAGTTACGGTGTAGACGCAGTCATACACATTGCCTCCTCATTTACTATTCATAATGTACACTACACATGCATTTTATCATAACAAGAAATCCTATAAAAGATAGTTATCCATTTAAAACAGGCTTGAACTGAAGACCATTTCTCCATGAATAAATCTGTCTTCATTTGTAACCTTGCAGTTTGCTCCATAACATACACGTCCTTTGTTTTACTTTTCCACTGGGTAATTGTGGGGGGCAGCGGCCTGAGCCAGGAGACCTTTATCATTTTTTTTGGCAATTAAGAGCAAAATTTTCAGCAAATGAAAACTACTATTTGCTCTTACGTCATTTGGAAAAATTCTCAACAGCACAATGGATGGCTCTGATGTAATTTTGATTCCCAAACAGTTTTCAATTTCGAGGATTTATTTTAGTTTTAAGTAGTAGTATTTTAGTTTGATGTATGATCTGTCTGCTTATTGTTTTATGCGGCTTGGGCACCAACTAAACAAGTAAAATAAACTAAAAACTAAAAAAAAACTGTGAAGTGCTTTGAATCTCTCGAAGGTGGAAAAGCACTCTATTAAAATATGACCATTTACTGATGACCAAACTGGTGTTCACTCAAAAAATAAGTAAATACAATAAATAAATGTATTGTTTTGTTTTGTTTTTTCACTATTGTTACTGAAGTTCAAGGGATCACAAAGTTACCACAACACACATTGGCCAACCTTATCACAAAGTTCATATAATCATTGAGCAGTGCACAATACAATAGCCCCTCTCTTGTTGGAGGTGGTCTTGTTGGCCCTTTGTAGCCCCCCTGCTGGTCCTCGGGAGCCCCCCCCTCCCCGCAGCCCCCCTCATGTGCTGAAAGACGGGAGAGGAGTGCAGACAGAGGTGGGTGTCCCGGGACCATGCGGGGCTGCCTCCTGTCGCTGTTGTAGCCCAGAGCTGAGGTCAGGTCTCCGGGGTCAGTCCACCAGGAGGTCCGTGCACTCTCGCTGCATGCACATTCCAGTCTGGGAACTCCTAGATGTGGATACCTGCTGCCGAGTTCTTTTACGAGTTATGAGCAGGCTAGGTTTGTGTTATAAATAGAATAGATAAGAAATAAGAACTATAAAAGTCATAACTTCACTCAAAACATGCTATACAGTTTGGTGTTCTTGAAGGTTGTTTCTTTAATTTGGAGATCTTCGTCTTTTTTTAAGACCCCGTTTACACTGAAACGAATCGCTGTAGCGGAAACGATCTGCGTCCACACACGTCTTTTCTGTGTCTGCAATCCTTCCTTATCCACACAGCTTTGAGCATATGTGTTTACGTTTTACTGAAATGAAACTTAAAACCGCATGGCTCATTTGCATAAACGGAGCGCTCAAAAAGCAGCTCGTTATTGTGCGCTGATGCAGTTCAGCTTCTGTCGGACTAAAGAACACGACTCAGTGGATTATATGTGTTCTTTCTGTGACAGAGGGATGTTCTGCTAATGGTGAGTCTGTTCTGTGCTTCTGTTGCGTTGCAGATGGTTCATGTTAAACTTTTCAGAGATTATACGTCTGCAGGTCATACGCATAGACCATTTATATGAATATATTCTAGCCTCTTAGCGTTTTTCGGCGAATTACTTTGCGGTGCATGGACCTACATCAGCATATCAGCATTTTCAGGCGTCCACACGGGCCAGATCAGATGTGTACTCAGATGAATTCATTCGAGCTGGCGGCACCAGATCGTTCTGTCTCTGGAGCCATTTTCAATCAGATTAGTGTGGACGAACACTGCACCCACAACGAAAACGATTCAAATACGTACTAGTGTGGACGGGGCCTTAGTCGACCAAATGATTTATTTGGTATCTAATTCATTTATTAGGATTGTGAGGATTTTTATGGAGCACAGCAGAAAGGAAAAACGCTTGGAGTTACTTGTCAGGCAAAACCAGAATAGTATCTGTCTGTAATTGTTTATCGAGAAGGGCATCGGTCTGGTCCCCACACCCTCCATCGCATCTCAACCCAGAACCAAACACGAGTGTGCAATCAGATTATTTATTTATTTATTTCCAGTGACATGTGAAACAAACAAATTAATTCTCACTGATCTCATTCTGCAGAAATTCTTGATTTCTGAAGTAATCAGTGGAGTAATCCTGTGATATTTTATCCTTATTTTTTTATTCGTAAGCAGAGTGCATGCATGTTTCTGATTGGCCAATCCATCTGTCAATCATGCTAATTTGATCTGATCAGACTCACATCTTCAAAAGCACTGGAGAAGTGTGTTTTCTTTATCTCATGCAAATGAGTTAGAAGTTGGCAAGCCTTTTCACTTCTGAAGATGCGACTGTAACACTAGTGCTGGTACATCTCTTTACAGAGCTTTTGCCAGCACCAGCTCCACATCATGCTGCTTTAGAATTGATTCATTGATACACAGGAAATGTCTTTAACCCACCAATACTTGCTTTAAACTATGTCAGGTTAGACTACTCATTTTACTAAACCATTGTTAAGATGATTAAATTTAAGATTTTAGCAAAAACACTCATATTCGTTTTACATTTTTTTAGATCTCAAATTTTATTTTATTTTTCATCACACTAGGGAAATCATAACTGCTACCTACCAAAACTCTAATAAAAAACAAATTACTATCTGAGAAATACACATAAGAAAACTCCTTTATTTTGTTAAAATGTTTAAAGTATCAGATCAGTATCAGTTTTTTACGTGTGAATCAATATGTTTGAACTCTCTACTCCCTGTAATTTTCAACATATTTTTTAACTTTTCTTCACAAATTGTTTCTTGATTGGTGCAAAATTCTAGATTCATCAGCTGGTTTCACTTTGTGGAAACCCTCTGACCTCACAGCATTAGGATTCATTTGCCTGATGGTAGGAGGGTACTTTTTTTATTTAACCAGTCGCTGCTATTTGGTCATGATATATGTAATGCACCAAATCCCGTAGGAAGAAGAGCAATAACGTCTTTCCCTTTGACAAAATTCACCAAACATTCTCTTTGTTCTGAGTTTAAATCCTCAATCTCGGGAATCATTGCCAATACAGAATGTCTGTCTTCGTCTACATCCATCTCGACCGCTTTGTTTACTGTTGTGCTGTACCACAAAAGGGACCCAGTCATTGATTGGCCGGTGCGCGGTCTACAACTTCCGGAGTTCTTGCAAACCGTCTAGTGTATTCTCATTACTGACCTAGTCGCTGGAGAGAAATTAAATTGAGCAGAGGCACTAGGTGGTGCCAGCCTGGCTAGAATATTATAATGTATATTCACAATAGTAGTCAAAATTAGAGAATCATAAAAATCTGTCATACACACTTAGACCTGCAGCTCTATTGTCCATTCAGTCCCGCATATGGAGACACTAGAACCAATGTGTCTTGCCCAAGAACTCATATCGCGTATACCGACCCATACTCTGTCCTTGACTCTGCCCACTATGATCCCACAGAACTTGATTATATAACACGACAAATTGACCTCCTGCGGTCTTGTTTGGCATTGGCAATAAAAGTCCCATTGACGGTGGGTATCTCTCCCTCGCTCTTGGACGTGTGGTCACTCTGCTTATTTTGACATGTTCTGCCACTGGAGCTGTGTTTATTTGAAGAGCGGAGCAGATTATGATCTTAGCCTAAAACATAAGCCGTTTATTGTCTAAATGAAAATATACACGGTGCAGTGGCAGAGTGGGGATGTATGTGGAAACAAGGTGATTATTATGGCTCGCTAATAAGGACAAGTCTGCGGTCAAGTTTATATAGGCTGTGTTTCTCAGTACAATTCATACATTGTGTTACCAGTTTGAAGTTGCTGAGTCTGCACAATTTGTTCTGTAGATCTGAATTTGAATGGATCTTCTGTGCTTTGTTTTGATAGAGTTGTATGTTTCTAAATGTTTAAAGGTTCTATATTACACAAAATGGACTCTGGTGGGCTTTGTTAGAATGATGTTACTTCATCAAAAACATACTGGAGCTGTGGTAGTTTCCAAGTTAACAACTGCATTTAAACTTTTGTTCAGTAGAGTTGAGCGATTCCATTGCAGAAATCATCCAAATGATTCTAATGAAAGTGACAGGAGTTTAAAAACGCCAGAGCACTTCCTGCATGCACAAGATGGAACTGAGTGTTTTCTGTTTAGAAGAACTCAAGATATCTTTTTAATGAGGAAACAATATTATAACATATATTAACATAACATATAACATCTATAAGTAATTATTTAGCTGTTTCTAATACATTGTAGTAAATTCATGGTTGTATCACCCACCAAAAGCCTCCATGTTTTTAATCCAAAATAGCTGTGTGTTACATGTTAAACTGTTGTCCATCATATAACATTGTATAATTATTTCTTTTTTTATGACAATGTGTCCAGACAAGAGCATTAGTAGCATAGATTGTAAATATAAATGATATAGCTAACCTGCTAGCCACTACATTCCAAATAAGAAGTGAGCCTGGGCCCCAAAAACTGCTGGCCTCGATGAGCTTCATTTGGTTGGAGCAGAACACTATGTGTGATGTGACGCTCCCTTGCCCCTCATGTACACTGACTGCAGGTGCAGTGCAGTTCAAGTTTGGAGCAGTTTTACTGCCACTTGTTTGCCCCAGTGTCTGTGGTGTGTGCTGCTGTGCAGACACGTGGACAGAGTGTGGAAACTGCGATCCATGTTGGCAGGGCTCATGCTCTGGTCGGGAGTTCATGTGATAGATCAGTGTGTACAAGAATCCTTGTTGGTTAGCAACGGTGGCATTTCACACTAACGACCACTTTCTCACACCTTTGAATACCACTTTCTGGTGCTTTTGGATACTGTGGCTAGTCCCAGCACACTCCTAGTATGCTCCTAGTAACATTTTATTCTGAAAATACACAGGATCTGTCAGTTTTGCATGTCTTATTTCCTGTTTTGCTCATGTGATTTTGTCAGCTTGGCGTCAGAGTGTCAGGTGCCCGGGGTCCTGCAAAGATAGATTTCCTGTCTGCACCTGCACCTGCAGCGCACCAAGGTCAGTGTGGCAGGGTGCCACTGATTTGATTGACTTTCTAAGTCTTGCAGGACCCACAGTCAGTGTACACTGGCCGTTAGTCCACTTCTTTATACAATCTATGGTCAAAAGTGTTTTTATGACTTCTATTTTTTTTCTTTTTTTGCCATTTGATTGTCCAGAATAAATGAACAATTAAATAAGAATAAATAAATAAGATGTAATTTAGCTCTTTGAATGTGTTTGATTATTTAGTTCACCCATCCCACATGTAACAACAGGTGTCAGTGCTGGCAGTCCATTAGCGAGTCAACAGTTGCCAAGTGCAGTGGGCGGGCTGAAGGGCGCTAACGGGCAAGGCTAACAACTGTAGCAGCACGGAGGTGTCTGCGGGGGGGTTATGGGGTCAGAGGTCACAGACCACAGCACTGATACAAGCGTCGTACGTGTTGTTCGGGCGTTTATAGGTTTGTTATTGGTGGTTTATATGGACACATGCAGCATTAGAGCCTGTGGGTGGCCTGGTGCCATTGTCAAAGCTGCCATTAAAGATTATGGGGGGTCTTGATATACAGCTCCCAATGCAGGTGCACGCCGTAAATTTGAAAATTGTATGTTTTGCTTTTTTTTATTAGTGCGGTATTAGTGAAAAAAAAAAAAAAACTGAAAGAATTGAAATTTTATGAGTTTTTTTTTTTCTTTTTTAAATGATTTTGTCTCTAGAACTATTTTTATCTGTTTTTCTTGCTAAATTGAAGGTGAAATTTTGAAATGTATTGGAGTAGGTGGAATGTGAGTGAAATACCTGAAGCCTTCATTAGTTTTAAATGAGTCTATCATCCATCCAAAAAAAGACAAAAACATAAAAGTAAATGAAGGTACACTTTATTGTTCCTGTCAGGAAATGTGTCCTCTGCATTTGACCCATCCTTTATTGTCACTGGGGCATTTCCACAGAGGCCGTGGGCACCACAGAGCACTGCTCTGGGGCTCATCTCTGTGGTCTTTTTGTTGTTGTTGTAGACTTTATCAGGACTACCTTAGCTGGAGGATTTGACCCTTGGTGTATGTTTTATGTTGAAATCATGGATGTATAATAAAAACTGGATAAGCCCCTCCCCCTCTGCCCCGGCTCGAGACCGACTAGTGGCTGCTCCAGGTACTGCAGTTTCCGGGAGCTTGGGCCTAGAAAGAATTCTCACATAGAAGCACCTTGCACTTTTGGAGAATTCAAACTGCCCCTGCCGAGCTAACAGGACATCCACAACTTGGATTTTGTAGGATTATTTTCTATTTTCACAACATAAACTTTTAAAAATTTTAAAATCTTCAAAGCGCCTGAAACTTACCTCTGTCAGATTTAGATTAGCCCTGTAGCCTGCGGTAGAAGCTTTCACTCTGATTGGTCAAACTGCTCCACGTCGGGCAGGTTCCAGAGCTCGCCCATACTGAGGAAGTGATGCAGAAGAAAAAATAATGTTTGGGCCCATGCGCCTTTGAACACTAGCCTGATTCATCAGCCGGTTTCACTTCATGGAATCCGCCTGACCTCGCAGCATTAAGATTCATTCGCTCGACGATAGGCAGGTACTTTTTTATTTACCCAGTCACTGCTATTTGGTCACGATGTATGTAATGCGCCAAATCCCGTAGGAAGAAGGGCAATAACGTCTTTCCCCTTGATAAAATTCACCAAACATTCTCTTTGTTCCGGTTTTAAATCCTCGATCTTGGGAATCGTTGCCAAAAGAATGTCTGTCTTCATCTACATCCATCTCGACCACTTTGTTTATTGTTGTGTTGTACCACAAAATGAAGCCAGACAGACGCTTGAGTTTGACGTCATGACTTCTCAGCTCTTCACTGATAGACCGGTGCCCCCTCTACAACTTCTGAGGTTCTTGAAAACCGTCCAGTGTATTCCGATTCCTGACCTAGTTGCCGGAGAGAAATGAAATTGAGCAGAGGAACTAGGTGGTGTCAGCATGGCTAATCGAACACAAACCATTTAAAACAATATGACATTATCTTGGGTTCTCCTTCCAGATTTTATTATAGTTCTATGATTGAAACGGACCCAGAAATCCACCCAGGAGAAACATGCAAACTCCCCAGAGAAAGACCCCTTTTTGTTGCACTAAGAAAGGGCAAGTTTTGTAAGCAGAACTATAATTAGAATGGACTATCTACAAAAAAAGAAAAAAGATGAATAAAATGAACTTGGCATGCTTCCATCCCCCCCAAAAAAGGTTTTATTATTTTATTATTTTTTTATAGATACAAATCAATCAAATGCAACTTTCCAAAGAAAAACAGTCCCTTCCCGTCAGTCTCGCAGGATGACATTGTAAGCGTCTGGCGTCTGTCCTTTATCCATTATGCAGCATGGCGGTTGTGAATCCTGATACCTTTCACTGACTGGTTGAATGGATAATTAGTATAGCGCTACGTTGTGCGTGTTGTTAGCCTTGTAGCACGTTGCTTCCACTTGAAATGACGATACGTTTTAAGACAGGACGGGAAGGGTGATGTGTGAGGCACGGGTCTTAAATAATGTATGTCAAATGTGTTACCGCCAACAAGGGAATGGTTGGTTAGCCTGTGTTTTAGTCAGTCTTCATTTACAACTTTACATAAGACCAACGTAACTTATCGGCATGTAAAGGTAAGCAATAAAATGCAAGTTCTATGTGTGAAAGATGCAAAATAGATAAATAGTATGGGTGAAAATGGGTATCCTTGACTGTGGTCTCAAGGATACTAATTTTTGTGTTTAGATTTTTTTGTTTTTATTATTATAAAAAATGCAAATTTTTATTTTATTTTATTTGTAAATGCGTTAATATTTATAATTTTTTAAATGAAAATAAAGCTAGATTAAAAGTCTTAGTTTTTCATCAGCAATTAGTCAAATTTTGAATTACAAAATGCATAATTACACTTTTTTTTTAAATTTTTTATTACACTTACATTTTAAATACTGCTGGCACATCTTTTTATCTTTTTTATCTAAACATCATTGAACAGTGACTGAAGCAAAACACCTCATAAGCAATAAAATGCAAGTTTTATGTGTCAAAGATGCAACATAGATAAATAGTATTGGTGAAAGTGGGTATCCTTGACTGTGGTCTCATCTAGTTATGTAATTATATATTTTGTACTGTACTGTATTTTTGTGCGTAGATTTTTTTCTTTTATTATTATTGAAAATGCTTAATTTTTATAGTATTTGATTTGTAAATACATAAATACATACAATTTAAAAAAAAAAAATAAAGCTAGATTAAAATTCTTAGATTTTTTGACAGCAGATTTGTCAAATTTTGAATTACAAAATGCATAATTACTTTTTTTTTAAAATTACACTTACATTTTAAATACTGCTGGCACATATTTTTATCTCTTTTATCTAATCGTCATTGAACAGTGACTGAAGCAAAGCAATAAAATGCAAGTTTTATGTGTCAAAGATGCAAAAGAGATAAACAGTATGGGTGAAAATGGGTATCCTTGACTGTGGTCTCATCTAGATTTTTTGTTTATTATTATTGAAAATGCTTAATTTTTATTGTATGTTATTTGTAAATGTATTAATACAGACAATTACAAATAAATACATAAATAAATAAAACTAGATTCTTAGAAATTCTTAGTTTTTCATCAGCAAATAGTCAAATTTTAAATTACAAAAAGCATAATTACTCTGGGTTTTAAATACTGCTGGCACATCATCATTTAACAGTGACTGAAGCAAAGCACCTCAAGCGAGAACTGAACCTACAACCCTCTGGTCAGGGGTCGAATGGCTTATACCCTCAGACAAGCCCTATTTAAAACAGACGCTAAATCAATTATGAATCTATATGCGGTAAAGTAATTATGTTTGTAGTATTATAGTCACCGGGGAGACTGCGGAGAGCGGGAGGTTGCCTGAAGCGAGTATTATGGGATGTGTGTGTAATTGGTGCCATAGAACTTGAAGGAAAGGTGAAGGGACTTTGTGGGTGTCAATGACAGTGAGACCTAATTATGCTGTGGAGCCCCCTGCAGCCATGGAGGATGTCAGCGCGGGCAGTCAGAAGGTCCAGGGAGGTGTGCACTGTAAAAGTCAACTCAAGTTCATGCAGCTACAAATAAATAGGAGGATATGTATTATTCTAAGTATTTTATTGTTGGTATTTTGTGATAAAAATGACAGTTTTCTGCAGTACAGTAAACAACTGCAATTATTTTTAAATGTAATAGGAGCAAATTGTGATGTATGCTGTACAATTAAAACTGAAAGTAGGACTCCATGAGCTGTTAGAAAATACACTATAAGGGCTATTTTGGGTCAAAATCTAAACTTTAAAAACTTGTTCATAATGGGAAATAGAGTATTTGTTGCACATCCACCTATACATTATTACACAGTGAAGAAAGATGCTTAAGAAAAGGCATGAAAAGTGTCTTGCCCCAGGATGCAATAACTTAGCCAGGCCGGTGCCACCTAGTGCATCCAATCAATTTCATTTCTCTCCAGCGACTCGGAATCGGAATACACTAAACGGTTTGCAAAAACCCCGGAAGTGCGAGTTCAAGCATCAGCCAATCAGCAAAGAGCCATACATTCTGTGTTGGCAACGATTCCTGAGATGGAGGATTTAAAGCCGGAACAAAGAGAATGTTTGGTGAATTTTATCAAGGAGAAAGATGTTATTGTTCTTCTTCCTATGGGATTTGAGAAAAGCTTAATATACCAGTTAGTCCCATTAGCAGCGCATTAATTACGTCACGACCAAATAGCAGTGATTAGTTAACAGTACCTGTCTACCATCGAACGAACAAATTCTAATGGTGCGAGGTCAGACGGTTTCCACGAAGTGTAACCAGCTGATTAGTAATAACCACCATCTAATAAAGACATAATCAAAGCAACACAGCAGAACTTTGTGGAGGTGGTATTTCACCTGCATGATTCCATGGAAATTATGGAACATTCTCCTTGGAGATAAATACATTTTATGCACAATGATATACTCAAACAGCCAGATTTCCATGGAAACAAGCAATAAATCAAGGAAGTGTCAGGTTTGTGGAGGAGATGCAAGCCCAGTCACAGTAAGGATACACGTTTTTTTTCCCTAAATTTTTTAGTGCAAGAAAAACATCAAAAAAGAAAAAAAAATGTATAGAGAGATTATTTTACTTTAGTGTGTTTTATTGGCTAAAAAGTTGTGCAGTGGGGCTTTGATCAAATATCATATAAAACATAATACCTACTTGAATTGTTATACTTGTTCTATTTAGTTTTACAGTGTGGGTAAGACAGAGCTGTTGCCGGTGGGTCCGCAGGTGACCTAGGAAGACCTGTTTACCTCATTAAAAATATATCAGAAGGTAATAAGGACCACCTCACACTCCTCACCCTCCTCGCCCTCTTCCCCACCTCTCCCTTCTCCCCTCCTCCTCCTCCTCTTCCTCGCCTGTGCTTCATCCATTATGCAGGTTGGGTCCTCGGGGACACTTGGACATGGACTCCAGCCTGGCCAGACTTCTACACCAGTCACACCAGTTAGCAGCCAAATCCGTATCGCTGGTATAATGAAATAATGTGGTCATTAATCACAATCAAAGCAATCTGAATGAACACAAAGGGCAAATCTCAAAGTCTGCGATTTTACCATCAATTTCTTAGTGCAGTTGAGCTCGCCTGGATTTTTTTTCTTAATTTTGCAATTAGAACTTCCACTTTTACCCCCTAATGAAGTGTTTATATTTCACAGTCTGTATGATGTAGTTGTGTCGTATGGTTGTAATAAAAGCTACAGGACCAGAAACACAGCAAACATGTCTAAACAACTTTTTGGACATAAAAGAAGCTTAAATTAGGGCCTTAGCTACAAAAGTGCAAAATATCAAGTCTGTAAGTAAACTAAAAATATCTTTATTGCCTCAGAACAAAAACAAAAAAGTGCAATGGCCCCATGACTTTCCTGGTGTCAGTCATGGAAACAGCTGGTGTCAGGTCCAGGACACAGAGCCACATCACTTCCTGTATTTCAATTGGGTTTATTACATTTAGATTTGTACAATTTGACTGAAATAAACCTTTCAAATAAAAATAGCAAGGGAAAGATGCGTAATTTGCCATTTATTTTAAAAAAATAACTGCACTTTCAGCGGCTTTTTCAATTGTTACACAGATGCTCAGAGCAGTGGACCATTTTGACTCACTACACTCTTTGGCAAAGTTTGGCCCAATCAAAATGGAGTTTGAGTTTGGTGGATATCAAAGTTCCTAGTGGACACTCGTTTTCCCTACGTCGTCACGCAGCATGTGATGTAGGATAATGTCAGAAATATGCTTGGAAAGCCTCAAGTCTTAGCTTTTCAAGGAAATAAAAAAGTAAGTTTCTATCTTTTATAGTTGGAAAGTTATGCATTGTTATTTAAAACATATTCCCAGGTATCATATATGATACCGTCGGTCTAGAAGGGTTAAAGGTAGCCGTCTGACCTTGCAGCATTAGAATTCGTTAGCTTGACGGAAGGCGGGCACTTTTTTTAATTTAACCAATCACCGTTACGTATGTAATGCGCCGCTAATGGGGTTAACTGGTATATTAAGCTTTCCCCAAATCCCGTAGGAAGAAGGGCAATAACGTCTGGGGAATCATGTTGCCAACACAGAATATATGGCTCTTTGCTGATTGGCTGGTGCCTGAACTCACACTTCCGAGGTTCTTGCAAACAGTCTAGTGTATTCTGATTCCTGACCTAGTCGCTAGAGAGAAATGAAATTGAGTGGACGTACTAGGTGGCGCAGCCTGACTAGGTTACAAGGCCCATATTCTGCCATTTTCTGATCTATGTTATAATTTGGTTTCCTCATCACAAACAGACCTGGAGTTGTGTTTTGTTTCATTCAGTTGTGTATTGTTTAACACACAAACACTGCATATTCAGGCTGAGTTCTTCTGTCACACCGAAACAGAAACTTCTCCATTTTGTTTTTAAACATCTTTACTGGAATAATTTGGATAATTTCACCTCTCAATTGTTGAGCTCTGCTCTACAAAAGGTAAAAAGTAGCTGTTAACTTAAAAAAATACCACTACATGACATCACAAGGTTGAACAGAGCATTTTGAGCTTTGGAGATGTAAACAGACAAATTATTCAGGATTACTTAAACGTGTGTGAATGAAACAAAACACAATTCCTGGTCTGTTTTTGATGAGGTAACAACATTTTAACATGACTTAAAGCTCACAGGAGACCATTTTGTCTTATACAATATCATTAAACTGTGAACTCTGAACAGAATTGCATTATTAAAACATAAATCACAAAAACTAAGGCCATGGTCAGTTGTTACGATGGGTGGATGATCGGTAGACTTGAGCCTTGACCAGCAGACGGTAAGTTAAACAGCACAGGAGCGGCCTATTAGCACTGATTCATAATTGATAACGCGGGGAATAGGCTGGTCCCGGGGCAGCGCTCAGAAGACACAGGGGCATGCTGGGAGATCATTGTGCCTGGTTGGTTTTGAAGGCAATGTTTGAAAAGGAAATTAGAAGTGAAAAGGTTTGACAACAAAATGTGATCGTAATACAAAACGGTAACACTTCATTTTTTACACTACACTATATAAGAATGTAACGCAAAGTGTAAATACGCAACAACTTGTGATGACATAAGAGCCGAAGTGTGCCTTTAATAATGTGATCTACTGATGCACCAGCTTGTAAAGTTCCAATAGCGATTCTGATACTATGGATTTAAGTATCTACCTGTACCCGATCACTGTTGGGCAAGTTACTTCAAAACTGTAATGTGTTACTTTTTACTTGTCACTGTCATTTCAAAGTAATTAGTAACATTACAGTATTACGATATTTAAAATGTAAGGCAATACTTTTAAGTTACTCTCTTAAAATAACTGTCTCTGATTGTCAAATAACAATCAGCGATCAAAGATGCCAAAATTTTGCGTCGTATATGGACTAAACCAGGACTGAATGGAGGACGGAACAAGGACTAAACCAGTTCTAAACCAGGACTAAACCAGGACTGAATCCAGACTGAGCCAGGACTGAACCGGGACTGAACAAGGACTGAACCAGGACTTAACCCAGCCTAAACCAGGATTGAACCAGATCTAAACCAGGACTAAACCAGGTCTAAACCAGGACTAAACCAGGACTAATCCAGACTGAACCAGGACTGAACCAGGACTAAACCAGGTCTAAACCAGGATTAATCCAGACTGAACCGAGGAAAGAACCAAGACTGAATCAGGACTGAACCAGGTCTAAACCAGGTCTAAACCAGGACTAAACCAGAGCTGAACCAGGTCTAAACCAGGACTAATCCAGACTGAGCCGAGGATTGAAACGGGACTGAACCAGGACTTAACCAGGACTTAACCAGGCCTAAACCAGGACTAAACCAGGACTAAACCAGCGCTGAACCAGGACTGAACCAGGTCTAAACCAGGACTAATCCAGACTGAATCAGGACTGAACCAGGACTAAACCAGGTCTAAACCAGGATTAATCCAGACTGAGCCGAGGACTGAACCAGGTCTAAATCAGGACTGAAGCAGGTCTAAACCACATCTAAACCAGGACTTAACCCAGTCTAAACCACATCTAAACCAGTGCCGAACCAGGACTGAACCAGGTCTAAACCAGGAACTAAACCAGGCCTAAACCAGGACCAAATAAAGACTAATCTTGGACTAGGACTTGGAATCTACTACTTCCCCTGAGAGAACCCCGAGCCCGTGGAGCAGGGTGTCCACAAAGCGCGACTGGGGGTCAGCAGCGATTAGCCCCACGGAGTGCGGAGTTCTGCGTCAGTCCTTTCGCCCGCGGTTACCCGACGGTCTACACAGGTGCACCTCCGGGCCCATCCTGACACTCAGAACCGTAACCATGGGGTTTCACCGCTACTGATATTGCTTTGATTTTGGCGAATTTGTATAAAGAAAAACGAAAATCCCACCACTTCAATGCAGGTTAAAAATGCATTGTGACGCGCATTACTGACATTTGTACCCAGTAAAATATGACCAATTTTTCCCCTGTAACGCCACATTACTGCGTTACAGCAAAAAGCAACGCATTACAGTAATTAGTTACTTTTATAACACGTTACTCCCAACACTGTACCCGATATTAACCGATACCAGGTCAGAGACTAAAAATTGGATTTATTTGTCTTAAACAAAAATAAAACAAAGACAAAACTGATCCAAATGTGTTATGGAACTGTTATTTATCTCTCAAGTAACTACAGAACAACTTTGTATAAATAGAAATTCAAACACCGTGAAACTTTCTAAGCCAGCTATGACCAATAAATGACATCACATTTTATTACATCACTTTATACGTCCCAACACGATATCGATGGGCCGATATTTTGAAGCCAATTTTCAGCAATTTTTTCTGTATCGGCACTGATATCGTTCCCAGTATCAGATCGGTATATTCTAGTAATGGTCGGTTTTCCCCCAACGTAAAACTCCCACATGCAACCCTAAACCTAAACTGAATGATGATTACATTGTATTTATGGAAGCAGGAACAGAGTCACATTTACTGTAAACTTTGTCAGTAAATTTAAACACTACTTGTTAGTTAGCTGTAAATGTAAATGACAAAGTGTTTAAGTCCCAAGTACACACAGTAAGCAGTTGTAGTATTTGAACTAAGTGAGCGAGCCTCTTGCGTACATACACCCGCTGCTTTGAACTAACAGTGACCTCATGATTTGAAACCTTGTTTATAAAAGCATTTATACAAAGGAAGACACCTGCACCATGTTAACCTGCTGTCACTGTGCCTCTGCCCTGAAACTACACCGAAAAAGAGCCAGGCACTAAATCGGATCTGTGCAAGTATTATGTCCCTGTCCAAAGAATAGAATAAATAAATATAAGTAATGTAAGTAGAGAGGTGTAACTAATCGAGCTTATGTCCTTTGTCAGAGTCCAAGTCTGAGTCCTCCCAACTGAACCTCAAGTCATGAGTCACTGTCCTTCTGTAACTCAAGTCAAGTCACGAGTCATGTCCCTCTGCAACTCAGGTCAAGTCACAAATCACTGTCCCTCTGTAACTCAAATTAAGTCGTAAGTCACTATCCCTATATCTCAAGACGAGTCACTTTCACTCTATAACTCAAGTCGAGTCACGAGTCACTGTAAGTCTGTAACTCAAGTTAAGTCAGGAGTCACTCTCCCTCTAACTCAAGAGGAGTCACTCTGTAACTCAAGTCAATCAAGAGTCACTGTCCCTCTGTAACTGAAGTCGAGTCACGACTCACTGTCCCTCTCTAACTCAAGTTAAGTCATGAGTCACTGTCCCTCTGTAACTCAAGTCAAGTCATGAGTCACTGTCCTTCTGTAACTAAAGTTAAGTCATGAGTCCCTATTCCTCTCTAACTGAAGTCGAGTCACGAGTCCATATCCCTCTGTAACTCAAGTCAAGTCATGAGTCATGTCCCATCCTCTGTAACTCATGTCAAGTCACGAGTCACTGTCCCTCTGTAACTCAGGTGAAGTCATGAGTCACTATCCCCCTGTAACTCAAGTCATGACGCCATGTCCCTCTGTAACTCAAGTCAGTCACTCTTTAACTCAAGCCGAGTCTTGAGTCACTATCCCGCTGTAACTGAAGTCACGAGCCACTGTCCCTCTGTAACTCAAGTCACGAGTCACTACCCTCTGTAACTCAAGTCAAGTCATGAGTCACTGTCCCTCTGTAACTGAAGTTAAGTCATGAGTCCCTATTCCTCTCTAACTGAAGTCGAGTCACGAGTCCATATCCCTCTGTAACTCAAGTCAAGTCATGAGTCACTATCCCTCTATTACTCAAGTCAAGTCACAAATCACTGTCCCTCTGTAACTGAAGTCGAGTCCTGAATCACTGTGTTTCTGTAACTCAAGTCAAGTCATGAGTCACTATCCCTCTATTACTCAAGTCACAAGTCATGGTCACTCTTTAACTCAAGTCAATTTACGAGTCATGTCCCATCCTCTGTAACTCATGTCAAGTCACGAGTCACTGTCCCTCTGTAACTCAAGTCATGACGCCATGTCCCTCTGTAACTCAAGTCACAAGTCACTGTCACTCTTTGACTCAAGCCAAGTCATGAGTCACTATCCCGCTGTAACTGAAGTCACGAGCCACTGTCCCTCTGTAACTCAAGTCAAGACATGACTCACTGTCCCTCTGTAACTCAAGTCAAGTCATGACTCACTGTCCCTCTGTAACTCAAGTCGAGTTATTGCCCCTCTGCAACTCAAGATGAGTCACTATCACTCTGTAACTCAAGTCACGAGCCACTGTCCCTCTGTAATTCAAGTGAAGTCATGAGTCAATATCCCGTTGTAACTCAAGTCACGAGTCACTGCCTCTGTAACCCAAGTAAAGTCATGAGTCACTATCCCTCTGTTATACAAGTCATGAGTCAATGTCCCTCTGTAACGCAATTCAAGTCATGAGTCACTGTCCTTTTGTAACTCAAGTCATAGCTTAAGTTATGAGTCTCTGTCCTCTGTAACTGCAGTGGACTCCTGAATCATTATCCCTGTGTAACTCAAGTCAAGTCACTGCCCCTCTGTAACTCACAAGGCAGAGTCCAGTCCCAACAGCAGTCATATATTCGAATCGAGTAACGAGTCCTGGAAATGACTTGGAAAATGAGTCGTATTCCCGTGTCTCCAGGTGCAGCCCTCCTGACAGCTCGCCCCAGCCGCACTCACTGATGCTAAAATGCAAAGTACCAATTCCCCTCCAGTGACACTAAAGATTTCCTCAGCTCGAACCTCCCCTGTGCGTTTTCAGACCATCATTATAAAAACAGTTTTGCTTTTCAATTTCTACTCCTCTCTTAGTTGGCTTGGCATGTTTTCGCCGGCTGTCTGATTGCGCGCGCATGCAGAATGACAAGTCGATAAAAGTGAACATTGTTTCGCTCTAATGGAAACAAAATGGCTCCCCTCCAGCGGTCCGCCGAGCGCCTGCTTCTCCTGGCAGAGGCAGCGATTGGATGACAGGTGAGGCAGGTGACGCGGGTTGGTTCTCGCGAATGTCCTGGGAAATCAAAGGTGTGCGCTCGACTTGCTTTGAAAGTCAGGACAAGAACAGGTATACAAGTACAGTACCGTGTAAATGTGTGTGCGCTTGACAAACAGGGAGGATGAAGAGGAGGAGGAAGAGGAGGAGGAGGAGTCCCGTCACAATTTTCCCTGAAGTCTGTGGAGACACGTGAGCGAGAGAGGAGCAGGGGAGGTGTGAAGGAGAGCAGATGCAGAGAAGCAGTGTTTTCCCTGCTTTAAAATGGTGTTAAATATTCAGTCTTTCTAGTAATGTACAAAGCAACGGTTATTTTCATCTTTCGTCAATTCTCGTTCTTTTAAAATCACAAAACGGCGTGATTTAAAGAGGCGGACTCAGGGTTTGTGTTTTCAGTCTTGGTAACATCTTGCACTGCTCAAGCAACCTTGTACTCTGGCTTGAAGGTTCACTGAACGTTTGTGGCGGTGGGGTTTCACAAAATGGTACATACCTGCACATATTTAATGGTGCATTGCGCAACTTTTCTGGTGGAGGGTTTGCTACCTGCCTGTCTTCATAGAGATGTTACTGCTTTGCCTGGAAACATATCCCTCTAGTGCAGTGGTCATCAAACTAAGGCCCGCGGGCTGACTCTGGCCCGCCACGACCCACAGTTCATCTGTCTCGTACCACTTTACCTGCCCTATGAGGCAATCCTCAAAAGTTGCCTTTTTTTTTTAAATTACTTTTTGGCAAATAATAACATGTCTGCGTCTTGTATTTTTTATTTTTTTCAATTAAAAAATGATCAATGCTTTTCATACAAAAATGTAACACAAAGTGCTTTACAGTGATTAAAAACAATCCCACATTTCATTCCACATTCCCACATTATTTAAAAACTACCTATCTGGAATCTGACATTTTTACAACTAACTAGACACTAACAACTAACACTCTTTAACTCAAGTCAAGTCACGAGTCATGCCCCACCCTCTGTAACTAATGTGAAGTCACGAGTCATTGTCATTCTGTAGCTCAAGTCAAGTCATGAGTCACTATCCCGCTGTAATTCAAGTCACGAGCCACTGTCCCTCTGTAACCGAAGTAAAGTCATGAGTCACTATCACTCTGTAACTCAAGTCACGACGCACTGTTCCTCTGTAACTCAAGTCATAGTCACTATCCCATTGAGTGTGTACACATGTACATCAGTATCCCTGTTATGATCGGGTTTTTTTAGTATTCCGGTTTCTTCATGTTGCATGTATACGCGGTAACCCGGTTTCAGTATCTCAGTTATGGCAGTATCCCGGTTATTAGAAATCAGGTTACTGTAGCTGGTATATTCCGATAGTAACCGGGATACTGTGGCATGTAAACGCAGTATCCCGGTTACTGCAACATAAAGTTGAGTGCGCATGTGTCCAAAAGACAAACACTTTCCAGTCTTTTCACCACAACAGTAACGACATAAATAGAGTGACCAACATAAATAAAATGACCAAACGAGTGAAATAACTGTAAAATAAAGAGCTGCGCTAAACCTGCACACGTACAGTCTGCACTTGTACGACCTGCACACGTATGATTGCTGAAAAGTTAAACATGAACTATCTCCTATATGATATACACACAGAACAGACTCACCATCATTAGCACCTCCTCTGTCACAAAAAGAACACACATAATCCACAGAGTCGTGTCATTTACTCTGAAAGAAGCTTTATCGCTGCTAACAGTTTATGCTAATTAGCCATGCAGTCTTAAGTTTCGTTTCTGTAAAACGTAAACAAATGTGATCAGAGCTGAATTATATGATCAAACGGGCTGATGTGGCTCTACAGTGGTTATGATTTGTTGATTATGTTGTAAAGTAGAGTTTATTTATGGAGAAGATGTTAATGTGGGATTTAATTGTGGGATATCTCGTAGCTCCTCACCGCTGGTTAAACCTCCTGAGCTTCCTCTGCTAAAGGAGCTCACGGTTTGTATTTTTCTTGGTTTATTAAATTGATTTAAGTAAATTTTTGTGCTTACACATTTGTAAGATTATGTCAAGAAACCGGGATACTCCATTTGATCATGTATACGGGGATATGAGTATCCCGGTTCCTCAGTGCGCATGTAAACGCAGTATCTCGAATACTGACATAACCGGGATATGGCTAATAACCGGGATACTAATGTGCATGTGTACGCACTCTGTGTAAATCAACTCACAAGTCACTGTCTCTCTGTAACCCAAGTAAAGTCAAAGTTTTTACGGCACAAACATACCTTTTTTGAAGGAGCTATCATTTCTTCATCTAACAAAAACGTACAAATTATCCATTGATTTTTCTGATTGTTTCATCCGCCCGTCAGTCCAGAGACAGGATATAGTTTCAGCAGATTTTCAGTGATGTCATTTTGCTATTTGAGGAGGAATCATACTTCAAAAACTGCAGCCTTTTCGCTCATTTTGCTCATTTCGTTTTTCGATTGCGATTAATCTTGCGGTCTTACAAAAGCTGCTCTAGGTCGCTGACACAACCAAGACTGCCAACCCATGTCCCCCTTATAAACACCACGAACCACACACGCGGCACATTCACTGGCAAGGTGGCTGAAGTGCCTTGCCCGAGGACACAGCAACACCACCGGTCGGATCTGGAATCGAAGTTGGTGGGCGAACGCCGCGAGCTCCGAGCCACCTTGGAGTACAGCCGCTCCGTCTGGGAAGAAACAAATCATTAAAAGCTCGTTCATGGAAAAAACACGGTCATTCATTGTACTCGTTAATTCGCCCGTTCGTACTGCAGTCTCCTCCACTTCTCGAAGCTTTCAGACCATCAACTCATCTGTATCATTTCATTACTAGCAGAAGTCATTAGAACCACTCTTCTTCATAGAAATTCTCCCCGGGGAGCGAAGAGAGACGATGATTTTAGGGCCCTTCCAGTCATCGAATTAGCGTTTTTTTTTATTTCGCTGGATGGCCTTGCTACATGCGTTCCTCTGTGCGGAGTATAGGATTAGAGAAGAGATCTTTTCTGCTTGGCTGGTTCCTGGCTCTTTCCCCCCGCTGAGAAAGGCTTCTTCAAACTGCCTTCTACGCCAGAGTTATGGATCTTCCCCTGGTCGTGTCTTTATTAACGAGAGTGCAGGCTTTAGATTGGAAATTTCCCCAAAGGCTCGTTTATTGTAAGTTGGTGATGAATTTTTCCCAACTTTAAATTGTTTTGCTATAGGGAGCGAAGGTTTTACATGCTGAGGTTGTGGATGAATGTAGCTGTATTGTCACGATGCTTGATACCAATTCTGATACAGCAATGGTAATTAAAGGACCTATACTGACTCTTGTGAGCTTTATGTCATGTTATAATGTTGTTATGTTGTGTGTTTATCAAAAACAGACCTGAAGAATCCATATATTGGAGATTATTTGGAACCGGCCTTTTTTTTATCAAAATATACACCTGCACCCGGCGTTTAAAGGGGACCTGACGATTAATTGAAATTATTTGGTATTTTACGGTCGTTGTTTTGACCTAATTCTGGGCTTATCCTTGGCTATTCCACTTTAAGTTTCAATTTAATCCTGGTTTAGTCCCGATTTTACCATTTTTCCTGACGTGCTTCATTTCTAGTAAATCCGTGTATCATTCGTTGATTCATTTTTCAATATAAAACCAAAAATAAGAAAATGAAAAAACAACTGTTTTCTTTGTTATTTGTCTCCAAAAACCAAAATGAAAAAAAAAAACAGATAACGATTTGTTATTTCTGTTTTTGATTTTGTGTTTAAATGAATAATGTAAAAAACAGATAATGGACATTTCCTGTTTCAGTGACCTAAACTGCAATGCCAGACTGAAGCAGGACTGAACCAGGACTAAAACAGGTTCGGCTCCAGACCAGAAGCAGACCACAACTAAGACCGGGACTTAGACTGGGACCAGACCAGGACTGAGTGCAGGACCAGACCAGGACCAGAACTGAGACCAGGACTGAGACCAGGACTGAGACCAGGAGACCAGACCAGGACTTGAGACCAGGGACCCAGGACCAGGACTGAAAACAGTTCAGTCATGGTTGTTCAGTCATGGTTCAGTCCAGCACCGCAGTTTAAGTCACGTAAACTGGAAACGTCTATTATCTGTTTTTTCCATTATTCATTTAAACACAAAATTGAAAACTGAAAAAAAAAAAAAAACAAAAAACTAATCATTATCCGTTTTTTTCATTTTGGTTTGGAGACAAATAATAAAGAAAATAGCTGTTTTTTCTTTTTTTTCTTTTTGTTTTTATATTGAAAAACGAATGAACGAATGATACACAGATTCTGGAGTTGTGTTTGGTTTCATTTACACGTGTTACATGTTTGAGTAATTCTTTATTATTCCTCTGTCTACATCTCCAGAGCTCAAAATGCGATGCGAGAGATTGACAATTCCAGGGTTGAAATTATGCGAATGATGCTCGTGAACAGAGGCGGCGCTACCATTAGGCAACAGTAGGCGGCTGCCTGGGGCCCCCAAACCTGGAGGGGCCCCGATCAATTGCCCTCAGTGTCGCTAATGTCAGTGTCGCTAATGGCCAAGGCCTGAGAGCAATTTGATTTTCTCTCAATGTGACATTAAATGAGAGTAGTTTACTTTAAAAAAAAAAAAAAAGCTTGTCCCTGATTTAAACATCGTCATAACAGAATCATAATCATATGTAATGGATTTAAACAAAGATGTAATTGTACTAGCAAAAAAATAAAACTACTTTCAGCTCTGATTATCTAGTAGGCGACCTAATGAATAAAACAATCCACCATAATTCAAATAGAGATGTGCGTGTCTCGCCCCTGCTAGTGAATGTTTTGTTTAAAAGTTTAAAGTTTAAAAGAAGCCTAAACATGCAGGATTTGTTAAAGCATGTGTGAATGAAATAAGACACAATTTCAGGTATGTTTGTTCGTCACAAACATTGTAACATACAGTAGATCAGAAAATAACGTAACATGACCCCTGGAATCGCCAATGTGACTTTCTTCGTATCGATACCTTCTCAAATTAGTATATAGTTTCGATGCTAGTTGATTATTTTCTAATTGTGTTCAAACAAAAATTGGGCTTTTTCGTGGTAGAATGGAGAACAGCTTTTCAGTGTTTAAGGTTGTATGGGTATGGCAGTCAGTTGAAAAGGTGCTCAATATTTAATGCTGCATGTCTTGTCATTGGAGTGAATTGGTCTAATATCTGACAGTACACACACAAAGACTGAAAGGTGAAGAGCTACAAAATACATTCAAGGCCCTGCACCCAATTCTGTTTCTCTGAGAGTTGTGAAGTAGAGTAATCCTCCTATCTATTAGCCTGATTCATCAGCTGGTTCGTTCGACGACAGGAGGGTACTTTTTTTATTTAACCAATCGCCGCTATTTGGTCGTGACGTATGTAATGCGTCGCTAACAGGGTTAACTGGTATATTAAGCTTTTCCCAAATCCCATTGGAAGAAGGACAATAACGTCTTTCCCCTTGATAAAGCCTTGCTAATTATCTACATCTCCAAATCTTAAAATGCTTTATTCCACCTTATGATGTCATGAAGTTGCTTTCAAATTAACAGCTACTTTTTACCTTTAGTTCAGTAGAAATCGACAATTCCAGGACTCAACTCATCCAGATGATTCTAGTAAAGGTTTATGGCTTATTAACAGTGTTGGAGAGTAACAGATTACATGTACCAGTGTTACGTAATCAGAGTACACATTTTTAGTAAATGTATTCAGTTACAGTTACTGTTTCAGTGAGTGGTAATTAGATTACAGTTACTTTGTTGGAATAAATGGATTACACAGAGGTGTTTTCCTGTTTTCACATTTTGGGCTATATCCCTTTTTTTTTTTTTTTTTTTTTTCTCGGTTAATTCCACTCATTGCCGGAAACTAAATCAGGTCTAAACCAGGACTAAATCAGGTAAAACCAGGACTAAACCAGGACTAAACCAGGACTAAACCAGGACTAAACCAGGACTAAACCAGGACTAAACTAAACTAAAACCAGGACTAAACCAGGACTAAACCAGGACTAAACTAAACCAGGACTAAACTAGGACTAAACCAGGACTAAACCAGGACTAAACTAGGACAGGACTAAACCAGGACTAAACTAGGACTAAACTAAACCAGGACTAAACCAGGACTAAACCAGGACTAAAACTAAACCAGGACTAAACTAGGACTAGGACTAAACCAGGACTAAACTAGGACTAAACCTAGGACTAAACCAGGACTAAACCAGGTCTAAACCAGGTCTAAACCAGAACTAAAACAGGATTTAACAGGACTAAATCATGCTGCGTGGACGTGTCTCCTCCTCTTCTATCAGTAATATTTTTAATATGGTTAAGTAAAGTCTGGGCTTTTCATTTTCTTTTATCAGACAAAACATCTTAAGTGAAGATCTCCTCATCTTTGCTTCTCTACAGCAAATCAAGTAATCCAAAGTATTCAGATTACATTACTCACCTTAAGTAATTTAATGGATTACGTTACAAACTACATTTTGGGGTATGTAATCTGTAATCTGTAGGAGAATACATTTTAAAACTAACCTTCCCAACACTGTTTATTAAAAGTTTAAGGTTTATTTAAAAACACAGTGGAGCCCTATGACATCACAAGATGCTGAGTGTTTTCTGTTTGAGAGAAAAACTCAGCCTAGATGCAGTATTTTTGTGTTAAACCTGTGTGAATGAAACAAACCACAACTCCAGGTCTGTTTTTGACGAGGAAACAACATTCGAACAAAGATCAGAACATAGCGTAATATGTGCCCTTTAATACCACGACCTGGAGACAAGTATTGCTACCAGAAAAGTTACATAATCCACCTTAAACAGTATTTTCCTTATCTAGTACCAAACTTCCTTTACCATGTTCGCTGTGTCTAGATGACCTGCTGAAGACATTATGATTCATTGATTCCTTACACGGGCCGGCCTCCTGATTAGCGCCCCTTTAGGACAGTCTGGGGTCACACTGCCTCATCCTCCCCTTCCTCCTCTGCTCCTCTTCGTTCGTTTGAAGTGAGCTTTTGAAGTACTGCGGGGATAGGGACTGTGGAGATTTGAGCGAGATCCAGCGCTTTGTATTTTTGTTTTGTTTATTTGAGACAGTTGTCCTTGTTTACGGCGCTTTACCGAGAGCAGAACTGAAAGTAATTACAACCAGCAGCACATGGCAGCCGCGAGAGGCTCTAATCAAGACAACGTTACACAGACTAGTGCAATGTTTAGATGTTTAGTGCGCCGGTATCACTTTACAGCAGGGTGGGCTACTTGGGATGAGCAGTTAGAAAGGAGAATCTGGCTCCTGGGTTATTATCTTAATGGGGAAGGATAGGGTACCTTAGTTTACCTTTTGCCTCATCTTACCTGATTTGACTAGTATTTTCTGATCAGAGTAAAACAAAAACAAAACAAATACTGATCTAGGTTTTGTAATGTCAAAATATGTACGTTTGGTCGTTTAAATTATGGTTTGTGTAACTTTTCTGGTGGAGAGTCCGTCAAATGCTTTTCTTTTCTTCATGGAGATGTTAGTACTTTGTCTGGAATGTTTCACAGTATGGTATTAAACCTTTCTATCGTCACGGAGACCAAACCAGACCAAGCTACAAGTCAGATCTGTGGAGTCAGAATACCTGTTTTTCTAGCTATTTTTGTTTTAATAAATGTAAGGTAGAGGTGTTTAATGTCACACTGTGGAATATTCTAGGCAGAGCAGCGACATGTCCATAGAAACAAGCAGGTGACGGAACTCCAAACAAAAAGTTACACAGTGCGCTTTTAACACGTTAACAAAAATAGTGTAACAAAACAATGCAAAGGCTGAAGTTGTTCTGAGTCACAGTACATAGTGTCGTAGTCTCGAGACCGGCCTCAGGATCGCTTTTTATGGTCTTGGTCTCGTTTCGGACTCGAGCTCATTTGGACTCGTCTTGTTTTTTTGGTCTTGATGGTGCTCGATCTCAGTCTTGTCTCGGTCTTGATGGTGCTTGGTCTCGGTCTTGTCTCAGTCTTGTCTCGGTCTTCGTGGTGCTCGGTCTCAGTCTTGTCTCGGTCTTGGTGATGCTTGGTCTCGGTCTTGTCTTGGTCTTGATGGCACTTGGTCTCAATCTTGTCTCGATCTTGTCTCGGTCTTGTCTTGGTATTGATGGTGCTTGGTCTCGGTCTTGTCTTGGTCTTGTCTTGGACTTGATTGTGCTCGATCTTGTCCTGGTCTTGTCTCGGTCTTGATGGCACTTGGTCTCGATCTTGTCTCGATCTTGTCTCGATCTTGTCTCGATCTTGTCCTGGTCTTGTCTCGGTCTTGATGGCACTTGGTCTCGATCTTGTCTCGATCTTGTCTCGATCTTGTCCTTGTCTTGTCTCGGTCTTGATGGCACTTGGTCTCGATCTTGTCTCGATCTTGTCTCGATCTTGTCTCGATCTTGTCTCGATCTTGTCTCGATCTTGTCTCGGTCTTGTCTTGGTCTTGCTGGTGCTTGGTCTCAGTCTTGTCTCGGTCTTGATGGTGCTAGGTCTCAGTCTTATCTGGGTCTTGTCTTGGACTTGATGGTGCTTGGTCTTGGTCTTGTCTTGGTTTTGTTGGTACTGGTCTCGGTCTTGTCTCGGTCTTGATGGTGCTAGGTCTCGGTCTTGTCTCGGTCTTGTCTTGGACTTGATGGTGCTTGGTCTTGGTCTTGTCTCGATCTTGTCTTGGTCTTGGTGGTGCTTGGTTTTGGTCTTGTCTTGGTCTTGTTTTGGTCTTTTCTCAGTCTTGTCTCGGTCTTGATGGCTCTTGGTCTCGGTTTTGTCTCGGCCTTGTCTCGGTCTTGATGGTGCTTGGTCTCGGTCTTGTCTTGGTCTTGTCTTGGACTTGATGGTGCTTGGTCTCGATCTTGTCTCGGTCTTGATGGCTCTTGGTCTCGGTTTTGTCTCGGTTTGTCTCAGCCTTGTCTCGGTCTTGATGGTGCTTGGTCTCTGTCTTGTCTCGGACTTGAGATCTGACACTCGACGAGTGCGCTCATATTTCATTACGAGGCTGCTAAATATCACTGCAAAACCAGGAAGATAATGTCACTGTAAATGTTATGAACTTGAAAAACCCCACTTGATTCACTTTGAAGTTGTTTTCTGTAAAGAGCCAGTGGAAGTGAGATTAAAGTAGAGGTTCTCAAACTGTAGGTGAGGGTCCACAAAAGGGGCACAGGGTGTTTCAGTGCAGTACAGTTTGCTTTGCTTATTTTAAGCTTAAATGAAAGTTAATCAGATCAAATGGAGATAGATTTATAAAAACATACGTGCCAAAATAAGTGTAAAATACAAATAAATATAGGATATGATAAAGATGGTCTTGATTTGGTCTTGATAGGCTGTGGTTTCGGTCTTGTCTTGGTCTTGTCTTGGTCTCGACTCTCAGAGGTCTTGGTCTTGTCCTGGTCTCGGGACCCTGTGGTCTCGGACTGGTCTTGGTCTCGATTACTGAGGTCTTGACGGCAGTACTTGCACATAGTGATTCTGGGTTTGAACCAGCAACCCAAGGATTCAAAGGCGTACACTACATAGAACATCCTGGACAGATGGAGCTGTTAGTTTCAAGCTGGTTTCTCTTCTCACATAAGTTAAAAGTTATCAAGTTTAGCCACGTTTTCAAGTTTCACGTAGACTTGTTTATGTGAATTACTTCGTTTAACATTGTCACATTTATTGGGGAGAAACAGTGACTCAGTGTTGGAACTGGGGATGTGACAATAAACAATATTGTTATCGTGATTAAAAAAAGGTTGACAATAATCGTTCGTGGGGCATTTTATAAAATCGGGATAATTGCAAACAGAAATAAACACCATTTTATTACTAGAATGTGCAGAAAAAAGCTACTTAACCATAAAGTTCTCATTGTGATTATAGTTGTTTTCAGTTATAACAAAGTACATGACTATAACAGTTGTTTAAATATAGAACTTGTAAAATTAGATCCATATTAAGTCCATAGAAAAAGTGAACTGTCAAAAACCGTGACACCAAATTTCAATATCGTCTCATGCCTAGTTGGAACGTCATGAATGTCAGAGGATCGACTCATAGTATAAATGAAGTTTGCGTGCGTGACAGGTGATGGTGATACCTGATGGCACGGACCGGCAGCCTCTTTTCCGTCACTCTGTCTCGGGGCAGCTGTGACTACGACAGCAGCTCACAGCAACAGAGCATGGAGAGAATGAATGACAGTGTCGTGCTTTGAGAGGCTTTGACAGGCCTGTATTACGAGTGTAAGGCATCATTACGTTCGTTCAGTTTTAGCAGTGCTTTCCAGGCTATTTCGGCTCACTGAACTTTCCTAAAAAGAAAAAAAAAAAATGTTAAAGGTCCTATATTATGCAAAACTGACTCTTGTAAGTTTATAACATGCTTTGCTTTAATGTTGTTACGGCCTCAAAAACGTTCCTGGAGTTGTGTTTTGTGTCATTCCCTTTATTATTAGTCTGAAGTGGTAGTTTTCCATTTTTTTTATTTTTTTTTTTGTCATTTTGCAGCACAACAAAAGAAACAAAAGAAAACCTAGACTACAACCCCATGGATCATGACCGAAAGGGTTTAGTCTGAAATAAAAAGTACTTTGATGCCAAACCCTTTTAAACAATGACAGAATTCCAAGAAAGAAAAGCAGCGCATGAACAGCAAGTTTGCATTTACAATTTCACTTACGACTCACTGTGTATATAAGAGACAAAATATAAATTAAAACAAACAAAATTGAATGCATAATTGATTCATTCCAGAGCTCTACATCTTTTCAAAACACAATGCTTTATACTTTTTTAAAGGCTTCTACGGTGTTAGACTTTTTAAAAATCCTCACTCGGGTTGTTCCATAAACTAACCCCTTGAAACACAATCACTTTTTTTTTTAGCTCTTATCTTCACAGTTACCTTTTACCATTAGTTCACTATAGATTGTCAGTTCCAGAGCTGAAATTATCCAAATGATTTTAGTGAAGGTGTATAGAGTTTAAAAACAGAGTGGAACGCCTCCGGAAAATGGACAACGATTTGTTTTTTTCAGTTTTTGATTTTGTGTTTAAGCGAATGATGGAAAAAAAAAACATTGCATTGCAGTTTAAGTCCCGTTTCCTTGACTTAAACTGCAATGTCGGACTTTTGCACCACATATGGACTGAACCAAGACTAAACTAGGACTGAACCAGGACTAAAACAGGTCTAAACGAGAACTGAATGGTCTCATTCCCGGTCTCAGTCCCGGTTTAGTCCTGGTCTCAGTCCTGATCTTGTCCCGGTCTGGTCCTGGTCTCAGTTCCGGTGTCAGTTCCGGTCTCAGTCCTGGTCTCAGTCCTGGTCTCAGTCCTGGTCCTGGTCTCAATCCTGGTCTGGTCCCGGTCTCAGTCCTAAACCAGAACTAAACCAGAACTGAACGGTCTCAGTCCTGGTCTCAGTCCTGATCTTGTCCCGGTCTGGTCCTGGTCTCAGTTCCGGTCTCAGTCCTGGTCTCAGTCCTGGTCCTGGTCTCAATCCTGGTCTGGTCCTGGTCTCAGTCCTAAACCAGAACTAAACCAGAACTGAACGGTCTCAGTTCTGGTCTCAGTACCGATCTTGTTCTGGTCTGGTCCCGGTCTCAGTCCTGGTCTCAGTCCCATTCTCAGTCCTGGTCCTGGTCTCCATTTCGGTCTGGTTCTGGTCTCAGTTCTGGTCTGGTCCCGGTCTCAGTCCTAAACCAGGACTAAACAAGGAGTGTTGGGACGGACCCAGAGGTGCACCCGCGTAGACTGCAACAGGACTGAGACTGGGACTCAGACCGGGACCAGACCAGGACTGAGACTGGTTTCGTCCTGGTTTAGCCGTGTTTTATTCCTGTTTTAGTCCTGGTTTAGTCCTGGTTCAGTCCTGGTTCAGTCCTGGTTCAGTCCTGGTTCAGTCCTGGTTCAGTCTGGCATCACAGTTTAAGTCATGGAAACAGCCATTATCCGATTTTTCATTTTGGTTTTGGACTCAAATAATGAAGAAAATCGTTGTTTTTTCCTTCTTATTTTTGCTTTTATTTAGAAAAACGAACAAACGAATGACACACAGATTACGTAACGCGGGCTCTTTAAAGAACTCTAGTCTAGCCTGGCAGTTTTTAGGTTAAAATGCCTCAACACGAGCCTCCTCTCCTTCTCCGTCTCCGTCTCTTCTCCGCGGACTGAGCCAGCTCCGGGCCTGCCTCTTTTTTCTTTTTTTCCTTTTCTCCTCTCGCTCTCTCTTTCAACTTCTCTTCTAAACGCTATGTTAATGCGGGCCCTTGCTTTCCACCCGTATCTCCGCAGCCATTGGCCCGCCCGCCTCAATTTGCCGCTAATGGTCTACCAGCGACCGACCCCAACCCCCTCACCCGCCCTCCACCCTCCTCCGACCCCCTCCTCCCTCCACCTTCTCTCTCTCTCTCTCTCTCTTTTTCTTTCTATCAGTCTCCTCTCCCCAGCCCCGAAGGCGTCCCATTTCACTCCACTTTTTTTTTTTTTGTGACAATGCTACGCCGCTGCCCGCTACTGCCGAGGGTGCGCGGATGAATGGGTGGGGGTATTAGAGTTAGAGAGAGAAAGAAAGAGAAGGAGAAAACGACAGAGAGAGAGAGAGAAGGAGAGGGAGAGGGGTAGGTGGTAGTTTTTGACCACCGCAGTTCGGAGTGGAAAGCCGACCGCTGACTCTCCTCCTCTTTTCTCCCTCCCTTTCTCATCTGTTTCTCTCTCTCTCTCTCTTTCCAGCTCTAGCAGAGAAGAGGAGCGCAAGAGCGGAGTTTACACTTGGAGAGGAGACAAGCGAGGAGGGAGGATGACTGAGCTGCCGGTGCACTGAGAACCAGAGAAGAAGAAGAAGAAGTGATAAGGCTCGCCGTGCAGCACTGCAAACGACCGGCTTTATACATCGGAATAAGGTAAGTTTTAAATTCGTTTTAGATTCTTTACGCGCATTTTCACGAATTAGTGTCAGTATTTGTCTTGATGCTGTGAGAGTCCTGGTCAACTGATGCATAGTTTGGACTTCATATGTCACATTTTGGTGGATTTTAACTTGTTTCCGAATGAATGAGGAAAATCTGGATCACTATTTGTCAGTCAGACTTGATGCTGTGAGGTCACCGGTTCATTTTTTCATACTTTTGGAAGATCATTTGAATCAAAAAAGTGGCTTCTGATTAGATTTTGGTGGATTTTAACTTGTTTCTGAATGAATGGGAAAAATTTAATGCGTTTTTTGGTAACTCGTCAGACTTGATGCTCTGAGACTGATGGTTCATTTGTTCGTAGTTTTGGAAAAATTAGATCATTTGGATTTAAGAAATGGGTTAATATTAGATTTTGGTGGATTTGAATGAATGGAGAGATCTGAATGCATTTTTGGTAACTGTTGTCACTATATAGTATCAGTCAGACTTAATGGAATGAGATTCTTGGTTAATTTGTTCATAGTTTTGGAAGATGATTTGAATTAACAAAAAATGGCTTAATATTAGATTTTGGTGGATTTTAACTTGTTTCTGAATAAATGAGAAAAAAAAAAAGGTTTTGGTTAACTATGGTCACTATATTTGTCAGTTAGAGTTAAATTGTAGATAGTTTTGGAAGAAAATTTTGAATCTAAGAAGTGACTTTTGGATAGATTTTAGTGGATTTTAACTTGTTTCTCAATGAATGTGAAGATTTGAATCCATTTTTAGTAACTGTTGTCTCTATATTTGTCACTCAGACTTGATGCAATGAAGTTCTTGGGTAATTTGTTAGTTTAGAAAGATCTAGTTCATAAAAGAAAAGACTTAACATTAGATTTTGGTGGATTTTAACTTATTTCTGAATGAATGGAGAGATTTGAATGCATTTTTAGAAACTATTGTCACTATATTAGTATCAGTCAGACTTGACGGAATAAGATTCTTGGTTAAATTGTTCATAGTTTTGGAAGAAAATTTGAATTGAAGAAATGGCTTAATATTACTTTTTGGTGGACTTTAACTTGTTCTGAAATAAATGTGAAGATTTGATCACTATAGTTGTTATAGAATGAGGTTCTTGGTTCATTTGTACATACTTTTGAAGAGCTTTTTCATATAAGGAAAGACTTTGCATGAGATTTTGGTGGAGTTTTTACTTGTTTCTCAGTAAATGTGAAGATTGTAATGCATTTTTAGTAACTATTGTCACTATATTTGTCAGTCAGACTTGTTGCAGTGAAGTTCTTGGTTAACTTGTACATAGTTTTGGAAGATCATTTGAATTTAAGAAAAGGCTTTATATTACATTTCGGTGGATTTTAACTTGTTTCTGAATGAATGTGAAGATTTGAATGCATTTTTAGTAACTATTGTCACTATATTTGTCACTCAGACTTGATGATATAAAGTTCTTGGTTAAATTGTTCATAGTTTTGGAAGACAATCTGAATTTAAGAAATGGCTTAGTATTACATTTTGTTGGATTTTAACTTGTTTCTGAATAAATGTGAAGATTTGAATGCATTTTTGGTAACTGTTGTCAATCAGACTTGATGCTGTAAGGGTCTTGGTTAAATTGTTCATAGTTTTGGAAGATCATTTGAATTTAAGAAATGGCTTAATATTACATTTTGTTTGATTTTAACTTGAAATGAAAGAGAAAAATATAGTTTTGGGTAACTATGGTCACTATATTTGTCAGTCAGACTTGATTCTACGAAGTTGATGGCTCATTTATTCATAGTTTTGGAAGAAGGATTTAGTATAAGAAAAGATTTTGATGAATTTTAACTTGTTTCTGAATGAATGGAAAGATTTGAATGCATTTTTGGTCACTATTGTGTCTATATATGTCAGTTACACTTGATGTTATGAGGTTCTTGGTCTATTTATTCACAGTTTTGTAAGTTTCATTCATGCTTGACTTCTGGCTGAGTTGATGTTAACTTGAAAATTGCTGCATTAGTGATATATGCAGGATTGTGTTTTTAATGTGTTGCGAAAATGTTCTTTTTTAAACTAAAGAGCATGTTGGTAATAAAAAGCAACTAGAGAAAGCATCAGATTCTCTTGTGCAGCTCCATGGTCACTTGGTACTTAAGTTTCAATCTTAATTCCATTGTTAAAGGTGCACTGTGTAACTTTTCTAACGGAGGGTCCGTCACCTGCTTGTTTCTACGGATATGTATTGAATCGCAGGTGGTTTTACAGCGCAAAAATTCCAAGAAAAAGCAACGTTCTTTTGGGGGAGTCGCCTGTCAACAGATCTGACCTGTAACTTGGTTTGGTTTGGTCTCCATGAAGACAGAAATATTTAATGCCACACTGTGAAACATTCCTGACAAAGCAATAACATCTTCATAGAGAAAAGCCTTTGACGGACCCTAACCCTAACTCAGAAAAGTTACAGAATTCACCTTTAACCACTTAATTTAAAAACGAACACAATGCACCTTTAAATGAGTCTAAATGTTTGTCTATATCGTTTTTGAAGCTACTGTTGTCCAAACTTACCTACTTTTTTTGCTTGATTACAACCAAATGTGTTTAAAATGCTGTAAAGCTATATATTGAAGTAGTAAGGTACACTGAACCCATGTATGCTCTATAATTCTAAGTGTGCCGTCTATAGCATGGAAGCATATCTATATCTTACCTGCTATTATTTTATATAAAGCTTGCACAGCCCCTTTAATGCACTTTTCATTAATTATTAAGTATATCTAAATGCATTCTTATTTGGAAAACGCCACTAGTAGCCCGGTTGTCTGGCTTCTAATACATAACAGCATTTTTAGTACATAAACTGAATTTTTATGCAAAATATATATAGAATAAAATTGTTGTAATTTATGTAACTTGTAGAGATTTGACAGTAGATTTTTTTTATTTTATGTTTTTATTTTTATTTTCTCTTTAACCCATTTTAAAGGTGTCTGGAATGTTCCACAGTATGAATTTAAACAGCTTTACCTTATATTTGTTCAATTACAGGTGGTTTTATAGCTAAAAATTACCTAGAAAAACGCGTTTTGTGAGCGGGGTCGCCTCTCCACAGATCTGACCTGTAACTTGGTCTGGTTTGGTTTAATGCCATACTGTGAAACATTCCGGACAAAGCAATAGCATGTCCATGGAGACCCTAACCCTAACCCAGAAAATTTACAGAATTCACCTTTAATCAGTTAATTTTGAGGCTGCTATCTTGATCTAATTATATTCTAACAATCCATGCACAGTTTGCCAGAATACTTACGTCATATTCAGAATTCAATGCACTATGATTGGCACCCTAATGGCCCTACTGCATGGCTATCATTAAAGCTCTGATTGGTTGCCCTGGTTACCTAGGTTGCCGGTAGCGCCTCTTAAGAATGTCTGTTTTCTCTCATCAAAGCAGCTTTTGTAATTGTACCTAATGTTTTACTGGCTTGGCTTCAGAGACTGCAGTAACTCTCGTCTTTACTGGGAACACCTGGATGCCAATTATGTCCTTTTTTTTTACCGTGTAACTTTTCCGCAAACTAGCCCCCTTTTTCTGCAGTTGGTGCCTAAAAACTATACGTGTTAATGGATTGATTTAAGTTGGTGGTTGAAGAAAAATGTAAACTGTTAAACTAAACGAGCGAAGTATTTGGGTTTAAGGTGCAGTTTTGAAAAAAGTGTAAGCACCGATGGAAAATCTAGGACTAAATTAGGACTAAACCAGGACTAAACTAGAACTAAACCAGGATTAAGCCACACTAAATTCTGACTAACCATGGCTTTAATTCAGGACAGGTCTAATTTAGGACTAAACCTGGACTACCTGATCAAACTAAATCCAAAAAAGACTCAAACAACTCTTGCAAATGTTAAAACTAGTACTAAACCAGGTCTAAACTAGAACTAAACTACATTTAAACCAGGACTAGCCCAACACTAAATTGTGACTAACCATGGCTATAGTACAGGACAGGTCTAATGTAGGTCTAAACCTGGACTACCTGATCAAACTAAGTCCAAAAAAGACTCAAACAACTCTTGCAAATGTTAAAACTTGGACTAAACCAGGTCTAAATTAGAACTAAACTAGACCTGAATCAGGACCACCCTATCACTAAATTGTGACTAACCATGGCTTGAGTACAGGTCTAATACAGGACTAAACCTGGACTACCTGATCAAACTAGGTCCAAACTAGACTCAAACCAGTCTTGCAAATGTTAAAACCAGGACTGAACTAGAACTAAACCAGGACTAAGCCACACTAAATTGTGACTATCCATGACTACAGTACAGGACAGGTCTAATACAGGACTAAACCAGGACTAACCCACACTTAAGTGTGACTAACCATGGCTTTAGTAGAGGACAGGTCTAATACAGGACTAAACCTGGACTACCTGATCGAACTAAGTCCAAACAAGACTCAAATAAATCTTGCAAATGTTAAAACTGGGATTAAACCAGGACTAAACCAGGACAAACCCAGGACTAAATTGTGGCCCATGTAAATACTAACCCATGGCTTCTATTACAGAACAAGAAAAGGACTACACCTGAACTAACTGATCAAACCAGGTTCAAACCAGGACTCAGAAAGTTTTTGCAAATGTTAAACCCAGGACTGAACCAGGACTAACCCTGGACTAAATGTGAGACTCATGAAAAACTAGGGTTAGGACCAAACCTGGACTAACTGATCAGACAAACCACTTCCAGAACCTGATTAAATTTGAACTAAACTACAACTAAACCAGGATTTACACCATGACTAAATCCAGACTACTCAAACTTGTCTAAACCAGGACAAGATTAACACCAAACCAGGTGTTATTTTACAGTGTGACTTTTCCGCTAGCTCGTACCTTTTTTGCTTACGGCTCCGAAAAGGTCTAATAATAGTCGAAAGTGCAGCAAAATGTTTGGGTTTGAATGTGTCGACAAAATCTAGGACTAAACCAGAACTAAACCAGGACTAAACCAGGACTTAACCAGATTTAAACCAGAAATAAACCAGCATTAAAGCAGGACTAAACAAGAATAAAACTAGGGTTAAACCAGATTTAAACCAGAAATAAACCAGCATTAAAGCAGGACTAAACTAAAATAAAACTAGGGTTAAACCAGAATTAAACCAGGAGTAAACCAGGAAAAAAGGTAGAGCTAAACTAGGACTAAGACAGAACTAAACCAGGACTAAAACAGAATTAAACCAACAAAACCAGGACTAAACCAAGACTACACCAGGAGTAAACTAGAAATAAACCAGGACTAAACCAGACCTAAACCAAGACTAAACCAGAACTAAGCCAGGATTAAACCAGAACTAAACCAGGGCTAAATTGTGACTCATATTAAGACAAACAACAAACAAAAGAGGTGTAAAGTAGGACTAAACCTGGATTAATTGATCAAATCAGGTCCAAACCAGAACAAACAGAACTAATCCAAGACTAAACCAAGTCAAAACCAGGACTAAACCAGAACTGTACCAGGACTAAAGTGTCTAAACAAAATCACATCTAATTAAAGATTAAACTTGAATTAGTCCAAGGTAAAGTCAGTGCCAGGAGGACTAGACCAGAACCCAACCAGGATTAACCAAGCTCGGACGAAAACCTGGTCCAACTCAGATCTAAACCAGGACTAAACCAAGTCTAAACCAGAACTAAACCATGTCTAAATGCATGTGAAACCAGCCTGAAATAAGATAAGTTCAAAAAAGCTTGAATTAAGTATCTTAAAATGTCTGTCTTAAAATAGGACTGTCACTGTAACATACACACAAATATCTACTTTTTTTTGCTCAAAATAACAAAAATACTAACAAATTTATTTCGCAAAATGTGCAAAAAATTTATAAAAAATGCTACTGTACTTGAAATAATATATTAAAAAATCAAAGGAAATCAAATCTAGTCAGAATTTACTCAAATCAAGATAAAAGTTTTTGATTCCTCTTGATTTGATTCTACTCCACTGAGCACTACTACTACTACTACTACTACTACTACTACTACTACTACTACTACTACTACTACTACTACTACTACTGCTGCTGCTGCTACTGCTTCTACTGCTACTACTGCTACTACTACTACTGCTACTACTGCTACTACTACTACTGCTTCTACTGCTACTACTACTACTGCTACTACTACTACTGCTGCTACTACTACTACTGCTGCTACTGCTACTACTGCTACTACTACTACTACTGCTGCTACTGCTACTACTACTACTACTACTACTACTGCTGCTGCTGCTACTGCTTCTACTGCTACTACTACTACTACTGCTACTACTACTACTGCTGCTACTGCTACTACTACTACTGCTGCTACTGCTACTACTACTACTGCTGCTACTGCTACTACTACTACTACTACTACTACTGCTGCTACTGCTACTACTACTACTACTACTACTACTACTGCTGCTGCTGCTACTGCTTCTACTGCTACTACTACTACTACTACTACTGCTGAGAGAGATGGAGGGAGAGAGAGAGAATGGGAGGAAAAGAATGCGGCAGAGAGAGAAAGAGGGGGAGGCAAAAAGAGAGAGAGAGAGTGGAGAGAAAGAGGGGGAGGGAGAGAGAGAGAGGAGACAGCAAGAAGGGGTGGGAAAGACAGCAGCAGAGAGAGAGGGGGGGAGGCAAGGAGAGAGAGAGAGAGAGGAGAAAGAGAAGGGAAGGGGAAGAGAGCGGGAGAGAGAGAAGGGGAGAGAAAGAGAGCGGAAGAAAGAGAGAGATGGAGGGAGAGAGAGAGAAGGGGGAGAGAGGGGGAGGCAGAGAGAGAGAGAGGAGAGAGCGAAGGGGAGGGAAAGTAAGCAGCAGAGAGAAAGAGGGGGAGGGAGAGAGAGGAGAGAAAGAGAAGGGGATGGAAAGACAACAGCAGAGAGATAGAGGGAGAGAGAGCGGCAGAGAGAAAGAGGGAGAGAGGGAGGAGAGAGAAGGGGAGGGAAAGAGAATGAGGGAGAGAGAAAGAGAAGGGGATGGAAAAGAGCAGCAGAGAGAGATGGAGAGAGACAGAGAGGGAAAAAGAGCGACAGCGAGAGAGAGAGAGAGAGAGAGGTAGAGAGCAGGAGGGAGGGAGGGAGAGAGAGAGACAGACTGGAGAGACAGGAAGAGGGAGGCAAAGAGAGAGAGAGAAGGGGAAGCAGAGAGAGGAAGAGAAGGGGAGTGAAAGAGAGAGACAGAGAAAGAGATGGAGAAGGGGAAGGGAAAGAAAGAGAGAGAAAAAAACATGAGGGAGGGAGGGAGAAACAATGTGGATTTTTACAGAATCAACAATCGACGCACCAAACTATGATTTATTTCAGGTAAAAGGAGTGATATATTTTGTTCTGAATGTTTCCAGGACTAACCTAAAACTAAACCGGGATTTTTCTAAACTAACCAGGATTATCTGAAACTAAACCAGGACGATACCAGGTCTGAACCAGATCTAAACCTGGACTCAAATATGTTCTACAATGGAGAATTTTCAAGAGTAGATGACTTCCGTTTTGGAGAGACACGTGACACATATTGGCAGCTGTGGTTGGACCTTCTCAAGTTTGGACGGAGGATTTTCACCTTCTATTGTCCGTTTCAAGTCTCTTCTAGATTTAGACAATTGAACAACACTAAGTGAACGATTATGCAAACACGATTATGAGTATCTCACGCTGCCTCAAGAGTTATTATGATTATTATTACTATATATTTTTCTGAGAACACTGAAAAGCCTCTCCACACTTTCTTATCCGCGCTACAAGAATCTATAGGTTGCTGATATGGCTGGCGTTTAGTTCCACGATGAGAAGAAGACGCGTGGGCACACAGATAAGAGCTGACAGAGCGCTGAACCCACACATCACTTGACACATTTGATGAAGCGCAGCACCACCGAGGCACAATGAAATTCTTATCAGGCTTTATTTATTTATTTTGACCATTTTCTTGATTACACATCACGGAATGAAACACGAGGCTCGGCGCGTATTATCTGGACGTAGCAGACGCACTTGTCCGGCCCGGGTGGGTCCGTGGATGTTTTACGATGGTGGACTAAAGTAGGGCTAATCCGAAAGTAAACCAGGGCTAATCCAAAAGTAAACCAGGGTTAAACTAGAGTCAATAAAAACTACATCAGGACTATGCCAAAACTAAACCAAGACTAATTCAAAAGTAAACCATGGCTAATCTAAAACTATACCAGACAAATCTGAATTTTCTGGTGTGAATCAGATCTAAACCTGGACTCAAAACATGCACAATGAACTAAACCAGGTGTGGACTGGAGATGTTACAGATTATTTTGTATGTAGAAAAGGTTTCAAAGGTAGTCATCTGAACTGCTCTGATAGCCTGATTCATCAGCCCGTTTCACTCAAACCGTCTGACCTCGCAGCATTAGGATTCGTTTGCTCAACGGTAAGCGGGTACTTTTTTATTTAACCAATTGCTGCTATTTGGTCGTGACGTATGTAATGCTCCAAATCCCGTAGGAAGAAGGACAATAACGTCTTTCCCCTTGATAAAATTCACCAAACATTCTCTTTGTTCTGACTTTAAATCCTCGATCTCGGGAATCGTTGACAACACAGAATGTCTGTCTTCGACTACATCCATCTCGACACTTTGTTTACTGAGTTTGTGTTTGACATCATGGCTTCACATCTCTTCGTTGATTGGCCGGTGCGCGGTCTACAACTTCCGGGGTTCCTGCAAACCGTCTAGTGTATTCTGATTCCTGACCTCGTCGCTGGAGAGAAATTGAACGGAGGCACTAGGTAGCGCCAGCCCGGCTACTGCTCTGAGATACTAGGACAGGATTCCCCCAGTCAAGGAAATCCTAGAAAAGGCATGGAAATTGAAAATGTCATTTCCCAGACATGGAAAAGTCATAGAATTTTGTAAATTCAATGAAAGTTTTGGAAAAGTCATGGAATTTTAGTGTCTCTTTCACGCAACTACAGCGTTTTGTTAAGTTCTCATGAGGCTATTATGATTATTACAGAACTTCTGCAACTTTTGTTTAAAAGAGACGACAATAAATGCACAGTATTTTGAATGTTAAAAAGCTATAATTTCAAACCATAAGGTGAGTGGAAAGGGTTAACATTTCATGTTTACCCCTAAAAGTCTGATCAATTCAATTCTCAAGTCATGGAGAATTGACTTTAGCTCATCAAAAAATCATGGAAAAGTTTTGAAATTATAATTATTAAATTATTAGAGTGGGAACCCTGCTAGGATTTATTCTAAAATTGAGTTAAACAGGAGTTTACAGGAGTAAACAGGAGGAGTGTGAAAGTGACGGTCTTTGTCCACAAACTAACCTCATTGCAGATCATTATGCCTGGATTGTATTTGTCTGACTCACCTTCACGGTTAAGTACCTGATTAGCATTTGATTGGCTCGATTTCTCACCAGTCCAAGGCGTAGAGAGCTGATTAAGATTTTATCTTAATTCCCTATTTCTGTTTCGATTTCTTCACAAAGATAGCTTCCTTCAGTGCTGTTTCAAACCAAAACTTCTCCCTGTTTAAAACGTCCACCTCACTGTCTTCAGATCAGTGGTTTGTGGTGTTAAATTGAGGGTGGACCGCAGACTGTGAACCAGAGTTAGACTGTCTTCTGCCACTCCCAGACTGTCTTGATTTTTTTACGTGTTGTGACAAGGGAGGCATGATCCAGCTTTTTCACCAGATCGATACTATCCGATATTTATCGATACATGTTTAGAAAATGATAAATTTTCCTTTAAACACAGTTAACTTATTACATAAGCGATCCTATTATGTTATGCAACTGTTATTTATCCTTATATATCCTAGTGCCTCTGCTCAATTTCATTTCTCTCCAGCGACTAGGTCAGGGATCGGAATACACTAGATGATTTGCAAGAACCTCGGAAGTTGTAGACCGTGCACTGGCCAATCAGTGAAGAGCTGTGAAGCCATGAAGTCAAACTCAAGCGCCTGTCTGGGTCCCTTTTGTGGAACAGCACAACAGTAAACAAAGCGGTCGAGATGGATGTAGACGAAGACAAACATTCTGTGTTGACAACAATTCCCGAGATCGAGGATTTAAAGCTGGAACAAAGAGAATGTTTGGTGAATTTTATCAAGGACAAAAACGTTATTGCCCTTCTTCCTACAGGATTTGGCGCATTACATACGTCACAACCAAATAACAGCGATTGGTTAAATAAAAAAAGTAACCGCCTACCGTCGAGAGAAAAAATCCTAATGCTGCGAGGTCAGATGGTTTCCACGAAGTGAAACCAGCTGATGTATCGGGCTACTACTGAACAGCTTTGGCTAAATAAAAGTTCAAACATTATGAGATGTTCTAGACTAAAATCAGACTGTAAATCTTGTTACATCAAAATTTTAGGCCAACAAGGATATCTGCTGAACCGATATCAAGAAACCGATACTTGATACAGCTAAATTATACCCGTATTGGTATCGCTGCATCCTTAGTTGTGTCCTTGCCTTACTCTTTATATTTAGTTGGAAATTGTAGACCTTTGAAACATAATCGATAGCTAAATCTCTCGATACAATATTTGCATTTCACAGTGCGAGATTTTGTGAATATGCTACTTTTCTATCACAATGCAAATAACTGAGATGTAAAAATGCTTAATAAGAGAAAGCAGAAAAACGTGTAATTCGATATACTGTGATGGCCCACGATATTATTATGAGACTTATTACATCTGTATAATCTAAGGTCGCCCACGTTGACAGTAATTTGAAAAGTGTGGAGTAGAATACTGCACTCTGTCTGGACAAAGCATTACAAGAGCTATTCGAACGTTTATTATTTTTATAACAATTTTCTTCCAACAATTTTCTTGATAACACATCTCCGAATGAAACATGAGGTCGACTGCTTATTATCTGGCTGCAGCAGACGCACTGGTCCGGTCTGGGTGGGTCCATGAATGTTTTATGATGCTTGCAACGCTGACACTTGGCATAAAGATGAGTAGTGGGAAACGTGCTTTTGTTTGGACAGCTGTTAGCTCCCGACGCTACTCCCCGAGCCTAGCGCACAAAGGGAGCGGAGAGGGTGACAGTGTTTAACCCCACTTAGCTCCACCACAGCGCTCACAGAGGATGCACTATAACAGTACGCATTCAGGAGGGTGACCTGGGCTGGCTACACGGACTTGTTTTGGTTGGGTTGAATGGGCTGTTGGGTTGGGTTGGGTTCATTCTTATGGCTTGTGTGCTCGGTTTGCATGGATAGTTTGAAGGAATCGGTGTATCGTTCGTTCATTCGTTTTTCAATATAAAATCAAAAATAAGAAAACAAAAAAACAACAGTTTTCTTCATTATTTGTCTCCAAAACCAAAATGAAAAAACGGATAACGATTCATTTTTCAGTTTTCGATTTTATGTTTAAATGAAGAATGGAAAAAACGGATAACGGCCATTTCCCGTTTACGTGACTCCCATGACTGCGATGCCGGATTTTGCACCGCATACAGACTGAACCAGGACTGATCCTGGTCCAGGACCAGACCGGGACCCTTGCAGGACTGAGACCGAGACCAGACCGAGACTGAGACCAGACCGGGACCAAACTGGGATCAGTCCAGGACTGAGACGAGACAAAACCGAGACTGAGACCGGGACTGAGACCGAGAGCAGGCTGGGACCAGATCGGGACCAGACAGTATGGCGGCAGGGCCGGAGCTCGAAGCTGAGGCTCGAACCCCGCGGAGGCTTGAAGTCAAAGCTCAGAGTCCGCCCTGGCGCTGCTCTGTCCCGCTCTGGTCCCGGACCAGGATCAGTCCTGGTTCAGTCCGTATGCAGTGCAGATGTTCGGCATCGCAGTCAGGGAAGTCACATAAACTGGAAACGGCCGTTATCCGTTTTTTCCATTCTTCATTTAAACATAAATGAATAATGAATAAATGATAATGAATAAACTGAAAAAATGAATCATTATCCGTTTTTTCATTTTGGTTTTGGAGACAAATAATGAAGAAAACTTGTTTTTTCATTTTTTTTATTTTTGGTTTTATATTGAAAAACGAATGAACCAATGATACATGGATTTACTAGAAATGAAGCAAGTCAAGCAAGGAAAAATGGTAAAATCAGGACTAAACCAGGATTAAACTGAAACTTAAAGTGGAATAGCCAAGGATAAGTCCAGAGTTAGGTCAAAACAACGACTGTAAAATACCAAATAATTTCAATTAACCGCCGGGTCCTGTTTAAATGCCGGGTGCAGGTGTATATTTTGATAAAGAACCACTGGTTCCAAATAAACGCCAGGTCTGTATAGAAAGTAGTCTATGCCGACGCCCCAAGCAGTTGTTCTGGCTGCTGCTGAGAAGAAGCTGCTCAAACTCCCATTTATCGTTTTTTTGTGCTTTATTTAACCAAGATATCATGATTAGTGCATGATGTTTACAGCTGACACAGGAGCAGTTTGACTTCAGTTCAGTCCTGCCTTTACCAGACTGGTTGTGTGACTGAATGGATAGGCTTTATTCTCAGCCTCACCTTCACTGAAAAAGTGGAGGAACAGACGACGTTGCTGTAAAATCCCTATTTCAAAGTGATGTAAAAAAGAAAGACGGCACAACACAGCGGGCAGGAAATGGAAGCAGTTTTTAGGAGTTTTGGTAAAATTACTTCAGTTTGTAATTCAGAGGAAGCAGTAATGTGATGGCAGCTGCTGTGGCGTAAGAGGAAAGTTGTGGCAAAGGGGCGAGGAAAGGCAGGGGATGAAGCGGCAAGAATCGTGCCAAAAAGGTAGACAAAGTAGTCGCCAGGCCATCGTATACTAAATGAATACTCGTAATACCGTAAATTATAGTCATTCTGGTTAAAAGAATTTGACTCACTTGACCCAAATTGTCACCTGGTCTCAAATAAATGCCTGGTCTGTTAAGTAATTGAAACAAATAAGCGCCCTGGCTATTTTTTGATATTTTACGGTACACTAAACTAGAACTATGAGTTATCTTAGAATGCATCGATACTGATTCTGATATTGTTGTTTTAGGTATCTGCAGAAAGCCGATATTAACTAATACCGGTGCAGAGACCTTTATTTCTTCCAAACTAAAATAAAATAAGACAAAACTGATCCAAACTTAAAGGTACACGGTGTAAGTTTTTGTTTGAGGGTCCATCACCTGCTTGTTTCTATGGATATGTCATTGCTCTGCCTGGAACCTTACATTTATTTAAATAGACATGCTGATTTGGTCTCCATGAAGATAGAAATGTTTAATGCCATACTGTGAAACATTCCAGACAAAGCTAGAAAAGCATTTGAAGGTCCTTCCACCAGAAAAGTTACACAGTGCACCTTTAATACTCACCTGATACAAAATGTCTTGCAATTTGACTTATTTGTTGTGAACTCCATTTTGACTTTCGCCTATGACGTCACAACTCAGGTAATTTGTGCTCCTTCTATAATACCAATTTCTCCAGCTTGAGAGTGCAGAGTTCATGTGGAACTTCCTTTCCTGACATTCATACTTTTGATTTATCCAACACCACATGAAAGCAGCGTTACTCTTAAAATTGTGTTGGAAATTGTAGCATGTTAGTCTCAATGAAACTGAACCCGAACTTTCAGTATTTTAAAGTAATCTTTCTCAAAAATAAATGTTGAAATCACTTCCTTCTGCTCCTTTTTCAAAAGTATAATAGTCTGAATTTCTGCTAAATAGAGTCTATAGCGGAAACTTTTTTTTCTTTTTTGGGGGGCACTTCTTTGGCTTCTACCCAACCCACCTGCCTTGTGAATGGTCCAATTGCTTCCACCAAATGTATCAGTGGTAGCAGTTCAAGACGTATTCTCAAGGCTTGGTGAACTCACAAAAGTTGCAAAAAAAAACATCAAAGCTAAAATATAGCCAAGTTAATACTTGAATTAAGAAAGTTTGATCAAGATTTGAGTAAAATTACTTACCAATGGAAGACTTTATGTTCTTAAAATATGAAAACACATCTTGCGACACTTAAAATAAGAAAAACAACAACTCTTTTCACTTAAAATATGAAACAAAATCTATTGTTGCTTGAATTAAGAAAAACAAACTTGTATCATTGGTGGATAATCTGACTTGTCAAATTGAATCTACTCAAAAAAGGAAAATGTTCTTAATTTAAGTCATTTTAACTAGGGATGTCCTGATTACATTTTTTTGCTTCCAAGTCATTTGATTTTGAGTATCTGTTGATACCGAGTCTCGATCTGATACTTCTATAAAACATTATGAAAAGAACTAAGAGCAAAGAATAAGATCCAGGATGTATGGGGGGATCAGATTGTGTTTATTTCAATGTGTAGAATTTGGGCTGAACTTAGGCTACGTTCAGACTGCAGCCTGAAGTGATCCAAATCCGATTTTTTTGGCCCCTATGTGACCTGTATCTGATCTTTTAATGACAGTCTGAACCACACAGATCCGATTTTTTCAAACGCGACCCAGCGACCCAGGCCACTTTGATATGTGTGTCTTTTGACATGCGACTTCAGTCTGAACAACCAATGCGCATTCATCTGACCTACACGTTATCAACAAGCCACAAACATCACTATTCTGCGCTGAAGTAGGCGAAAATTGTTAATGAACTCCGTGTCACTGAAGCGAAGCACATCGTCACTCACCACTCTCCGCACGCATCCACACGTTCCTTTCAACGGACGTCGCTGCCGCTGTCCCACAAAACACCACGGCCAAAAACCTCGTCCTTCTCCGTCTCAATCTCCTCTTTAAAACAAGTAAGTTGTTCATGTTCTGGCTCCGGTACGAGAGGAACTTTAAAATCTCCAGGTGCTCAATGCTCAACAACTTCCGTAAACACAGAGCACGCTCACTGCGGTTGACGTCGTCGTGTCCTCCATTGTACATGCGGGACACTTTCGGGCCGTTTAATGTTCACACTGGAGTCACACACAAGTCGCATTTAATTGGAAATGTGAACGACCTCACAAAAAAATCAGATTTCACAAAAAAATTGGAATTGAGCATTAAGCCCTGCAGTCTGAATGTAGCCGAAATCAAATGTCCAAAATTTGAATTCTATTAACTTTTCTAACCATGAACCATCACTGTTGAAAATCTTTACTTTTCACACTATGGTCTTGGAATGTGTAACTTAGTAAACTTAATGAACTGGACAAAACAGGAACCAGACCAGAATCAGATCAGACCTGAGACTAGACTCTGCACAATCTACACTTTGTATATTTGATATTATATGGAAGCTTGTGCATTATATTTGAAACATTTAGGCTCGTCTCTGAAATCCAAATAATACAAAATCTTACCAAATAAAAAGACAGCTTCTCTCTTTTTACCGTGTGTGTCTGGTAACTTCAGACCTCCTCTCTTTACGATTAAAATTCAAGCGAGGACTTTATAGCAAACGCGCCAACAGTCATCTCTTTATGTCTTCCAGTCTGTAGCCAGCTTACTCACCTCTTACCAAAAGCCCACCCCATCCAATAAATCCACAGTTTTGTTTTTTTTACCTCCCAGATGGTTTTGAACGCCCCTCGGATGCAAATGTTCATATGAGATGTGTGGTGGAAGTCTGTGATTGTCTTTGTACCATTGGACACATGTGCTCGCCCCCAGCACATTGGAATGCAAGGGCTGTAGTGCTCGCGGAGAGGCCCATATGTAGACTATGTAAATCGGGTGAAATGGTCCCCAAAAAAAAGAAGAAAAAAAAAAAAAGAAAAACGCACCAATGAAGAGGCGACCTGCGTCAGAGGGGTCAGCAGACTCATACAAGTGTTTGAATGCAACGCAATCCCAATTTGGACACGCAACACGCTCCAGGCCATTCAGCGCAGACAAGGGCAAACAGATGTCCTGGTATCACAGCCAAAGCGTCCGATCCTCAAGGAAAAACAAGGAAAAAAGGGAAAAGTCTGTCTGGCCCCTCGGAGTGAATGGAAGTGTTCAATAAAGCGGGTGTCTAAAGTGCTGAAATATGCAGTGTCTCGGAGCAGGAGAGGGACTTCAGTGTTTACTCAGCCATTTAGTGGACTTCAAGCATGTTTGAGTGTAGTTTGATGTCTTTATGTGTAGGATTGTACTTACACATGGAAGTCAACTGAATGTGTAACAGGGCAGCCTTAAAGGAGCTCTGTGCACACTGCAGTTTTACGGTTTTGCAAAAGGAACTACAGTCACAGCTGAACATGGGTTACCAGTGCCTTAAACTAGAGTATATACAAGCTTTTCTCTTTCTCAATATATGCACAGGCCAGGATTTATGCGAAAGCTCAGAACCTCCAGAATTCTTTATTCACTGAGCTGCAGAGGCTGCACTAGCACTGATTTATGATGCTGCAAATGCTGGGATTTAGGTAAATGTTAAATGGTCACATTTTTATATAGCACCTTTCCACCTTCAAGGCACTCAAAGAGAGAGCAGGATTCAAACCATCTTTGGATCAGTGGACAAACACTCTACCAACTAAGCTACTCTTGCCCACTAGATAGTTTTTTTTTTTTTTTACGTTTTTACTGCTTTTTAGCATTGAAACTGCCAGCTAAAATGAGATATACATTGGGAACTTATTCTAGCCTGATTCATCAGCAGGTTTCACTTCGTGGAAACCATTTGACTTTGCAGCATTCTGATTCGTTTGCTCGACAGTAGGGGTGTACTTTTTTATTTAAACAATCGCTGCTATTTGGTTGTGACATATGTAATGTGCCAAATCCATCCGGACTTTGTAAGTTGTCCATTAAGACATGCCGTAAACTAATAAAGGCATTTTATTTTAACCAGTGAGTGCCTTGGGTTTTTTGCATCTTTGTACTGACTTCCCTCCCAAAGAGCACCACTGAGTTGGATCTACTGTGTATTATCCTCTGGAGGTCCAGAAATGAGACATCATGTCCAATATTTTGCATTTCAGTGAAAAAGTCAAAAGCAGTGCCTGATTTGAGCACAGTTGCCTCATTGGGGGCTCAACTGGGGACACATTTAGGCCATGATTAAGGAATTTCAAATCAAATCAGTACTGTATTTTAAAAAACAAAAGTTTTATTAAATAATCTTGCAGCTCTGTGAACTGTAACTTTCCTGGTCTGCTACTTGCTTTACTCTTAACTAGGTGGAAAACGTAAGAGATGTTTACACTTTTGAGTTCGACTTCAATTTTACAACTGCAGAGGTTGACCAAAGTTCAGGCAGACAGATCTGTGTCAGTGTGCTGCGTTCAAAGACTTGTGCTGACTGGGACATCCTGCTGTCAGACTCTGCTGGAGACACAAAGATTCACAAGCTCAGAGGCAACGCAAGTTTATTCAGTGCAACCAACAGAACAAGTACAAAGAAAAGAACAAGTTAAAGTAACATGCACATTTGTTTAAAACACCCATATTATGCAATTTTCTGATATGTAATTGATCTTATAATGTTTCCTCATCAAAAAATACCTAGAGTTGTGTTTTGTTTCATTCACACATGTTTAACACAAACCCTGCATATTTAGGCTGAGTTCTTCTCTCAAACAGAAAACCAAAACACAATACATATAGGCGAAGGTGCATTTGACAGACCCTCAACCAGGAAATTACACAATGGACCCTCAAGAATTAATGAATGGAGATATTGCCAGGTTGCCATATGCCCTGAATCTAATCCTAAGAAACAAGGGAAAGAGAGCTCAGCGTCTGGGTTGGTGGTTGGCTCACGCCTCCTGAACCCGATTACCTTCCGGAGGTGTGAGTTACACGGTAAGACTATCCGCTCACACCAGGCGACAGAAGCCCTGAAAGAGTGATGGATAGAGGGAGGCTGCTGCTCGGGGAAAAGAGGAGTTCTAATCCAATAAAGAAGAATTTGATTGTTTCTGAGAGCGTTCATGCATGTTTGGATGCACTGTTGAGCCAGTATTAAATCCTCAACGTTTGGCTGACGCGAATTAACATAACAAATTAAAAGTTGTTTTCATCACTTTTAATCATCAAAACATCGGTAAAAATATGAAATTATTATAGATTTTAGTGACCGGCTCAGACACATCTTAACCTGGTGCAAAGCAGGACTAAACTGCCATATAAATAAACCTGTAAATAAACATGTCTGAAGCTGGACAAATGAGGTCTAGTCGGTCTAAACCAGGATAAGACCAGCAGTGATGGGTCTGAGGCTACGTTTAGATGATGACGCAAAAGTGGTGTTGCGTCTTCGTTTATATTCTGTGTTTAGACAAGTGTTTTCAGGAGGAAATCTGTGTGCTTACAGTGACGCAAAAGTACTGTATTTTCCGGGTCATTAGACACGGTCTTAAGCCTCTAACCACATCAAAAAACAACCGCACGCCCGCAATTCAGAGCGCCCTATACACGAATCCACTCGGGTGTCCCAGCACGACTTCAGTAAATTATAAAGCCGCACCACTGCACGGAGCAGACAGCGACCGCACAGCGAAAAACACCCACAGACACACTCATCACTCCACACTGACGAGGAACGGAACGGAGGAACAAACCAAAAAAAACAAGTCTAATGTGCCACTTCTAGTAGACACAACTGAACAACTGAGTCACTGCGAACACGCCGACAATCCAGCGGTCCCAGACAGCACCCTCCCTACACGCCACAACTGAACAAAGCCCAGAGTCACCGTGAACACGACAAACAAAGTCCAACTGACCCATCCAACTGTTGTGTTTCATTTAAAGTCCAGTGTGGTTTATTTGTGAAAAAAGTTCGAAAATAGACCATTTAATGACAGTGCGTCTTATAATCCAGAGCACCTAATAGCCCGTAAAATACAGTATGTGGAATTCGATTGTGTATGTATGCCAGGTGGGTAGGTGGTGACGCTAAGTGGTGATGTATGTAATGTGGACGTGACGTGAGCAGATCTGACCAGAGTTTTGGGTCTTGGGCAGTGTAAGACGGAAACACTATGGCAAGTGTATTCAACTTTTCCACTCTGGAGGGTGGTTTCAGATTGTTTGCGTTTTTAAGCCCCCAAAACGCTGTCACCATGTCTAAACGAAAGGCACTTCCGATAAAATATTTTGCCATTTTTACCGTTCTTACAAGCGTTCTTGCGTAACCAAGCCCTCAGTAGTGATGGGTCCAAGATCCAGTTCTAAGAATTGATTCTTTGTTGTCAATCTGAAGAACCAACTCTCGTTTGGAAGCTCTGAACTGAAGTAACCAAATCTTTGAAAAGAGCTGTACTCTAAAAACAGGTCCTGGAATAACAAAACTCAATAATTGTTTGAGTTAAAGGGAGTATTTTACTTAACATAACACATTTGGATCACTATTTTACCTTTTATTGTTTTGAAAATGCTATATATGCCGATAATACCATGTTAACATCTAATAAGTTTTACTTTTGATCGAAGACATTCAGAGTCTCCCATCCCTTTGCTCTCTGCAATAAGTCACTCCCCCTTGAGAGCGCTATCACAACACAATCAGCGTGCATCCTGCTAATGAAACTAATTAAACCATAGATCTTTTGGGCTGGGCATTGGACAGAGTCGTACGGCTAACTGTAAGGAGAATTTGAAAAGTTCCAGAAAACAATAACTCACTGAAAAACCCTTCTGTCATGTTTTTAATACCTCATCTTTAACTAAAACCAGCTACGTCAAATTGTTTTTAAACTCAACTAATCACATTCTGAAAAAGCTTGAGTGCCACAGTGAAAACTCTACATACAACCGTAGTAGACTATATACTACACAATTTGAAAACCTTTTACAGATACTTGAACTTTTACCGTTATAGCGACACACACACACCAGCAACCACCCGGATCTTTATAGTAATTGCAGAGGAGCGTCAGAGCTGAAGGAAGTCAGGGTGAATTATACGGGCCATTACAAGTGTCTGGAAACTCGCAGCAGGTGGATGTCCGTGCAGATTCCACATGGGGGGGATCCACGCGGGGAGGAGGAAAGCCCCATAAACTGTAGGTCACCAGCGCCCGCCATGTTAAAGAGACCTGGGACAATGGCTAGCACGCATCCTCTCCATCTGGACTCGGTGGGAACAACAGCGCGAGGAGGAAGAGGAGGAGGCCCTGTAAAGTCAGAGGATCATTGGTGGTTTTCAGATTCTTCAAAGTGATGATGTATTACTTCCAGATGAGGGGGCACTTATTTCTATAGCACATTTTATAAAGAAACAGTTTCCAAAGTGCTGCACAAATACATAATAATAACAACAGTAATAAAATGATAAAATAAATGCTCAGATTTAATCATACTAGTCTTAAAAATGGTAGATTAGCAATAAATAAAACCAATAAAAGACACAGAGGACCACACAACTAACACAGTGTTAAAAGCCAGAGAGTAAAAGTGGGGACTCAAAACACTCCACTGTGGACGCTGTTGGGACGTGGGGGGCAGAGTGTTCCAGAGCTCGGGTCCGACCACAGAGAAGGTCCTGGAGCTGGCCCTCGGACCTAAATTTGGAGGAGGTCCGAGACGTAACGTGGGGCCAGTCCGTCCAAAGCTTTGAAAACAAATAAAATCTTAAAATCATTTCTAAAGTTAACAGGAAGCCAGTGCAAAGCCGCAAGAATTGGGGTAAGGTGCTTTCTTTTTTGGTTCCTGTTAAAAGTCGCGGCGCAGACTTTTGGACGAACTGTAGTCGGTAAAGTGCGTTTTGTGCAATGCCAGGATAAAGTTTGTTTCAGTAATCCAGGCGTGATGAAATAAAAGCATGCACAAGAGACGATTTTCCGAACATTGTACTTTGTCATGACATATTGGAAAGTTAAATTCCCAAATATGGAACCTGATCATTTCTATTACTGACTGGACCCAAATCCATGCTGTATTATAACCAGCATCTGCATTGATTTTACCTGCCCCCATCTGTATTAAATAAAATAGACTTATAGAGTGCTGTGATGTCATCTGAAACCCAGAAATATGTTAAAGAGTGTGTTGAGATTTGATTGTTTGAGTTATTAGTCAGTCTACATCTTCAAAGTTCAAAATGCTCTGTTCCACCTTGTGATGTTTTCAAGTTAACGGCTACCTTTTACATAGGGTTAGTATAAGTACTTTTAACTTCAGTCTAAACCTTTTCAGTCATGATCCATGGGGTTGAAATCTTTATTTTGTTTTGTTTTGTTTTGTAGTGCTGCAAAATGACCAAATACTCCACTACTACTACTATCTTTAGTTCAGTAAAGTTTGCCAATTCCAGGTCTGAAATGATCCAAATGATTCTAGTGAAGGTTTGTGGAGTTTAAAAACACAGTGGAGCACTTTCTGTATGACCACGCGACATCACAAGGAAGAACACAGTGTTTTCAGTTTGACAGAATCAACTTTTCAGAGCTTTCTACCTTCTAAGAGTGATGTGTGGGCTTTGTAAATGTTGCCAAAGTGGTTTTTAGATTGATTTGGCATTTTTTAAAACAAATTGCAGCATATTTCTGTCACCCTCCCACGTGACAACGAACTAAAGCTGCTACAACGACGACGCGGCAGCTACACCCATGACGCGTTTGACGTAACAGAAAGGCCTTTCATAGTTCCTGGTCTGTGATGCCTCCAAAAAATCTGTAAGATTTCATAACTGTTGTGTAATGGATGTTCCAAAACCCAAATTGTTCTTGTATATGTGCAGAAGATACAATGTGAAAAGAGTTATTTTGCATGAGATGGACCCTTTAACAAAACAAAGACCATTTGTATATGTCTGAAAAAAGAACCTAATAACTTAAATGATCGTTAGACCAAATGAACCTCCATGGACTAAAGGCCGTTTATTTTTATTAGTTTAATCGTACCTATTGTGCAGTTTAGACAAGTCAATAAAAATGTGTGTTTAAACTCCAAAGCTCCTGAAAACTGAATTTCCTTTGGGATCAATAAAGTATCCATCCATCCATCCATCTTGCTCTTGACTTGAAAACTACATCTTCATGACCTCACAAGATGGAGCTTTGTAGACGTAGAGAGACTAATAATAAAGGATTACTTAAACGTGTGAATGAAACAAAACACAACTCCAGGTCTGTTTTTGAGGAGGTAACACTAAAATAACATGGCTTAAAGCTCACAAGAGTCAATTTCGGGTAATATAAATCCTTTAAAGAAACATGGGACAGTGTCTACCAGGCGTCGTCTCCATCTGGACAGTTGAAGATCAGTGCGAGGGTCAGAAGACGGTGCTCTAAAAACTGAAATGAGGTTTGAAGGGTTTTAACACTGGGGCAGCTTAATTAGGCTGAAAACAAATAAGTGGCCCTAAAGTAGTGGCAATTATCTGGAAACAAAACGTGTACGGGAAAGGACAATAAAATTTTATGGTCTAAACTAGGATCCCATGCAGTTTCTAATGGGCCATTGTGAGGAGGAAACGTAATGTATTTTGAAAGCGCAGTGAAAGTTTTCCATACATATATAAAAGCATGTAACAAAACAACACACTACAACTTCACAAACCTGATGTGATGTGCCAAATGCAAGCAGATTGTGTTGAAATAACGCTCTGAAGGGGGAGTGACTGAGCAATGGGAGGGGGGCTACTATAGTAATTGATAAAAGCAAAACTGGTTAAGAATCAACTGAATTTGTTTTGTGATAATAATAATAATAGTTTCCTCGTCACAAACAGACCTGGAGTTGTGTTTTGTTTCTTCTTTTCCAAAAAAAAAACACTCTGTTCCACCTTGTGATGTAAATGGTGATACAATAAGTGCTCCACTGTGTTTTTAAGCTCCTTCACTAGAATTATTTGGATCATTTCAGCTCTGGAATTGACCATCTCTATTAAACTAAAGGTAAAATGTAGCTGTTCAATTGGAAACTACATCGTCATGACATCCCAAGGTGCAACAGAGCGTTTTGAGCTTTGGACGTGTAGACAGACAATTTTTGTGTAGTTCAAATGTTTCTGAACACCACAATGGGCAGATAGAGAGATAGAAAAAGCAGTTTGGACAGAAGACGTAAATTTCAAGAAGAATGCACAGGCATGATACATCTCTGGTCACACGTGTTAGACATATGTCTTTGAGGACGTCTCTACCTCGCTGGAGCCTACCCCTCACTCTCATATTGTGGTGATGTTAGGAGCTCCTCTGTGTTTTTAAAGTCCATACACGTTGACTATGTTCTGATCATGTCAGTTTGCAAATTGCATCCACTAGCATTTTTGAAAACGGCAATCATTTTTGGGGGGCTTGATACAAAATGTGGTACTTTTAAATGTGTGGGAAGATGCAGTCCTAGCGCCCCCTACTGTCATATTATAAGTCTTATTATATCACCTAATTTAATGAATGCTGTTGTAACAAATATGGTCGTGAGGCTAAGGTAAGACTAAAGTCCGTAATGATAAATATTGTACACACACACACATACAAATAAATTAAAAATAAATTAAATAAATAAAGACAATTCACAAAAACATTTTATAAATTTGATTAAAAAATTAAAGAAAGTTTTCCAATCAACTATTTTATGTGAAATGAGCAAATATATGTTCAATAGATCATTTTAAAATCAAAGTTATCTGCTTTGGATTAGCATAAATTAAACTGAAAGAAATCCATACTCATTTAGGGTGAAGTAGTAGTAGTAGTAGTAGTAGTAGTGTTGTTGTTGTTCATAGCTTGTTTAACCTTCTGTCCTTCTTTAGTTTCACATAAAAAAATAGATTGAACAATAAATCCATACTGTATTCATTTAGGATGTGTGTATGGTGTAGTAGTAGTAGTAGTAGTAGTAGTAGTACTTTATAGCTGACCTAACCTTTTGTCCTTCTTTAAAATGATTCATCATTTCTCATGACAAAATTCTTCAAAACAAACAGTTCAACATAAAAAAAAATGTATTGTGGTGTCTGTAGGGTCAGCAGCAGTAGTAGTAGTAGTTTTAGTAGTGGTAGTAGTAGTAGTAGTAATAGTAGTAGTAGTAGTTTATAGCTACCTTAAACTTCTGTCTCTTTTTAGTTTATCATGATAAAATTCTTCAAAAACAGACAGTTCAACTTAAAAAATACATTTGTGTGTGGTGCAATGGTAGTAGAAGTAGTAGTATTAGTATTAGTAGTAGTCGTACTTTATAGCTGACCTAACCTTTTGTCCTTCTTTAAAACAATTTATCATTTCTTGTGAAGAAATTCTTCAAAACAAAGAGTTCAACATACAAAAATAAATTTGTGTGTGGTATAATAGTATTAGTAGTAGTAGTAGTAGTAGTAGTAGTAGTAGTAGTAGTAGTAGTAGTAGTAGATAGCTGACCTAACCTTTTGTCCTTCTTTAAAGCGATTTATCGTTTCTCAAGATAAAATTCTTCAAAAACAAACAGTTCAAAGTGCACATTGTCTGGTTTCTCTGTAAACATTCATTTCAGTATTATCTGTAACGTCAAAGGGCTAAATTGGTTTCTCGGTTGTAGAAATATACTTTTTATATGTTTTTTTTTTTCCTGATGACAGAGATGGGCTTAGGTATCATTGGCTGAGGTGATAGCTCTCATTCTCTTCTTCTCCTTCGAGGATCCAGATAAGTGTGTCTCCAATTCAGCCTTATCAGCAAGGAACACGCGAGCCCCCGCCGTCGCCCCCTATCTGTGTTATCTGAACCAGCGGGGTCACAGCCAGCAGCCGGTCGCGACAACAAGGATTTTTATACGTCAAAATATTATTTATATGAATAATGTGGCTTTGTTTTGCAAGTTAAAAGTGTACAAAAGAAATCAAGCTACACATAGGACTAGTTGTCTTGATAATAGATACACTGAAGTGGAATTATAAAGCTACTGAAATAAGTGAAGTAATAAAGGTTCTGTATTACACAAAATTGACTCTTGTGAGCTTTACGCAGTGTTGAGAATAACAGTATGATGGTACTAACGGCGCTACATTTTCGGTCTTGGAGTAATCTAATTAATGACACTCCCCAACGCGAGGAGAAAATTCAGTTTGTCGACTGGACAAAAGTTAGTTTGGTTGAAGACGTTTCGCAGCTCATCCAAGCTGCTTCTTCAGTTCTAGTGCTGGTGGACACTTCCTTATATCTGCAGGGAGGAGCTAACTAACTGAAACTAACATACCTATTTGTTTACAGTTTCTGTTTGTTAGTTCGGTCTATTGACCTGTACAGGGTGTAGGGTCTAATTCAGGGCCATAATGGAGCTTCTGCACCTCTGGACCTGACCTGGTTACACCTGTTGTTCTCTTGTTGTTTTCATTTAGGTTTAAGGGTGGAGTTGTAAATAGGAGATAGATGGTGTCTGAGGCCTCCATTTCTGTTTAGAGAAGGATTCTCTTTCTGCAATTTTTTTCTCTGGCTAAAATCTGTACCTCGCTGTCCTCAAATGAGTGACCCGTGGCTTTTAAGTGGAGATGCACAGCAGACTGAGGTCCTGTGTTGCTTTCTCGTCTGTGTTGGTACATCCTCTTATGAAGTAGCTCTTTAGTTTCTCCAGTGAAGCAGCTTGGATGAGCTGCGAAACGTCTTCAACCAAACTAACTTTTGTCCAGTCGACAAACTGAATTTTCTCCTCGCCATGGATTCTACCTGGACGACTGAGGGATTCTTCACACGACACTCCCCATCATTACAATGCCGTTATCATTACCGGGAAAGCAAAGTGGCACATTACAGTTGGTTTAAATGAGGCGGCGTGTCAGACTTCATGCAGCGGACACACACACACCATCAGCAGGAGCGGGGAGAGCTCAGGACAGAGCAGGGACAACATGATTGGCTAAGAAGTTGGGTGGGCGGAGTCTCTGCTCATACTGTATTGTTGTTTCCCTTTGATTATTTCTATGGAAGTTTATATTTGTGTGCCTTCGATGTACACTTAAATGCAAAGTTTGTGATTATTTATATTTTCAGTATTTGCATATTTATTTATTTTTTTAATTTCTAAGATATGGCCAGTTACCCTGTTTTATCAGATGGTTTAATTTTGAGGAAACCGTCTGACCTTGCAGCATTAGAATTCGTTCGCTCGACGGAAGGAGGGTACTTTTTTTATTTAACCAATCGCTGCTATTTGGTCGTGACGTATAATGTAATGCGTCGCTAATTGGGTATATTAAGCTTTTCCCAAATCCTGTAGGAAGAAGGGAAATAACGTCTTTCCCCTTGATAAAATTCACCAAACATTCTCTTTGTTTCAGCTTTAAATCCTCGATCTCGATAATCGTTGCCAACACAGAATGTATGGCTTTTCGCTAACTGGCTGGTGCCTGAACTCGCACTTCTAGGATTCTTGCAAACTGTCTAGTGTATTCCGATTCCTGACCTAGTCGCTGGAGAGAAATGAAATTATAATCTGTTTTAATTTGAATAAATATGTGCTGAAATATACTGTTTTTATTCTTCACTCAGTTACTATAAACTTACTATAGACGCAATAGTACAAAACATGAAAAATAACTGGATAATTACTATAACTTCTTAGGTTCTTTTTAAAGACAATGCAGTAAAGTGTATTTACCTTGTTGACATGTTTCGGCTGCTAGCTGCAAGCCATCTTCAGAACTGTCACCAGTTCTGAAGATGGCTGAAGAAGTTAAAGTATATAAGAAAGACATAATGAACATCATTGGCTGGATAATTACTAGTAGAGTAATGAATTATTTTTACAGCAAGGTAATTGAGTTACTAAATGAGTTACTTTATTGGGGAAGTAATTTCTAATAGTGACTAATTACCTTTTTGAATTAAAATGCCCAACACTTTCTTTAAGTCATCAAAACCTGGAGTTGTGTTTTGTTTCATTCACACATGTATGAGTAACCTTTTATTTATAGTCTGTCTACATCTCCAAAGCTCAAAATGCTCTGTTCCACCTTGTGATGTCACGTATTGGTAATTTAATTAACACATTACCAGCTACGTTTTAGCTTTAGGTCAACAGAGTTTGGCTGAAATCGTCCAAATGATTCTAGTGAAGGTGTACGGAGTTTAAAAACACGATACAACAAAACAAGTTACAAGTTCCAGGTTGGATCTGTGGAGTGGCGACCGTGCTTTCAGTCAGAATGCCTGTTTTTCTAGGTATTTTTGAGCTGTAAAACCACCTGTAATTGAGTCAATGTAAGGTAGAGCTGTTTAATGTCATACTGTGGAACATTCTAAGCAAAGCAATGTTACATAATACACCTTTATATAAAATGGACACTTTAAGTCAAATTCAAATATATTCCAAACTCAAACTGTCTGAACTAATGTAGAGATGATATTATTTCTGTGGTGAAAATATTCTGTATGTCTAACTACCACTAAAAGTCTCATCAGGTTTTGTGATGTCGCATGGGAAATTATATTAGCATTGTTTAGTCATAAATAATACGCTGACAGACTTTATTTATCTGATGTCTGAAGAGTAGGTCCTATATTTGTTTGGCGAGTGCAAAGTCAATTTATTTCATCCTTGAAAAGAAACAGAAGTTAATTACATCAGAACATTGCCACGAGCATTTTTAGATTGGTGTTTTTCCCCCAGACAGTTTGAAATTAACCTTTAGCGCAACAGTTCAGTGCAAGTATCATATTTATTTGGAAGAAATGTTAGGAAGAAATATTACGAGCTAGGAACTATATCCAAGGGTCAGAGTAAGCGCAGAAATGTTGGTTGGTTCGTTGCTGATGTGTACTTGGGCAGGACACTTCTACTTTCACATTTATACGGTGTTATAGAACTCAATTTTGTGCTTTGTGTAACTTTTCTGGTAGAGGGTCTGTCAAATGCATTTCTCCATGATGTTATTGCTTTATTTGGAATGTTTCACAGTATGGCATTAAACTGTTGGAGACCATGGAGACCAAACTAGACTGTTTTTTCTAGGTATTTTTGAGCTAGAAAACCAACTGTATTTTAATAAATGTAAAGTAGAGCTGTTTAATGACATACTGCAGAACATTCCAGGCAGAGCAACGACATATCCATAGAAACAAGCAGGTGATTGACCCCCAACAAAAAGTTACACAATGCACCTTTAAGTAACAAAATTGAGTACTACACCACTGTATAAAAGTAAAAGGTATTGAAGCAAAAAATACTCAAGTAAAAGTAAAAGTAGTGTTGTAGTACTCGAGCTTTTTAAGATCTTGGTCTCGTCTTGGACTCGAGCGCATTTGGACTCAGTCTTGTCTCGGTCTTGAAGGTGCTTGGACTCGGTCTTATCTCGATTTTGAAGGCGCTTGGACTCGGATCTTGTCTTGGTCTTGAAGGCGCTTTGACTCGGATCTTGTCTTGGTCTTGAAGGCGCTTGGACTCGGTCTTTTCTTGGTCTTGAAGGTACTTGGACTTGGTCTTGTCTTGATCTTGAATGTACTTGGACCCGGTCTTGTCTCGGTCTTGAAAGCGCTTGGTCTCGGTCTTGTCTCTGTCTTGAAAGTGCTTGGTCTTGGTCTTGTCTCGGTCTTGAAGGTGCTTGGACTCGATCTTGTCTCGGTCTTGAAGGGACTTGGACCTGGTCTTGTCTCAGTCTTGAAAGTGCTTGGTCTCGGTCTTGTCTCAGTCTTGAAAGTGCTTGGTCTCGGTCTTGTCTCAGTCTTGAAAGTGCTTGGTCTCGGTCTTGTCTCGGTCTTGAAGGTGCTTGGACTTGGTCTTGTACTCAAGGTCTCACACTAATGTAACTCCAGTTAGGAACTTGAAAAGACAAAATACTTTCTTCAGTTTTCTATAAAGTGCCAGTGGAAGTGATCTTATTTTAAGCTTAAATTAACATTTATCAGATAAAAAACTAGATAGATTTATCAAAACTCTGATATATATGTGCCAAAATAACTGTAAAATACAAATAAATGTAGAAAATTTCAAAGATGGTCTTGATTTGGTCTTGATGGGCTGTAGTCTTGGTCTTGTGTCAGCCTCGACCTTTAAAAGTCTTGGTCTTGTCTTGGTCTTTACCCTCAGAGGTCTTGGTCTTGTCTTGGTCTTTACCCTCAGAGGTCTTGGTTTTGTCTTGGTCTTTACCCTCAGAGGTCTTGGTTTTGTCTTGGTCTTTACCCTCAGAGGTCTTGGTTTTGTCTTGGTCTTTACCCTCAGAGGTCTTGGTTTTGTCTTGGTCTTTACCCTCAGAGGTCTTGGTTTTGTCTTGGTCTCAGGACGTAGTTGTCTCGGCCAGATCTTGGTCTTGATTAGTGCAGTCTTGGTTACAACGCTAAGTAAAAGTATGACAAACTCTGATGTAAGTAAAATATTTTAAATAAAAAAAGTACTTAAAGAGTAAAATGTATTAGTAAAAAGTATTGTATCATCCATAGTTTGAGGTCTAATGAAGCTAATAATAATACAAAATACTTTTACTTTTCAGCCCTGTTCAAAAATGTAGTGGAGCAGAAAGTACAGATACCTGCGCTCTCAAATGTAGTAAAAGTAAAAAGTATCCACTTAAGATACCTTTATACTTATGTACAGTTACTTCATCACTGCGTGCTAGGAATTATTTTCAAGGACCAAACACAGCTCAGAAATGTTGGTTAGTTCATTGTTGGCGTGTACTTGGGCAAGACACTTCTACAACGTTAATATAAATGGATATGTGAGTGTGTATTTGTCGAGTCTCTGTCAGGTCTGTAACATGTTTTATAAGTTTCACTTTTGCTTTGGACCTTGAGCTCCCCTCCCTTTGCTCTCCAGACTAAGTAACTCCCCCTTCAGTGCACAATCAGCTGTGTACAGTTTTATATCATGTTTTGGTATATTTATCGAGAATTTTCATGTGAGAGCACAGATGACATAGGCTTGCGGGCTGAGCATTGCACAGAATCTTACAGATAACTATATGGAGGGTTGAAATAGGGCCCGGAGAGATCACTAAATTACTGAAACATGCCTTGAAGACATGATGTGACGATTTTGCTGAATACCCCCTCTTAAAGGTTTTATTGTAAAAAATTCTAGCCTACTTTTCTGTCCTTCAAGTATCGCCAATCACCTTGACCCGACCACATCTGGCTCACATTTAAACCCACAAATCTTCACGTTACGCTTACTTCTTACGGCCTCTTGATGATTTTCTGCAACTCAGCACCGTCCACCCAACCGTGTGCGTAGATCATAAAACCTTGGACAGAAAATACCGGTGATAAAATGTGAAAATCTTTAAACGGTGAGACAACTGGTCCATCGATCTGACATTGAGTTGTGGTGGACAGGAGATGCGTGCTTCCTGGAAATTCATTTGAGTTTGACAGTTGCGAGTCTGGGTTGTGTAGTGCTCCGTCAGCGCGTTACCGACCTTGGGCGTAAATCAATACCCACCTGCTCCATCTGAACGGACCAGAGCGGCTTCTGTCTTCTCAACGTGGATGTGATTATAGCTCGATGATCTAAGCTGGTGCTTCTCAAAGTGGGTTGGGAGGACTGTAGGCTCTGCTCACGCTTACGTCACAAACCGGGAAGACGTTTTGGAACACGTGATGACAATTTCCGCTGTAAAGCCTGACACTGGGCTCGCCGAACGACTGTGATAAAACCCACTGAAGTAAATGCCATCAGTGGTAAAATGAAGACTGCATACGTATGTGCTTTTTGGAATCATCTTGAATTTGTCGCCTCATCTCTTCTAATCGCACATACCCAGTGTTCTTGGAGTTGTGTGTCAGTGGAGAAATGATGAAAACTGAAGTATAGTTATAGTTGTTGTTTAGCCGAACATAACGGAACGCTACAGTGACATTTAGATGAAGAAAACTTCATCCCATTTTCTCATTTATCCTGGAATTTGTCAGACTTACTACCGCGAACAAAGCCCACCAGAAGTTGTCATTGCATGTTTCCAAACGTCGTCCTGGTTTGTGATGTAAGCGTGAATAGAGCCTATTGGTGCTTCGTACGTTTTCCATCTCTGGTTTAGGTCTGGTTTTCCCATTGTAGATTAAGTTCTTACCAGAGTTGTTTTCAATACTAATCCCTAGTTCAGTCTATTTGGCCCATAAACTACTTTGAGACTTGGTTGGGACCATAGACTGTATATATAAATGGACATAGCTAACGCACAAGACGCCGCGTTCCAAATAGGAAGTTCGCATTGGGGCTCTTCCGGCTCCTTCTGACGCTGGCTCCCATTGACTTACATTGGAATTTTGTGGCCCCTCTCTCTGTAACTGCTGCTGTGAGCCTCGTCATTTTGGTCTTAAAATGTTCATATAAACCTGCTCTACATGATCCTGGTGTTTTTTTGTTTTTGTTTTTTTTTTTGCTATTTTTTCATAATAATACAGAGCTGCAAATTTGCTCCATTAGCATCGTGAACTTCATTTGGAGCTGAACTCTACAGTTGACATCAAACACGCAAACAGGCTACATTCAGACTGCAGGGCTTAATGCTCAGTTCAGAATTTTTCTCGAGGTCATTCACATTTCCACTTAAATGCGACTTGTATGTGATCTCCAGTGTGAACTTTAAAACGCCCCAAATTGTCCGACATGCGCATTGGAGAACACGATGACGTTACGAACAGCGAGCGTGCTCAGTGTTTACAGAAGTTGCCTAAACGCGGAGCTTGTCTTAGAAAATACCTTTCAGTTCTTCGTAAAATGGACAGGTTACTCGTCAACGGCCGCTTTGTTTGTTTGCATCTTTAGCGTCCTTGTATTTGACTCGTAAGCTCTTAATTTTTTGTTGACATCGGAGCCAGGACCGCCTGTAGCCGCACTTGGACATTTCTTTGGCAATCATTTCAAAAAACGCTCAGTTCAATCCAAAATCCCTCCAGGTTGGCCTGAATACGACAATCCCCCCAAATATTAATTAACTCGCTAACATCGCTTTCCTGACTCCGAGCCTGAAGTGAGGTCTGATGAATGCGATCTGGCTGTTCAGACTGAAGTCGCATGTCAAAAGATCGGATATGTATCAGTTTTATGCCCACATATCCAAGTAACCTGGGTTGCATTTGAAAAAATCTGTGTCATAAAAAAATGGTCATTAAAAGATCAGATACATGTCACATGGGGCAAAAAAATCTGATTTGCGTCACTTCAGGCTGCCGTCTGGACGTAGCCTTAGTCCACTTCTTTATACGGTCTTTGGTTGGGACCTGGGTTCGTCCTGGTTAAGACATGGAGTGGTCCTGGTTTAGTTCTGGTCAGGGACACACTGATCCAAAACTTGTATTGGATATCGGCACCGAAACTGCAATGTTAGCTGGATCGGACATCGGCTTCCTAATATCAGTTCAGCCGACATCCTGGTTGGTAAATCAGTGCAGTAAGACCTGTCCTGGTCCTGTTCGTAGTTGGCCCAGAAAGTGTTTTAAATGGATTTTACGTTCTTTAAGTTGTTCAGATAGTTACTTGAGAGATAAACAACAGCTACATAAAAAATTTGGATCAGTTTTATCTTATTTTATTTTTGTTTTTAAGGAAATTAATGCTGTTTTCCATCTCTTCGCTGGTATTGGTTGAAGGACCAGAACTTATACTTAAAGTCATAGTATCAGAATTGGTATCGGAACTGAAAAAGCTGGTACTGCCCTATTTCTGGTACTAGAATTTCTACCTAAAGTCTCCAAATTGATTCCTGGACATTGGGTTCAGACTTGCTTGAGACTTGTTTTAGATCTGGCTCAGTTCTCGGTAAGACATGAGGTAGTCCTGGCTTTGTAATCGTCCAGTCTGTTTTACCCATTTTAGACCCAACTCCAGTCTTTCACAGTTCATTTCCTGAGACATTTTATTGGGTTCAGAGCTATTCGAGACTAATTCGACAAAAGGTCCTGAGCCGTGTCCTGTCTTTACAATTTTAGATGGACGCGATTGACAGGCGGATTAACCAATCAGACAATCGCATGGTCCGTTCGCATCAAAACAAACATGGAAGAACTCGGACTGAGAAATCATCAGTCAAAGTACTACATTTCAGATATAGTTTTCTTTCTGTGTCTTACAAGAATATTTGAAAGGAGATGTCTTCAGGTTTCAGAGACATGAGCTGCAAATGAGTGGACATTTTCAAACAGTTGTGAGCTGTGTTCTGTGATCTGCTTCCAGACCTTCCTGAATTTGGACGGAAAGAAGGAAAAACTGAATTTCAAAGGACGAGAGGATTTAAGTGCAGACAGTTATAGTCACTAAACCACTAACTCACGTCAGTCCTTCATTTACTCTGTTCTGTGAAAACCCTACTCGAAATAGACAAACTAAAAAAGCTGTTACTAATATTTCTGCTACTACTACGACTACTACTACTACTACTACTACTTCTACTACTACTACTGCTACTGCTGCTGGTGCTGGTACAACAACTAGTATTACCACCACTACTGCTATAACTACAAACACTACTACTACTATCTTTGCTAGTACTACGGACTACAATTACTAGTATGAACACTACTACTACTACTATCCTTGCTACTACTATAGACACTACTATTACTATCCCTGCTACTACAATGAACACTACTACTACTACACTTGCTACTACTACAGACACTCTTACTACTACAAACACTACTACAGACACTACTACTACTACTACTACTACTACTACTACTACTACTACTATAACTACAGTTACTACTGCTTTTTGCTGCTGCTGCTACTACTACTACTACTATTACTACTATACTACTATTACTACTACTACTACTACTACTATTACTACTATTACTACTACTACTACTACTACTACTACTAATAGTAGTACTACTATTCCTGCTACTACTACAGACACTAATACTATTATCCCTACTATATCCCTGCTACTTCCACTAAAACTGCTACTACTACGAACACTACTACTATTACAAATGCTACTACGGATACTACTACTACTATAACTACTATTACTACTGCTTCTGCAGCTGCTACTACTACTTCTACCACTACTATTGCTGCTGGTGGTATTACAATTACTATCACCACCACTGCTATTACTATGAACACTACTAGTACTAATATCCCTGCTACTACTACTCCTACTCCTACTACTACTACTACTACTACTATCCCTACTACCACCATCACCACTACCACTACTACTACTATTACTATCCCTGTTACTACTACAGACACTAATACTATTATCCCTAATACTGCTACTACTACTACTAATATCCCCGGTACTACTACTACTATTATTATCCTTGCTACTACCATGATCACTACTACTACTACTACTACTACTACTACTACTACTACTACTACTACTACTGGTGCTACTGCTTACAACCAACTACTATGACCATCAATGCTACTACTACGACTACTACTACTACTACTACTACTACTACTACTACTACTACTACTACTACTACTACTACTACTACTACTACTACTACTACTACTACTACTACTACTACGCTACTACTACTGCTACTACTACTGCTAACTACTACTGCTGCTGCTGCTACTGCTTGTAGTATAACAGCTACTATTATATTATGTTATTTCTATGACCATGAATTCTATACCACTTCTACTACTACTACCCCTGTAGTACTACCACCATCACCACTACCACTACTACCACTACTACTATTACTACTACTACTGCTTTTGCTGCTGCTGCTGCTACTACTACTTACTGCAACTACCCTTGAGCTAATCTCCCCAGTTCTACAAAAAAATCACATCACATTAGCAGGCCATTTTCTCCTTTTTACGACAACATTTCAAGGTGAACGCTCTTGGACACAATCCCCCTTCAGTGAATCCATACAACACTGACCCACATTCGGCGTATTCTGCAGACAGCCCGAGACCAAAGACGAGTGCCGGTTTTGTCACGGCGACCTACAAAACAGGGCACGCTCGATATCGTCTCTACAAATAAAAGAGTGCGCTGATACGGGCCTGTTTAACATATGGACCTGATGGGACTTGGGTTGTGGCTGGCTCTGAATATTCACAGCTTTGACACACACAAGTGGGGCAGAGCTGCATTATTCAGTGTGTTTGTTGTCAGGTTCACACTGAGATGCTAGCTCTGTTTGACATTTAGCAAATTGCGTTTTTTTTTTTTCATCCGTGTTTGTAGTCTGTGTTGGTTTAATAGTTTTATGATTGTGGAGAATGAGGTTTTTGCTCTGTGTGTTTTTCTCTTAGGAGAAAATTTAGCAACCATTAGTCAGCAAAGAAGTTAGCTTATTTGGGTTATATACTAGGAATGTAACGATACAATATTTTCATGATATATTGATATATATTGATGATTTATTGCAATGTCTTGTGTACGCAAGCAAAATTGTGAATATGCTGCTTTTCTGTCATAATCCAAATAATTAACATTTAAAAGTGCTTAATAACAGTTATTTCATCATGTAGATTGGACGGAAACAGAGCAAAGGATCATGGTACATGTAGTTCTCACAGATTTTTTTCTGTTGTTGCACCATAAGGATGATTTTAAGCAAATAAATTTGTAAATCGATATATTGCAATGACCTACAGTATTGTTTAGATTTTTGACAATAGGATATTATGATATTTCAGTTATTCATTCATTCATTTTATTTGTTTGAGCAAGAAACAACTAAATTCAACAAAACCTGGCGCTCAAAAGGAGTAGGATTAAACTGTGTATTGTTTTACATAATCACATGGTTCACACTTTTTTTTTTTTAACACCTTTGGAGTGCTTACCTGTTGTATGCATTGCATAAATATATACACACATATATACACATAAACACACATACATACATGTATATGTACACACACCTACGTACATACATATATATACACATCAAAGATATCCAGTACATATATTCTGTATAAATATATGCATAACACACATATATACATGCAGAAATATATTTTAGTTTATGGTCATACTAACTCATAATAATGTTAAAGGCACTAAGTTTATCATTTGTGATTGTACAAAATAAGCAGTAATGAGAAAATAGAGTTATTGTTACATAGTATATACTATTAAATGTTTAATTTACAAACATTTATTGTAAACGGAAATGTTGATCTAAAATGCCTTAATACTGTGCTGCTACTACTACTATACTGCTAGAGTCAGATTTTTACAGGTCGTGGATATGGTGTACGTGTAAATCACACTTCTCTGAGCACTCAAGTCCTGAGTGCAGGACAATACAGTATTACTCAACTATACACAAAGCATTTGAAATACAACTCTAGGTAAACTAATGATGAGGAAATGCCATTTTAAAAGTTGATTTTACATAGTATGTCCCCTTCAAAGGTGCATTGTGTAGCTTTTCTGGTGGAGGGTCTGTCAAATGCTTTTCTCCATGGAGATATTACTGCTTTGTCTGGAATTTTTCACAGTATGGTATTAAACCTTTCTCTTTTTTGTAATTTTGTTTTTATTGATTTTTAGAAACCATTTCAGAAAACATACAAAAAACAATATAGATCAAAATAATGTAACAAAAGTCTGGAGTTACAGGTTCTTATTTAAACATGCATTTGGTAATAACACTTTAATGTCCTATGTTGTTTTACTGGTGTCATTTATGAATGATTTCCACTTTTCCCTTCACTCATGGTACTTGTAACCTTTCAGTTTAAGATTATATGTTATTCTTTCTATCACTGAAATACTCTCCACAATCCTGATCCAGTTTTGTTGTACAGGTGGATGTCTCTGTAATGGTATTAAGCCTTTTTATCTTCATGGAGACCAAACAGACCAAGTCACAGGTCAGATCTGTGGAGAGGCGATGCTGCTCACTGTAGAATGCCTGTTTTTATAGATATTTTTGAGCTATAAAACCACCTGTAATTGAATAAATGTAAGGCAGAGCTGTTTAATGTCACGCTGTGGAACATTCTGATGTATTCATAGAAACAACCGCCACCAGAAAAGTTACACAGTGCACCTTTAAAAAAAAACAACAACATAAAAACATTACTCTTAAAATACATTTTCACAATTGATTTCTTTAGTAAAATGATTTGTATAGCAAGTTCAAAATGTAGGTCATAAAAAACTGCACAGTAAGAAAAACTTGGATTTATGGATCTAAATATTATGCAAAGAACAGAGGTTTGAAAAGAGTCAAAAAGTTCAAATTTGCATGTCTTATATCTGTTCATTCATATTCTGTCTGTATATAGTTTTTGGAGGTTTTTGTGTTTATAGTTTCGTTTTTTGGCCGTGGATTCGAAAAGACATCTTAACAGACAGTAGAGTGCACCTTTATATATAGCATTTCATCACTCAGCAGATTACCTTTTCTCCTCGAGCTCTTTCTCTCTCTGCTTTCTGGTGCAGCCCGGATCGGCCTTCTGGGAGTCTGAGAAGGTGAACTCCAGTCGTGACAGGGAGGATCCGAGCTGCAGAGCTTTGGCCCCGTTTGAAAGCAGAAACCCTAAAACTTGTCCTGTCCTTCCGCTGCTCAGAGACAAGTGAATCTGCAGATGGAGTAAAAAAAGATTTGAACTTTAAGAGGAGATAGAGATGGGAAAATCATCACAGTATGGGGTTTTAGGCTCGTCGTTTACAGATAATGTCCGTCTGAAAGTATTCGACATCAAGGCTAAACAGGAAAGACAAAACGCATCTGTTCATCTGTTATTATTACTGCTACTTCTACCATTAAACATAAATCATACTACCATAAATACTCAATATATACTGAATATATACTGAAATACTGAATAAATACTATGAATACTAGTGTTACTACTACCACCACCACTACTGTAGGCTCAAAACAGAACAATTATTACTAATACTTCTACTACTGCTACAACTATGAACTCACACCACTATTACCACTAATACTACTACTATTAGTACTATTAACACTGCTTCCAGTACTATAGTATATAAGCTCAAAGTAGAGAAGCTAAAAAGGTATTACTAATACTTCTACTACTATTATTACTACTGCTAATGCTGCTGATATAACAACTACTATTATCACCACCACTGTTGCTACTACTTTTACTATCCCCACTACTACTACTACTATTATTATTACTACTACAGCTGCTAAAATCAACTACTATGACCTATGTTGCTACAATGACCATTACTACTACTACTGCTACTACTACTACTGTCCCTGTCACTACTACCGTCACCATCATTACTACTACTACATTTACTACTGTTTAAGAGTGACACTTCCTAACTGCTACTACTATTATTACTGCTATTACTACTACTTCTACTATCACTACTACTACTGCTTATCACCACTACTGCTGCTACTACTACTACTACTACTACTACTACTACTACTACTACAACTACTACTACTACTACTACTGTTCCTGCTGCTGCTTAAAAACAACTACTATGACCATCAATACTACTATGACTATTACTATTACTATTACCACCACTGGTACTACTACTGCTACTACTATTTCTGCAGCTACTGCTACTACCCCCATCACTACTGCTACTACTACTACTTACTACAACAGCACTTGAACAAAAGTATGGCATTTCCTAACTACTGCTACTATTATTACTACTATTACTACTACTTCTACTACCATTACTGCTACTGCTACTACTAGTAGTAGTAGTACTACTACCACTACTGCTAACTACTAACTACTATTATTACTGCTGTTACTACTACTTTTAATACCACTACTACTCCTGCTTATCACTACTACTGCTCCTACTTCTACTGTTCCTGCCGCACCTGCTGCTGCAGCTGCTGCTTAAAAACAACTACTATTACCACCACTAGTACTACTACTACTACTGCTACTACTACTACTACTACTATCTCTGCAGCTACTACTACCACCCTCATCACTACTACTATTACTACTACTACTACTACTACTATGCTCTGCAGCTACTACTACTATTACTACTACTGCTGCTTCTGGTGCTACTACTACTACTTACTACAACAACACTTGAGCAAAAGTATCACATTTTCTAAGTACTACTACTACTACTACTGTTACTACTTCTACTACCATTACTACTACTACTACTACTACTAGTGCCACTACTGCTGCTGCTGCTTAAAAGCAACTACTATGACCATCAATACTATGACTTTTACTACTACTATGACCACCACTGCTACTACTTCTACTACTACTATTACTACTTCTACAGCTACTACTACTCCTTACTACCACTACTCTTTATAAAGCTTTATAAAGTACAACATTTCCCAGCTCTGTGTAAGTCTGTAGCTTGTACCCACTGAACTGTCCTGGTTTAACTCTCGCCATGATTTGCTCACGGATTAGAGACTTGTAGATTTATACGTCGTCGCGGTATAGGGTCGCCGTGGGAACCGTGGCTGCGCGCGGTTCAGCGGGTGCTCGCGCTGGTTTCGACATTAGGCTGATGGGAAAGTCAGTGACGTGTGATGAAGAGGAGAAGAAGAAGAAGAAGAGAGGAGATACGCACACTAAGCTCTATTGGACCCGTGGAGAGCGTCAGACAGAGAGGGAGAGAGGGGGATGTTGTATTCAGGAATAGATGCGCCAGTGGAGTCCATTACCCTTGCTGTAAGTAGTGCTAGTGTTTTAAGTGGGCTGGTAATATCCGTAATGCTAATCGATAGGCGTTGTTGTGATGATGAGCGAAACAGAACAGGCCTCTTACAAGACGATGCAAAACGGTGTGCGACAAAGTAGTGTACTGTATGTTGCGTAGAGCAGTGCTTCCCAAACTTTTTATCTGGGGACCCATATTTTAAAAGTCACAAATCTTCGCGACCCAAGTCAATAGACATTATTCGTAAATCGCAATAAATAAATCTGTGACCATTATTGAACATTAATGAGGATATTTTATTGTTGACTGAGTGGCCGTGTCTCTCTGAACAATAGCTGGGTTTCACGTGACGTCACAGGGCTACGTTTGTCAGCAGGCGAAATTAGATGGAGGGCAGGAAGTGAACTGACTGGAGGAAGCTACTGAAACACTGTTGCGTCTTTGTCTGGAAAAAGCCTATGTGTTGTGTAGTTTACGGCTGTGCCAATCGTTCTAACCGAGAAGGAAACGTTTTTTTTAGAGTACCGAAGATAGTCGTCCACAAAGGTCAGAAATGGAAAAAGCTGACAGAATAACGCTGTAAAAAGTGGATTACAAACCTACGTCTGCGGTTGGGAGGAGCAGAGTCCGCAAATCATTAATGACTTACGGTTAACGACGTTTGTTGACATTAAATAGTTGGGATAGATAGGTTACTGCCGATACACTGCAGTTTTTTCCGTAACGGTCTATACAAAAAATAAGAGAAACACTCACCACGGCAAAGACCAAACGATAATCATCACGTCGGCGTTTTGCACCAAGGTTGTGGACCCATCCACTGGCAAAAAAGTTATATGCCTCCAAATTTTTGTACACCTTTATCTGTTGTCTGGTGTAGAGCGATGTCTGGAGAGCTAAATAGTTTGTGATATCCACTGCCTCGATTGTCGGCAAATCTTTTACTTTGGTCGAAAATTCACTCATTTCACGTCACATAGATCACGTCCAATATATTTGTCGACTAACTGCTCGTACTTTTGCCTTGCTACTGGCTCTGAATCCTTACAATAAGAACTCTTCTCCATATCTGTATTCTCCATAGCCATCTCCACCTGAAATTCGTGTGTCATCATGATCACGTGACTAAAACCCTCCTATTAGTATTACCGTATTTTTCAGACTATAAGGCACACCGGATTATTAGGCGCAATATCAATAATGCTGAATTCTCTCGTCTATTTTCAGAGAAAATGCGCAACAGATTATAAGGCGCATTAAGCGAAACAACAAATGACACTTGAGACTTGAGTCTTTTTTATTTCCTATGAGAAGGACTCAAATATACATTGAGTAAATGTGTTTAATGCAGCTTTGTGCACATTTGCTTACGTTTTACAGAAACGAAACTTAAAACCACCTCATTTGCATAAACTATAAGCACTGGAAAAAACAAACAGACAAAAAAAAAACAGCTCGCTCCTTGTGCGCTGATGCGGTCATCTTATGTCGGACTAAAGAACACAACTCAATGGAATATGTGTGGAAATCAGTTCGAGTTCAGTAAGGACAACCAAAATGAATACATAAGGTGCATCAGATTATAAAGTGCAGTCTATTTTTCAGAAAATTAAGAGATTTTAAGTGCACATTATAGTCTGAAAAATATGGTACTCAGGTTTTAAAGAAGGAAAAAGGAAATTAGTGTTTCCTACAGAACCGGAAACGTGAAGAGGAGGGGTGTGTGCAAAGATGTATGTATATGTATATTGCATGTATATTACATATTTATATGTAAAAAATCAGATTACACATATAATTCACACGTAAAATTTGTCTTTAAATAAATACCATAATTTCCAGACTATTGAGCGCAACTGAATAAGCCGCATCAACTACATTTTAATAAAATTTCAAGTTTGTACATAAATAGACAGCACCTGAATATAAGACGCAGCTGCCCATGTCTCCAAGAACGTTTTCAAGTTCTGGCCGTCTGCTTTTATGGCCTCTGAAAGCTTTTGTCGTCTTTTTGCATTGAGTCAGTTTGTCACGCTGCCGTCGCCAAAGTCTCACCATCGACTCACTGATGCCGAACTCACGTGCAGCATCTCTGTTTCCTTCTTCAACAGCCATATCATTTGCCATTAACTTAAAAGCTGCATCATCTGCATTTCTTCATGTGTCTTCCAAGAGGAGGGTGTGTGCATGAAGCGCAAAATAACTGTTCAAAACACAATTAAACGAGCATCTTCCTCAGCGCATCACCCTTGTCTCTTTCCGGACTCAACTGTGCATGTCTCCTGCAGAAAGAGTCTCTGTCCTGTCTGTATCATGTCGGTGTCTGGGAGGATTTCAGCAGATTTCAGACTCTCTCGGGGGCTTGGTTAGTTGTGTCTATCAGGTATGAGTGGATGTCCGGCTACTGATGTTTGAGACGTTTCTTCTCATCATTTACCTGCATTTAACGCATATGGGCAAGGCCATGACACTCACTAATGATAATTTAGTATCATAACTTATTTTATCACACGGCAATAAACTGTTTTAGTGCGCTGACAACATCCCTAGCAAACACTGCAACTTCACGTTAACCCATGATCAATGTGCCAAACAATGAATCTGTCCATATATTAGTCACATCATTGTATAAGATGCAGGGTTCAAAGTGTGAGAAAAAAGTAGCGGCTTATAGTCTGGAATTATGGTACATACAATAAAAACAAGTGTTTTTTGCATTAATAGTAGTTTTTGCATGAACTTTTGTGCAGAATTAGTCTTGTGAGTGCAATTTGGGTCATACACAGGTAACAGTTTTGAGAGCTTTTTTTTTTTAGTTAACACGTTTATCAGCAGGACATGTCTTTAGTCGACCAAGAATTTCCTCAGTCGACCACAGCCCTATAGTGAGAAAGTGAGCTGATCCTAGTTTGGAGCGAGTGTAGCCCTTTTTGGACCTGCCCCTTGGATCTCTATAGCCCTGGCAGAGGGTTAATGCATTGGCCTGGCACTACCAACAGTCTGGATCTGGTCTGACTGCGCCGCTTTGTGATACCGCCTGCTCTTCCTCTGTAGTTAGTCTGTGAAATGTAACAAAGCAGCGGGTGAATGGGGGGCAGATCTGACCAGGAGGGACCCTCTGGCACCTTCACGTTTGGGGTAACTAGCTAAAGCTGTCTGTTGTGAAGGAGGGTTTGGGCTCTGTGTGTTGTACCCCACACAGAGCGAAGAGGGTAATGGTGGGGGGTCCGACACCTGCTTGTCTCCACGGAGATCTTTTTGCGTTCCATGGAATGTTACACAGTATGGCATTAAACATATCTATTTTGCATTTATTAAAGCTTTTAATCATCACACATACATTAACCCTTCCAGAGCTAAGGGCAATTTTAATACATTTGTCCTCGCCTGGATTTTTTTTCTTAATTTTGCATTTAAAACTCCCCCTTTTACCCCCTAATGAAGTGTTATACATCATTCTTTTCAGTACAACCTGTTATTTCACAATCTGCATGCTGTAGTTGTGTCATATGGCTGGTAATAAAAGCTATACGACCAGAAATACACATGAAAAATGAAGAAAATAAAGGAAAATAAAATTCACACTGTTTCATACAGCAAACATGTATAAACAACTTTTTGGACATGAAAAAATGTTTCATTTAGGGCCTTAGCTACAAAAGTGCAAAATATCAAGTCTGTAAGTAAACTAAAAATATCCTTATTGCCTCAAAAAAAAAAAAAAAAAAAAAAAGTGTAATCGCCTCTGTGCAATTACACAGATCAAGATGCATAATTTGCCATCTGTTTGAGAAATAACTGCACTTGGACCGGCTTAGATCAAACGCTCAGATCAATCGAAAATTTTGACTCACTACACTCTTTGGCAAAATTTGGACCAATGAAAATGGATGGAGCGCATGCGTTTGGCGGAAAACAAAGTTTCTATTGGACACTCGTTTTATGCCGGAAATATGCTCAGAAAGCCTCAACTCTCTAGTCAGGCTGGCGCCACCTAGTGCTCAATTTCATTTCTCTCCAGCGACTAGGTCAGGAATCGAATAGATGGTTTGCAAGAACCCCGGAAGTAGCCATGACGTCAAACTCAAGCATCGCGCCTGTCTGGGTAATTTTTGTGGTACAGCACAACAGTAAACAAAGCGGTCGAGATGGATGTAGATGAAGACAGACATTCTGTGTTGGCGGCGATTCCCAAGATCGAGGATTTAAAGCCAGAATAAAGAGAATGTTTGATGAATTTTATCAAGGGGAAAGACGTTATTGTACTTCCTACGGGATTTGGCGCTTTAAATACGTCACAGGCAAATAGCAGCGATTGGTTAAATAAAAAAAAGTACCCGCCTACCGTTGAGCGAACGAATCCTAATGCTGCGAGGTCAGACGGTTTCCACGAAGTGAAACCAGCTGATGAGGAAAAAATACCTTTCTCTCTTTTATGGTTGGAAAGTTATGTGCGGTTATATAAAACATATTCTTAGGTATCGTAAATGATACCACCAGTCTAGAAGGGTTAAAAAGGATGCGTTTTTACTATTTGTGGTGTCACCTCTCCACAGATCTGACCCGTAACATGGCCCAGTGGCATCATCTGCTTGTTTTCATGAAGGTAGATAAGTTATACTGAGGAACATTACAGACTCTACAGACTCACCAGACTGGAAAGTTCCACAGTATGACATTAAACATATTGAACTCCATGGTGACAAGCAGATGAACCCACCAGGTCAAGTTACAGGTCAGATCTGAAGAGAGGCGAGCCGACTGACGCAGAAAGGACGCGTGTTTTTCAATGTAATTTTTAAAAGGACTTGCAAGATCGCTCATTTTAATGCCAAACTGTGGAACATTCCAGGCCTACCAATTACGTGGAGACAAGCAGCTGGCAGACCCCCAACCATAAAAGTTACTCAGCGCACTTTTAAGTCTTTCATATATTCTCCTGAACTGTCCTCACCCTCACCCTGCCGTACATTAATTTGCGACGATTTTTCCGCGACTGCCTATTTGAATATTGGAAGCCCGGCAGACCGTGGTGCTTCTATAAAAGGCTGAATCCGAAATATTTCCGGACCCTGAGCATATTTGTTCCCTTCATCTATTTCTGAATCGAGGCGGCGTTGCCAGATCCACAGATTCTCTCACAAAGCCCGCTTCAGTCTCTTCTCATTGCAAAGGTCCATGTGGAGAGCAGCCAGACTCGGAGTGAGAAAGCCAGCCATCGGTCCAGAACTAAACCCCAGAGCATCCACAAACGCAATTTTCAGCCTGTTTTGTTGATTTAATCCTCGGCAGGGATAAGTTTCGACATGGCTTGTGTGTGACAAACAAAGCTGTATGTTTGATAGTGGGACTAAAACGTTTTTTTTTTCTTTAGCAGTACAGATCTGCAGGCTGCGTTATGTGATTCATAGATGTGTCAGGGAACTGCTGCTGTCTGCTGGGGTTTGAAAGAGACGTCTGCTACAGGGCTGCCGTGATAAATGGGAATAATTGTGACTAATTGAGTAATAATAGAAATGTTGACAACTGTAATAAGCGTTTATTGTTATATGGACTGAACAGTTTATCACAAAATATTAACAATAAATAATAATAAATCTTTATTTATGAAGCAATTTTAAACACAAGGTTTTCAAAATGATGTACAAGCAGCAAAGAACAACACAAAAATCATAAAGAAAGCATACAGAAGGCTTACAAAAACAGACAATGACGCAGACAATTCAAGTAATTATAATTATCAGGAATAAAATCAAGCTAAAACCAGTTAAAAGAAGGTCAACTGATCAAAATGAGTCTTAAGAAGTGATTTAAAAGATGATACTGATGGTGCGAGCCTTATCTCCTCAGACAGGTTGTTCCAAAACCGAAGCTGCAGGAGGCTCGTACGGGGTTAAAAGTTCTGAAATGTCAGAAAATTACAAAAGATCAGAGTGTGTGTTTGTTTTCCTACTTGACAGTTTCAACTGCTCACTCGCGGTCTTCCTCAGAGTGGTCACGTGATGTTGTTGTGACATGTTGCTCAGCTGATTTAAACAGGTTTTGCCGCTGTCTTCCTTCCAGTGGAGGCAGAACGACAGCGCCATCTGGAGTACCACTTCCTCAGGACAGAATCCCAGGTGTGTGAGAGGACTGGGAGAGGACTGGGAGCAAACATCATTGGCACAGAGGAAAACAAACACCGTCGCTGGATTAAAGGGGCAATCGAAATCCGGAAACATGCCCACAAGAATATACACTAGGACAAGGGGGCTTTTTTACTCTCACACACCTGGGATACTGTCCTGAGGAAGTGGGACTGCAGATGGCGCTGTCGTCCTGCCTCCACCGGTAGGAAGTCGGCGCCAAAACCTGTTTAAATCAGGTGAATGGACTCGTCAGAGCAACATCACGTGACCACTCTGAGGAAGACTGCGAGTGAGCAGTCCAAACTGTCATGTATGAAAACAAACTCTTGCTCTGAAAAAAGAACCTAATAACATAAAATATTGCAAGACCAAATAACCCTCATCGTTGCAATTTACTATTGTGAAATCTGTAAGATCAAAGGTCACAAATCATAATTGATTTGACATTGTGTTTATTTTTATTCTTTCATGTTCATGATCAAAAACATTCCTGGAGTTGTGTTTTGTTTTATTCACACACGTTAAAGGCACAAATGCTCCATGTTCTGCTGTTCCACCTTGTGATGTCATGTGGTAATACAGGAACTCTGTTTTTAAACTCCATACAGCTTCACTAGAATCATTTGGATCATTTCAAACCTGGAATTGTGAATCTCTACTGCACACAAGGTAAAAGGAGCCGCTTCATGACATCACAAGGTAGAACAGAGCATTTTGAGCTTTGGAGACAGTGTTGGGAAGGTTAGTTTTAAAATGTATTCCCCTACAGATTACAGATTACATCCCCCAAAATGTAGTTTGCAATGTAATCCATTAAATTACTTAAAGTGAATAAAGTAATCTGAATACTTTGGATTACTTGATATTGTCATATTTTTTTAAAACGACATGAATGTAGCAACCAAATCCTGAAAATTCTTGTTTGTTGTCTTCAAATTGTCTGTTGAGCCCAAATCTCCATGAAAAGGCTTTTGTTTGCTGTAGAGAAGCAAAGACCAGGAAATCTTAACATGAAATGTTTTATGTGCTAAAAGAAAATAAAAAGTCCAGTCTTTCCTTAAGAACAGATTAAAAATATTATTGATAGAGAAATGATTTCTATATGAGATCACTGCTGCCTTAAATTATGTCCACCTACTGTTAGGTGTCATATTGTTTAGACCTGGTTTTACTCCTAGTTTAGTCCTGTTTAGTCATGCTTTTAAACCTGGTTTAGTCCTGGTTTTGGTCCTGTTTTAGTCTTAGTTTAGTCCTGGTTTTAGTCCTGGTTTTAGTCCTGGTTTTAATCCTGGTTTAGTCCTGGTTTAATCCTGGTTTAGCCCAAACTGTGAAAACAGGAACATACTGCCATGTAGTCCGTTTGTTTCAACAAAGTAACTGTAATCCAATTACCACTCGCTGAAACAGTAATTGTAACTGAATACAATTACTCATAATTTGTACTCTAATTACGTATACGCCGGTACGTGTAATCTGTTCGGAGATGTATACCGACTAATAATAAAGAATTACTCAGATGCATGTAAATAAAAACCACAGCTCCAGGTCTGTTTTTGATGTAACTCAGAAGAATCCATTATGTGCAATATAGGACTTTTAACAGCCAGTATTCTGTTATTATCAAGCACCAACCAGGCAATATTAAGAAGCATTTTAGAATTCTAACAGTCTTTGGACAGTAAGTCACCTCAACCCAACACACAACTCACGACAGCTCTCAGCCACTGTGCCCCAATGAGCAAAAATACACATCAAACTGAAGTAGCCTCATCAAGTAGGGAAAATATAGAGCACCATATAAGCGCTTCTCCCATCCTCCACGGACACACTCATCCCTGGGCCTGTCTCACCTGTCCCCCGGTGCACAGGGGGGTGGACAGTTCCATCCCCACCAGCCCCAGCTCATCTGTCAGCCCGCCTAATCACACGCCATAACCGGGAGAGGAGACAGCCGAGAGTGTGTAGCCTATCACCCAGAGACTGTCCCCTGCCCACACGCACCGAGACAGGACGTGTATGCAGAGCTATGGCCAAAATAGGTGAAGTCATGGAAAATATAGAGCTTGGTTGGAATGTTGATCAGTTTTCCATACATTTTTTTGTGGAATAGATAGATTTTGGAGATGTAGACAGACTAATAAGGGTTATTCAAATATGTGTGAATGAAACAAAACACAACTCCAGGTCAGTTTTGGAGGAAGTAACAGCGTTATCATATGGTTTAAAGCTCACACGAGTAGTTTTGTGTAATATAGAACTTTAGGTCAGATATAAACTAAATATAAAGCATCTCATTTGTTGATGTAAACACACAAACTACTTATCTTGCATGATTTACTAGAAAAAAATCCTCGTAATTATTTGCACTAGCACTTTTTATGTAAATTTTACTGCTCTAATATCAGGTACAATTTACTTGTCAGTATTAAGTAAAAATTACTTACCACCACATTAAACAGTCATGAATTTACTGAGTAATAAATTAAGTAAAATAAATGAAATACTGTCATAATTAATTGCATTACTGTGATGAAATAATTAAGTAAATAGTATGTGTCGAGTATTTAATGATGTATAAGAAATGATAAATTTTTATCTAGTACTTCTCCACCTTTAAGGCTTTCAAAGTGCTTTACAACAAGGACTCACAACTCACCCCTTCATACACCTGTATGCAGACACTAGAGGTGAGGTGGTTAAGTGTCTTGCCCAAGGACACAATGACAGAATCTGAAATTCAGTGGAAGTCAGTGGACTACTCTCCCAATGATGTTTTATTTTTTTGTTTTTAATGTCAAGAGCAGGATTCGAAACTGCCAACCTTCAGATCAGTGGACAAACGCTCTACCAACTCAGCTACTGCCGCCCCAGCCCCAAATACGTAGCCGCCGAGAGTCTGATTCATCAGCTGGTTTCTCTTCGTGGAAACCGCCTGACCTCACAGCATTAGGATTCATTCACTTGACAGTAGACGGGTACTTTTTATTATTTAACCAATCGTTGCTATTTGGTTGTGACGTATGTAATGCACCGCTAACAGGGCAACCTGGAATATTAAGCTTTTCCCAAATCCTGTAGGAAGAAGAACAATAACATCTTTCCCCTTGATAAAATTCACCAAACATTCTCTTTAAATCCTCGATCTCGGAAATCATTGCTAGCACAGAATGTATGGTTCTTCACTGATTGGCTGGTGCCCGGACTCGCACTTCCGGGGTTCTTGCAAACCGTCTAGTGTATTCTGATTCCTGACCTAGTCACTGGAGAGAAATGAAATTGATCAGAGGCACTAGGTGGCGCCAGACTGGCTAGTCGAGTGCAGGGACTTATCTAGAACTACTTTTGTTTTACGTAGTATTTCTGGGTGTGTGAGTAGCAACTGTAAAACCTATTAAACATATTGGTGATTCTATAGTAGAACTTACTCATTAAGCACAGTACTTCAGCTACATGAGTAAAATAAGTACATTTTGTCCATTGCTATTAAATAAATTGTAGTTCTCACAGAATTATGTTATTTCAGAGTAAAAATGACCACCGTTGATTTAATATATTTTACTACCACTAGTGTACTTATCGTGGACAATAGGGGTGTGCATTGTCTTGAGTCTGACGATACGATACATCATGATTCACATGTCACGATTCAATATATCACGATATATCCCAGTACTAAAACAATGGATGATATATTGCGATTTATCAATAATTACTTCTAATAATACAATCAATTACACCTTCAAGAGAACACAATTGTATGAAAGATAATTCATAAACTTTTTAAAATCATGAGAACTGTAAATGTAACTAATGAATTTTTGTGAAAAATATTATGTAAAAAATCGATTCAGATCCATTTTGAATTGATTCGAGAATTGTGCAGTGAAGTATCACGATATATCACTGAATCGATTTTTTTCTTACAGCCCTAGTGGACAATGTAAAAATATTTTTAAAAGTACCTTTCCAAACAATGCCACATCAAAGATTGTATTCCAAGATGACATTTAGACAGAATCCAAACACAGAACCAGCCAAAACCTCCCCCTATCACCCAGAGACCATCCGCCTTCCTACACACACCGAAACAGGAGATGCCTTCACTGTCCCTTTCCACACCACTGCTGCGACTAATTCAAGAAGCAGAGGAGATAAAACCCCACTGGAACCAATACATAACCTGCAACTGTACGTATTTCAGTTTGCTTATGTGGACTATTTCAGTGGTGGGAATTAACCTTTAAAGCGGGCCCTAGCCAAGTCTCTCCGCTCTCACTCTGGTTTTCGTATTACAGGTAGGAAATGATTAGCGTCAGCATCTTTGACAAGGTGGGGTAAAAAGGCCAGTTATATAAGATGTTGCCTCCGCCGCAGCCAGCAGACGAGCAGTTAAAATAGGTGCTCTGTAAGTGGGTGAGAGCTATATATAATGTAGTCTATGGTAAATTCACAGGCTTGACAGGCGCTGGCGCATACACAAGTGGAAAAGAGGATAATTAGCAGTAAAGTGTTGGAGGAATTAGTCCAGCTACTGCTAACAGATGTACGGCCTGTGCAAAGAAAAGACAGCTTGGCAGAGATGTGGTTTAAGGCAGGATTTGGAGAACGTTTTTTGGACCAATATTCCGTCAATAAAAAAAATATAATAAGGTATTAGATTTATATTGCACTTTACAAGCCTCTGAAAGAGTCGTGCAGCAGCCTATTTTTCATGCACTTAGGTTTTTAAGCCTTGGCTGTTGGAAATCTGGCTGGCTTTCTATGCTAACTGCAGGTTACAGTAGCTCTGAAGCAATACATTTATGCACTAATCCGCATGGTTTGTAGTTTGATTCCTTTAACTGAAATAGCATACTGTAGTTTGAAATTAAACGGTGTAATCTCACATTTGTCCAGGAGTGGTTTAATGGAAAGAAGGTTTCAACAAAGACCACTGTAGAAACTTACATTGTACTGCTGTTTACTGCATTTTCTGGGCTATTAGGTGCTCTGGATTATAAAGTAAACTGTCATTAAACGGTCTATCTTCGAACTTTTTTCACAAATAAACCGCATTGGACTTTAAAGGAAACACAACAGTTAGATGGCTCAGTGGGACTTTGTTTGTTTTCACGGTGACTCTGGGCTTTGTTCAGTTGTGGCGTGTAGGGAGGGTGCTGTCTGGGACCGCTGGATTGTCGGCGTGTTCGCAGTGACTCAGTTGTTCAGTTGTGTCTAGAAGTGGCACATTGTACTCGCTTTTTCGGTTTGTTCCTCCGTTCCGTTCCTTGTCGGCATAGAGTGATGAGTGTGACTGTGGGTGTTTGTCGCCGCGTGGTCGTGCTGGGAAACCTGAGTGGATTCGAGTACAGGACTCTCTGGATTGTGGGGCGCGCGGTCATTTTTTGATGGAGTTGAAGGCTTAAGAGCGCGCCTAATAGCCCAGAAAATACGGGATTCATTTATTTATTTATTTATTGTATCCCCATTAGTCTTTACTGGGGTAAGGACTATTCTTCCAGTGGTCCAAATTGGCATAATTTACAAAATTTCCCATTATAATAACAAAAAGTTTACACAGAAGTTCATACAGTTCTCTTCCATAGTGACTACACTACACAACACTACTACAATTATTATATATCCAATAAATTACAATGCATAACTAGTGACTAAATATAATTATGTACAATTTCCAATATATTTCTTTAACATTTTTTTAAAACTTGCTTCGTGCTTGTGAACAGTTAAGGTTTGGGGGAGCGTGTTCCAAAGCAATTTTACTCTGTACAGAACAGTTCTTTTCAGAGCGTTAGTCCTGGGCAGTGGAAGTATAAAACGTCCATGTGAAGCTCGTCTTGTGATAAAACCATGCTGACCACTAGAGGGCAGTAGTTGGTCAAACATGCTCAACGGTCTTTGTAAAATACATACATTTTTAAAAAACAAAATAAGGCTACTGTTGTGTCTTTTGGAGAGGAAGAGCCGTGCTAAACAACACAACAAAAGCCATAGTATCAAGCTTAGATAAAAACTGCCAAAATTGAATGGACAGCATTGTGAATTACCGTGTTATTAGTACTATAAAGTGCATTGAATCAAAAGGTGCAATATCAATAATGTTGAAATCTCTCGTCTGTTTTCATACATGAGGTGCACCGGATTATAAGGTGCATTAAGCGAAACAAAACAGTCAGATAAGTCAAACTTTATTCAGCTCATTTACAGTAACTCAAGCCAAGGCGTCCACGATCCATTGGCAGATCGTGGCGTAATTCGCCTGGAGTTGCCTCCCTGTCTTGGTGAATTTGTATTATTCCGAGGCTCTGGACTACGGTAGCCGAAATTCTCTAACAATCCATCAAGCATTGCAGCTTCGTAGCTTACCAAAGTCATTCTAAAACATTTTGACAGATTTTTGAGCACCGTGCACCACATAAATTCGATTCGAGGTCAGTAAGCACAACCAGAATTAATGTATATGGGGCACCGAATTATAAGGCGCACTGTCGATTTTTGAGGAAAATGAAAGGATTTTAAGTGCACCTTATAGTCCGAAAAATACGGTATGTCTAAGTGGCTTATTAGTTTCAAAAGATCCATATTTAAAAGTTAATTGTTATGCAAAATTCTGAAACTGGTTTACAGTTTGCATACATCAATAATATCTATAATATATCAATATTATAACAGAAACTAAAATGTCCTAAAAAGAAAGCTTTCCAGGGTGGCAATGTGGTCAGCAGAGTGGATACTTTTTACTTTTACTTCACTACATTTGAGAGCGGGTATCTGTACTTTCTACTCCACTACGTTTCTGAACAGGACTGAAAAGTAAAAGTGTTTTTTTTTTTATTATTATTATTGTTTGAGACCTGTTGAAAAGGCTGAGGGTTTATCTTGAACGCAATTGCAGTTTGAGCAAACAAAAATATAAAACAAAACAAAATTGAGAACTTCTTCCACCACTGGCAGCTAGACTGGACATACAATACCAGTTAAAAGTTTTAGAACACCCTAATTTTTCCAGTTATTTATTGCAATTCAAGTCATGCAAGTCCAATGAAGAACTTGAAATGGTACAAAGGTAAGAACAGACAGAGTTTAAAAAAGATAAAAGATAACAAAAAACAAGTCCCAGCTTTGCCAGGAAAAAGAATAAGATGGTAAAACTTGAAAACATGGAGTGTCCAGCACAGTGTCCGGACTTAAACCCCATCGAGCTGGTTTGGGATGAACTGGACAGAAGAGTGAAGCAACCTACAAGTGCCACACATTTATGGAAACTTCTGCAACAGACTTGGAAAGAAATTTCTAAAGAATATTTCTATTGTAGAAAGAATGCCACGAGTGTGTTCAGGTGTTATATCTGCCAAAGGTGGACACTTTTCGGTCTATAAATTGATTCCATGATTTATTTTTCAACTCAAACTGCTTACCTCAGAGTGCAATGACACAATAAACACGACAAAAATGGAAAAAGTGTGGTGTTCTAAAACTTTTGACCTGTAGTGCATGTCAAAAATAAATAATAAACTAAACTGCAATGAAAGCTTACATTAAAAGAGGATAAAATAAATCAAACTGCTCACAAAACTATATTTTCTAAGAGCACGATTGCCTGATTGCTGAACTGTCTTCGCTTAATATCCCACTGAAGCTGTCTAGACATTTTATCCTCCATTGAACTGTCTTCCAAAATGGACTGGCACGGGCAATTCCTCCACTTTATAAACTCCTCTCTGTCCCAGCCTTAAATTACAGCCACTCGCAGTAACATGGTGTAATGCGATGCTACCATCAACGCGCGTTTCAAACAGTAATGCCTGAAGATTGTTGTCAATGCCACCAACTCAGCACATTTCGAACCCGAAGACCTTTTAAAAGAATCTGTCAAGGCATCGGTGAAAGCAATAATTCTCATGTTACTCAAGTTTTGAAGGTTGTTGGAAAAAAAAAAATCAGAGAAGAAGAGGCAGGAACGCTGATGTGCAAGTTTACGTGGAATTTTCTGCAAGCCTTGGGAGTTTACTGGAAGTCCACAGATGGCCTAACCGTAGACCTATATTAATCCGTCATTGTGGTTAGCAGTTGGAGCCATGCAAAACAGAGGATGCCATTTTCCGAGCAGGTGTTACTGACTTTGCCTTTTTGTCGCAACCTGTCTCAACCTCGCGCTGGGAAAATAATGCTTCCAGATCCCCAAGGTCTCGCTTTTGGCCTGGGGTAATCGCGCCCGTCCACGACCTCGGAGGAATTGCCAAAAAGAATGTCCCGCAATGTCGTCGGTTGCTAAGTGCGCCGCTACCCTTTGAGAGAGAGAGAGTGAAAAATGGGTCAGATGCATCAACTACAGCGGAGGTTTGCTTTGTTCGGGGGCAACACAAGAAGGTTAATTGCTTTTATAGTGAGATCCTATTATATTTCACTGCAGTTGTGTTGGCGGCGTGTGGGGACCGTGTTGCTGAATCAACCCGGAATGCAAGGGCAAAAAGATGGATGTGCCAGTATTGCTGTGTATGGGAATGAGTGGAAAGAATGCAACTTTTTAAAGGTCTATAGTGTCAAATGTGTAAAGTTAGTAGAGAGGCAAATGCATTTATGTGTTGTATAGAAGTACAGTGTGGGATTAAACAGCTCTACCTTACATTTATTCAATTACAGGTGGTTTTAGAGCTCAAAAATACATAAAAAACAGGCATTCTGACTGTGAGTGGGGTCGCCTCTCCCCAGATCTGACCTGTAACTTGGTCTGGTTTGGTCTCCATGACGATAGATGAACGCGATAAGAAAACATTAAGAACATAATTAAGAAAACATTCTAAGTTTGTCTAACAGTCTTCATTTCCAATCATCATGTTTGATCAGTTGCCAGTAAAGCATGGGTGTCCAAACTTTTTTCATCAAGGGCCACAAATATAAACACAGATGAAGCAGAGGGCCGATTCAGGGTTTTAGACTGGTGCTCATTACAGTGAATAATTGAAATATGTGCATTTTTAACATGTCAGATTGAGCCATCAGTTTTATTCATGCTAAGATCCTTAAAACCACACACTAAATATTAAATATTTGCTTTATCAAGGTAGATAAAAAAAAAAAAAACTTGCAATAAAAAGTTAATTTTCAAGTGATGCAAGGTCATTTGGGGCCAATTCACCTGGAAGTCTGAGGGCCGCATTTGGCCCACGGGCCATAGTTTGGACATGCCTGCATTAAAGTAAAAGCGTATAATCATGCATAATTTAATAGCAATTTTAAGGTAACGTACGTCGCTCTGGGGTTACTGTAGATGTTTACATTCTCTAAAATAAAATTATTTCTGGTTGGGGCTGTTGGATAATTAGCTTCTCTTGGATGACACCAAAATTACTTGTCCAAACACAGACCTTCTCATATTATTTAGCCAGATGTGTACCTCTTAGAGCCAAAAAATATATCTACAGTAATCCGATTAGTGTGGGTGAGATTGACATTGAAGTATCATAAGATCTGGATGATGAATCAACGATGGCGGACGCATTGATTGCTGGAGCTCGCGGTGGCTTCTAATCAAACCTCTTATCAGGAAAGAGCTAAAGATGTTCATTTAAATGAATATTTGGTGTTTTTTTATAACTCAACTTCTTGTTTTAGGGTGCATTCACTCTTGTGCATAGACCACATCAAAACTGGGACTAATCTGGAACAAAATTTTGAACTAATTCTGGACTAGAGAAGTAGAACAGGACCAAACCAGATCTATCATCTTGACTAAATTGGGCTCAAACGAGGATCTAACAAGAAAAAGTGTGAATGCATCTTTACTCACACTGGGATCTGCAATTAGTGTGTTGGATATTGTACTTTAGTATCCAGTTGCTTTATACTAAAAATCTCTTTTCTTTTTTCTTTTTTACAGAAATCAAGACAAGAACTTCACATTTGGTAACACAGTCTCCTATTTCTAATTCTGAAGAAGACCCAAGCCAGGGGTGTCATCATGGGGACCAACCTATTACTCCTAACCTGCCTAACCACGGCACTACTGCTAGAATTCTCCAACGCCGGCCTGGTCAAACAGGTCATCCGCCATCGTCGAGAGACTCTGATGCCCAAGAAGACCCAAGAAAACCTCACCTTACCTCACCCGGACCAGCCAGTAGTCTTCAACCACGTCTACAACATCAACGTCCCCTCTACCTCCCTCTGCTCCGTGGATTTGGATACTCCGGGCGGGGCAGAGCCAAAGCACAAGAGCGGACCGACGGATATGCAAAACACGGAGCACATGGAGCACACGGTGGATGGGGAGAATCAGATCGTTTTCACCCATCGCATCAACATCCCCAAGCAGGCGTGTGGGTGTGACAACCACCTACCGGACCTGAAGGACATCCTGAGCAGACTGGAGATGCTGGAGTCCGAGCTGTCCGCGCTGAGGGAGCAGTGTGGGAGTGGATCGGGCTGTTGTGGAGCTCCCGTTACAGGTACTACTACTGTCAACCTAGTCCAATCCAATCCGCTTTATTTCTATAGCAACTGTGTCCAAAGTGCTGCACAGAGGAAAATAAAACAACAACAACAACAAAAACAGCAATTTAAGACCCATAAGAATAAATCAATAAAAAATCAATAAAACAAAACAATAAAAGACAACAGAGGACCACACTACTCTTCTGATGTTAAAAGCCAGAGAATAAAAGTGTATAAAAATCTTAATAGTAAGACCCACTTTTATTTATTACATGAAGACATCTAGAATAACAGATATACAAATGCTAAAGGGCATCAAAACTATGTAATTGGAATCAATATGATCAGTCTCAAACCTTTTCATAATTAAATGATTAGGCTATATGAAGACCGTAAGAGAGCCTGAAGTTCTCTATAATGGACTATGGTCATTAAAAAGCATGTTTTTGAAACTGCTTTTTTTGTCATTTCCAAAATTGAGTTTGACGTTTTAGTATTGTGACAACACTAATCCAAAACTAATCCATAAATGTTTTTTTTTACATTAACTACTTGGGTTCTTTTTATTATTTATTTATTTATTTATTTTTATTGAATTTTAATTTTTTTTATTAAGGACAACAGAATATAACATTTAGAGAATAAAACAACAATCAACAATTAACAATTACAATATTCAACACCCACAACACCACAACAAATACAAAAAAAAAAAAAAAGCCCCCCCATTTCCCCCCAACCACCCACACTGACACAAATTTGGCAAAATCAAACAAAATAAATGTGATAGTGCGACATAATTGAAATTCCTTTTGTCTCTCTTCCTTTTTTTTTTTTTTTTTTTTTTTTTAAGTCCCTATACTAAAACTTATATTTATTTTCACCATCATCATTTCTTTTTATTTATTATTATTATTAATATTACTATTATTACTACTACTATTATTACCACTACCATTATCGCTATTACTATTATTATTACTATTATTATCATTATTATTATTATTACAACTTTAATACCTATTATTGTTTCTACTATTAATTACAATAATTACAACAATAACCTATTTCATTATTATTATCATTATCATTTGTAGTAGTAGCAGTAGTACTTCTTGGGTTCTTTTCAAAGACAATACTATAATCGGCTGATAGCTGCAAGCCATCTTCAGAATGGTCCTTCTGTAGAGCTACTAGCAAGTAAATACATCTCTTACTGTATTGTCTTTAAAAAGAAGTGAATGTAATAATACAGAAGTTATGAAGTATTGTATTTATACAGTATATAGTATTGTGTAACTGGATCAAAAAACATATGTTCTGATTTTTGAGTAAAAAGCAAACACCCAAAATCCAAAGAACAATGTTTATTTTAGGTGGAAAGTAGTAGTATTAAGTAGCATAGTGTCAAAACTGAAAACGAAAGTGCAGTAGAGTATCTTTTTCTCTAAATGTCAGTGCAACACAATGCAGTATTTACCACAGTTCACTCTACTCTGGATAAACATGTTTAACAGGGCCTCAAACCACAATCTGTCACAGGTCTCAAGTTTGCAATTTTATCTCCTCGTCTGGGACAGAAAACAGGTGTGACACAGGGTTATTTTACACTCTTATCCTCCTACAATGATTTATTGTAGTGTATAAATCAGTAACATGATCTGATCCTTTTGTGTCACTGTCTGAATGAAGTATTACAGACCAGGACTACTTTTTATCCCTGCAATTCCAGTTTACAAAATGTCCAACACCATAATTTAGAGACATTCGATCTACGTTAATACCCTGATTGCCTTTTTAAACGTACCCTTTCTTGTTTTTGTCCAGGTGAGGTGTCCACAAAGCCCTACTGTAATGGCCGTGGGAACTGGAGCGCTGAAACTTGTAGCTGTGTTTGCGAACCAGGCTGGAGAGGGCCCAACTGCACCGAACCGGAATGCCCCAACGACTGCCAAGACCAGGGACGATGCGTGGATGGAAAATGCGAATGTTTTGACGGATTTGGGGGAGACGACTGCAGCATCGAGCTTTGCCTCTTGGACTGCGGAGATTACGGACATTGCGTTGACGGTTCTTGTCTTTGCCAGGAAGGTTTCATCGGTGAAGACTGTTCCCAGACGAATTGCCTCAACAACTGCTTGGGTCGCGGAAAATGCGTCGACGACGAATGCGTTTGCGATGAACCTTGGACAGGGTTTGATTGTTCCGAGCTAATCTGTCCCAACGACTGCTACGATAGGGGGCGCTGCGTGAATGGCACATGCTTTTGCGAAGAGGGCTTCACCGGAGAAGACTGCGGCGAGCTTACCTGTCCCGGAAACTGTAACAACCGCGGAATGTGCGTCAACGGCCAATGCGTATGCCAAACGGGATACACCGGCGAAGACTGCTCGAAACTCACCTGTCCGAACAACTGCAACGAAAGAGGTCACTGCTTCAACGGAAAATGCATTTGCGATCCCGGTTTCGAAGGCGCTGACTGTTCCATTTTATCATGCCCCGATAATTGTAGCAACAGGGGTCAGTGCGTGAACGGGGTGTGCGTGTGCGATGTCGGATTCGAAGGGGAGGACTGTAGTGAGATTTCCTGCCCCAACAAGTGCCAAAACCGCGGACGCGTGAACGGGCAATGCGTGTGCGACAAGGGCTACGGCGGGGAGGACTGCAGTGTCAAAACGTGTCCCAAGGATTGTCTTGGACGCGGTGAGTGCGTTGATGGGAAGTGCGTATGCTTCCTCGGGTTCACCGGTAAAGACTGTAGCGAGTTGACGTGCCCGGGTGATTGCAATGATCGCGGGCGTTGCGTTAATGGACAGTGCGTCTGTCATAAGGGCTTCGCCGGGGAGGACTGCAGTGAGAAAACGTGTCCCAATAACTGCCAGGACAGAGGGTACTGCGTGGACGGGAACTGTGTGTGTTTTGAAGGGTTTACGGGGCACGACTGCTCTGTTCTGACCTGTCCCGGAGACTGCCAGAACCAGGGGCGCTGCGAGAACGGAGTGTGCGTCTGCGATGAGGGTTTCATCGGAGAAGACTGCTCTGAAGGTAAGAAGCGTGATGTTTCTTTTCTTGTTTCATATTAGTTACTAGGGATGGGCATTTGATTACATTTTCTTAATCGATTGTCGAGAGAATTAACGATCGATTATCGATTAATCATTAAAATTTTTATATTAAAAGGATCATCATTATTATTACTATCTGCACTACTAATCTGCATAAATAAATTCAACTTTACGACATATAAACCGCAACGACTCTAGAGCCACATCAGCCCGTTTGACATTATAATGTGTTTAATGCAGCTTTGCGCAACTCTCACAGAAACGAAACTTAAAACCACATGGCTCATTTGCATAAACCTAAGCGAAGGAAAAAAAACAGCTCTTGTGTCGCTGATACGGCACGACTCAGTGGAACACAGGTTAGTGTGACCATATATAGCTTTCTCCCACTGGACACCGAAACATATGTGCTGCTCTGTACACTGTGCACATGGCCTCCCACTTGTCCTGAACGGAAATTTCTTGTACAAATCATCGTTAAATACTCATTTGCGCTTTGGCACGTTGCAGGCTGCTCGACTGTTTGTGTCTGCTCCCTCCTTCTGAGTGCAGAGAGCTACATGAGCGGACCCCTGTTTGGTCAATCTACGCCACGCACAGCAACCTACATTCGGTTTGTCGATTAAAATGAATGTAAATGATGAAATTCTTAATGATCAATAATCGATTAATTGACTAATCATGCCCATCCCTATTAGTTACATTAGTTTTCCTCTGCTTGCCAACTATTCTGATGTGTCAACTTCCAATTATATGCAACATTTTAAGGAGTTTTCCCATTCAGAAGATCTGGTTTTAAAATGTTCTTAATAGACCTTTTTCACAACAGCCCTAAGTGCAGCGATGTAGTGTAAACGTCACTTCCGGTTAATGCTTTTCTGTGGCAAAATATCTGTGGAAATGTCTCGCGTATTTTCCACCAGCTTCATAAATCTGCCCCATCACCAAATCTTCATCCAACAAGGTCGACAAAAGCCATATTCTGTCCGTGAAGAATTGATCCACAACTATTAAGGTAAGAAAGAGGAACAACAAGTAGTATTGGTGAACTACTGAGCAAAACTAACGTTATGATCATGAATAAAACATAAGCAACTTGTGAACTCAGACTAATTCTAGAATTAAAATAAAAAAATGATTTCATGATGTCAATATTAACATAGATAGAGAGATTTGTGCAGTTTAATCCGTGTATCATTCGTTCATTCCTTTTTCAATATAAAACCAAAAATAAGAAAACGAAAAAACAACAGTTTTCTTCGCTATTTGTCTCCAAAACCAAAATGAAAAAATGGATAACGATTCGTTTTTTCAGTTTTCGATTTTGTATTTAAATGAAGAATGGAAAAAACTGATAACTTTTCCCGTTTACGTGACTTCCGTGACTGCGATGCCGGACTTTTGCACCGGGTACGGACTGAACTAGGACTGATCCAGGTCCGAGACCAGACCGGGAGAGCCCAGAGCGGGACTAGAGCGGGACTGGGGCGGACTCCAAGCTTTGGCTTCGAGCTCCGGCCCTGTCGTGGGCTGTGAGCCTCCGATCTGGTCTCGGTCTTGTCTCGGTCTTGTCTCTGTCTCAGGCCCGCTCTGGTCCCAGTCTGGTCCCAGTCTCAGTAGCGCTCTGGTCCCGCTCTAGTCCCGGACCTGGTCCATTTGAACCAAAAGCTCTTAGTTTGGTTCGTTTTCGTTGGTGTGAAAGCGTCAGTTGGATGCTTTGCACCACCTCGGAACCAGCCGTGGTTCTTGAGTGTGGAGGACTGGAGCAGCCCGTCCGGACCTGTAGTCCACAGAACATTCTCACTTTCCCCTCACGGAACCAGCGCGGAGACGATGACACGGAACCGCTCGGACCGCTGGTCTCGGTCTCAGTTCCGCTCTGGTCCCGGTCTCAGTCCCGCTCTGGTCCTGGACCTGGATCAGTCCTGGTTCAGTCCGTACGCGTCGCAGTCACGGAAGTCACATAAACAGGAAACGGCCGTTATCCGTTTTTTCCATTCTTCATTTAAACACAAAATCGAAAACTGAAAAAACGAATCATTATCTGTTTTTTCATTTTGGTTTTGGAGACAAATAACGAAGAAAACTGTTGTTTTTTCGTTTTCTTATTTTTGGTTTTATATTGAAAAACGAATGAACGAATGATACACGGATTCAGTTTAAATGCGAGACATGTAATTTGTGAACATCTGTAGCATTAAATCTGCACAAATCTTTCTACCTGTGCTAATATCTACATCATGAAATCGATTTTTAGTTTCAATTCTAGAATCAGTCTGAGTTCACAAGTTACTTATTAATGAATTACTTATTGTTTATGCTTTATTCATGACCATAAATTTAGTTTTGCTCAGAAGTAGTTCACTAATGCGTCGTCGTTGTTCGCCTTTAAGATCCCGTCTTTATTATCTTGATAGTTGTGGATAAATTCTTCATGGAAAAATGTTTATCCTTTGTCGACCTTGCTGGATGAACATTTGGTGATGGTGCAGATGAAGCCGGTGGAATATACATGACGCATTTCCACAGATGTTTCACCATAGAAAACCATTAACTGGAAGTCCCACAAACCTACATCGGGGCACTTCTGGCTGTTGTGAAAAAGGTCTGTTGTCCTAATTTTTCATCATTCTGAAAGCCATGTATGTCTTAATTGTGTTGAGTTGAGAATAGACATTTCTTGATTTTAAAATTGTATATCGTAACCCATTCTCCATGCAACAACAAAAAATATTTCATTTCAGGTCATAGCTAAATAAATAATAAATATTCTCTTAATGGCCTTAGTCAAAATAGGTTCAGAATCAGAAAAATAAACATTTGAATGCCACTGTCGGCGAACGAAATTCCCAAACTAACCATAGATATCTGTTCTATTATAATTAATTGTTATTCTAATAAAATGTTAAGCAGCCTTCATTTGGACCTTGCAAAGTTTTAGCAGCAGCACTCGGGCTCTCTAAATAGGAAATTGCTGCTCTACTGCACCATGGAGTAGATTTAAATGGAAAACACCTGCACAGTCAAGGGATACATGGAGGCGTATTGAAAAAAAAAAAAAAAAAAAGGAAAGAAATGCTGTGCTGGTAAAGTGATTAGCAATGTAGCTTTCTCAATATGTGTTTGAGCGTTACTACACATATGGGTGTTTAATTTGGGCTGAATCATAATACAAAAATAAATAGTAATCCTGTAACCACCAAGTGCATTTTTCTAGGCAAAAAGACAGGCCTATAATTTAAGACAATGTTCTGCAAGCACGTCTAACATAGTAGCCTTTATTAAACGTGTTTTATATTGTGTGCTCCATCGGCTCCAATTGACTTTACATCGCTAATACTGACATTACATCACTATTTTGGGCTTAAAATGTTCGTATTAACTCGCGCTTAACGATCACGGTGTTTTAATTTAGCTGTTTTCTATGTAAATAAATGAACATTCCTAATATGCACTTGTCTCCAAATTCACTGAGCTTCATTTGACTGGAGCCGACAGCTGTGTTAGTATCATCACACTCCCGTAGTCCATTTCTTTATTTACCTTATCCCGGAAGTTGCCGTGGACACCGCCATCATGATTCGGTTTGTAGTATTTTTTATGACTAGTCAGGGTGGCACCACCTAGTGCCTCTGCTCAATTTCATTTCTCTCCAGCGACTAGGTCAGGAATCAAAATACACTAGACGGTTTGCAAGAACCCAGGAAGTTGTAGATTGTGCACCGGCCAATCAACAAAGAGTTGTGAAGCCATGACGTCAAACTCAGGCACCTGTCTGGGTTCCTTTTGTGGAACAGCACAACAGTAAACAAAGCGTCGAGATGGATGTAGATGAAGACAGACATTCTGTGTTGGTAACAATTCCCGAGATCGAAGATTTAAAGCTGGAGCAAAGAGAATGTTTGCTAAATTTTATCAAAGGGAAAGACGTTATTGCCCTTCTTCCTACGGGATTTGGCGCATTACATAAGTCAAGCCCAAAGAGTAACGATTGGTTAAATAAATAAAAAAATACCCGCATACCGTCGAGCGAACGAATCCGAATGCTGCAAGGTCAGAGGGTTAGATCTTGAAAGCAGATAAGTTCAGTCCGGACTATAAAGCCGTTTTAAACCCCCCCAGAGAATCAGTGCAGTGTGACTTGCTGGTACACATGAAAATTGAACGTTTTACACAAATGAACCGACTTTGTCATATTAAAGATGCCAAACGTCTCCCAAATTCTCCACTGGCATGAATAGGACCCCCGTACCACCATAAAAAAGTGCGGTTTAGGATTCAGAGACAAAAGTGGCTGAATAAGGGGGATACAGTTATAGTTTGAACATGTATAGAAAATGGGCTTCAGTTCTAAACCTCGCGATTGGACTCTGTGTTGAAATGTCTGGCAAGAATGACTAATATTTCTCATTATTTGTATGTGATAGTGACAGATGAGTGTGTTATTTCCAATTACGACTGGCTTTAGGGAGGATTGATGAATGGGATTATACGGATAGAGAGTTGGGCAATTTCTTCAAAATAATAATTCGAATGGAAAAACAGTAATATAGAGGGTTTAAGCTCCTGTTAGGAAATGCCATGGATGAGAGGCAGGATTGGATTTTTGATCAGTGAATGCGGCTCGACCAACCACACAGTAATGAAATAAAAGCAGTGTGTCCAATCTATGTGGTTAGTTTCTCCACTGATGCACATTATTTTACAGAATAATTATTATCAAAAAACATTTCATTTCAAATCCAATCTGTCTATTTTACATAATGGCATTCGAGTCAAATTTGGACAGCGTGTGAAGTTATAGCAGCACAGTGTGACCTTTTCTGGAGGGAAATCCACTACTTGAATGTCTACATTAGGGCTGGGTATCATTAAGAAGTTGCCGATACGATACATACCTCGATACACAGGCCACGATACGATACATATCTCGATACAGTGCACTTTCGATTCGATATGATATATTTCAAATCGATTCGATACGGTTCAATAAAAAATAAAGGCTAAATCATGGCTGTGACACTAAAAGTCTTTGTTAATCCACTTCTTGTGCAAAGTTCATATGAAACACAAACATTTTAATCATCAAAACAGTAAAAATATTAAATGTGTTGAATAAATGAGTTTCCTTTCACTCCACAAGCAACAAAACTGTAGCTCTGTGACAAAATATTTTAGTAAAACACACCTAAAAATACTCTTGGTGATATATCCATACAGTAGCCCATGATATCAATACTGTATCATCACATTAAACGATACGATATATCGATATTCCGATATTTTTGCACACCCCTAGTCTACATGGCTTCGTTATTACTTTGCATGGAAGGTTGAGCAGCATGGTAACTAGGGTAACATCTGCATTTATCCAAAATAGGTGTTTTTAATGCTCAAAGATACCTTGAAAAACATGCTTGTGGGGTTGGCTTTCCGCAGATCTGACCTCTAACTTAGTTTTATAAGGCTACACCCATATGTGACCTGTATCTGATCTTTTAATGACTGAACGACACAGATCAGTTTTTTCAAATGCGACCCAGGCCACTTGGATATGTGCTCCTAAAACCGATACATATCCGATCTTTTGACATGCGAATTCAGTCTGAATGGCAAGGTCACATTCATCCGACCTACACGTCATAACAACACGGTAACAACCACCTGTTGTGAGCCAATACAGCCCAACACCGATGCTTTTCCTCACTGAAATAGGCCGCCAAAGATGCGTTTCCTCCCGCGAGAGTGGTACAAGTAGCTCTCACAAATGTACACAAACGTTCTTCTCGTCATAGGAGAATTGTGTATGAAGTCCATGTCAGTGAAGCAGTAAAGCACATATCAATTTCCACCACTCTTGGCTGCAACTCTGCACCCACACGTTCCTTTCTACAGACGTTGCTACCGTTGCCCGACAAAACGCCATGGCCAAAAACCTTGTCCTTCTTCTCAATCTCCTCTAGGGCTGGGTATCATTAAGAAGTTGCCGATATAATACATACCTCGATACATAGGCCACGATACGATACATATCTCGATACAGTGAGTTTTCGAGTTGATACGATATATTTCAAATTGATTCAATGAAGTTCAATAAAAAATAAAGGCTACTAGAAGTCTTTCTTAAACCACTTTTTGTGCAAAGTTCATATGAAACACAAACAGTTTAATCCTCAAAACAGTGAATATGTCAAATGTGTAGCATAAATGAGTTTCCTTCCTCTAAACAAGCCATAAAAATGTAGCACTGTAACAAAATAATTTAGTAAAATATACCAAAAAATACTCTTGGCGATATATCGATGCAGCAGTCCCTGATATCGATACTGTATCATCACATTAAACTTAGGTATATCGATATTTCAACATTTTTGCACACCCCTAATCTCCTTTTTTAAACAAATAAGTTGTACATGTTCTGGCTCCGGTTCGACAGCAACTTTAAAATCACCAGGTGCTCATCGCTCGCTTCCATGTTTAGGCGACTTCCGTAAACACCGAGTCCTTGTGTTCTCCAATGCACATGTGGGACACTTTTGGGGCGTTTAAAGTTCACACTGGAGATCACATACAAGTCGTGTTTAGTTGAAAGTGTCACCAAAAAGTCCAAATTGAGCCCTGCACTCTGAACGTAGCCAGTAATGTTGCAACTATGGACATTCCAGTCAAAGTAATAACATTTCCATGGAGACAGTTGAGGACACTCCCCTAGAAAAGTGACATAGTTCGCCTTTTAAGGGACAAAAAATGCTTTACAACTATAGTATCAACAAAACTACATGTTGATACTTCTGTGTATGTGAATCACTTTGTTCCTTATGTCTGCAAAAAGTGTTATATAAATGAACTTTACTTCCTTACTTACTATTTTTCCTGAAATCTTGTCCCTCCAGTGTCTCCACCCAAGGACCTGATTACCACGGTGGTGAACCCAGAGACGGTGGACCTTGCCTGGGAGAATGAGATGCGCGTGACGGAGTACCTGATCACCTACGTCCCCACGGCTGTTGGAGGTCTGGAGATGGACATGAGAGTACCAGGAGACCAGAAGCAGGCCACGATCCGCGAACTCGAACCTGGGATAGAATACCTGGTCAGTGTGTACGCCATTCTCAGCAACAAGAAGAGTGTCCCTGTCAGCGCCCGAGTGGAGACACGTGAGTACCAGGAATGAAACTGATGGTGAACTGTTACCTGTTTTGAGATAGTTTTACACTTTTATTTAATTTGTGGGCATGGTGGTAGAATCATTGAAGTGAAAGCAAGGAGGAATCTGCGTATTTAAACAGTAGAATGTGATTTTCAACATTAAATCAGAGTACTTTCTTTTATATTACCATGTGACCAGTCATCGAGGCAGGTTCCATAGTGGTTCATGGGCATATACTAGTCTATGTGCTCTTATATATTATTCTGCTCACAGGGTTCATGGTCATGGAAATCCTGGAAAAGCCATGGAATTTTGTAAATTCAGTGAAAGTTTTGGAAAAGTTATGGAATTTTAGTATCTCTTTCACACAACTACATCATTGTGTTAAGTTCTCATTAGGATGTTATGATTATTTCTGTATGTCTGCGCCTTTTGTTTAGAAGAGACGAAAATAAATGCACTGACAGGATTTTGAATGTTAAAAAGCAATAATCCCAAACCATAAGGTGAGAGGAAAGGGTTAACATTTCATATTTAGCCCTAAAAGTCTCATCAGTTCTACACATGTAGGTGCTGTAAAATCATGTAAAATTCACTTTCAGTCATGAAAAAGTTTAGCCAGGCTGGCACCACCTAGTGCCTGTGCTCAATTTCATTTCTCTCCAGCAACTGGGTCAGGAATCAGAATACACTAGACAATTTTCAAAAACCCCGGCACTAGCCAATCAGCGAAGAGCTGTGAAGCCATGACTGGGTGCCTTTCTGTGGTACAGCACAACAGTAAACGAAGCGTCGAGATGGATGTAGACAAAGCCATACACTGTGTTGGCAATGATTCCCGAGATCGAGGCTTTAAAACTGGAACAAAGAGAATGTTTGGTGAATTTTATCAAGGGGAAAGACGTTATTGCTCGTCTTCCTACAGGATTTGGGAAAAGCTTAATATACAAGTTAGCCCCATTAGCAGCGCATTACATAGGTCACAACCAAAACGCAGCAATTGGTTAAATAAAAAAAAGTACCAGCCTACCGTCGAGCAAACAAATCCTAATGTCAATGGGACAAAGGGAAACTGGCTGATGAATGAGGCTAGGAAAAGTTATTGAAAAAGAGCGGGAACCCTGAGCTCAAGATCATTCTAAAGCTATTCAGGAAAGGTTCATTTCTGGAAGATCCTCTGCCACATTTGCTGCCACATGTGCCTATTACATCTCAAATGTCCATAGTTAGATTCTTAGCTATCCTCTTGCCCAGTCTCCATGGATACAGGAAAAACAAACAGTTCACTTCATTCATGTAATTGAACAGTCCTTTTGTCCTGTACATGCTGCACTTCTTAGTGGGTTAAAATCCCATTATATGATGTTAAAACTGAGCTCAAAAAACTACAAATTTCAAAAACTGCTCAGTGTAGGAGTCATGTAACCACACCAAGAAGAATTCTAACATTCCTACATTCCTACTAGTATGGATTAGAATCTGATTTTCAACACTCTTCATTTATATAGTGCACTATAACACACTTTTCCACCTCTGTTGGACATTCAGAAAGCTTTACATCAAAGTATCAGTCACCCATTCAGTCAGTGCAAAAACATTGTGTATTTTGCTCAACTTACTGGTGCCAGATCCCAGAGCAAATGCTTATTAACGTCAGGACTTGTCATATCTGGGCTATAATAGGAACCTGCACAATAATTATGTGGACGTGGATGACACATTGTACGGGTGTGTATAAATAAACATGTACTTAATTGTCTTTATATTTCTGATCTGTATCTATGCAGACCTGCCTGAGCCCGAGGGACTGAAGTTCAAGTCTGTGAGGGAGACGTCTGTGCAGGTGCAGTGGGACCCTCTCAACATCCCCTTCGACGGATGGAACCTTATCTTCAGAAACACTGTAAGTCCTGCTGCTACAAAACATGTTATAGCCATTTTAAAGGAGCATTGTGTAACTTTTCTGGTGGATGATCTGTCAAAATGCTTTTCTCCGTGGAGATGTTATTGCTTTTTTATCTTTATGGACACCAAACCAAGTTCAGATCTGTGGAGAGGCAGTCCTGCTCACAGTCAGAATGCCTGTTTTTCTAGGTATTTTTGAGCTATAAAATCACCTGTAATTGAGTAAATGTAATGAGTCCTTTAATGTCATACTGTGGAACATTCCAGGAAGGCAGGTGATGAACCCACAACCAGAAAGTTACATAGTGCACCTTTAACCAATAGGAAGGGTTTGAATCTTGGGTCTGTTTGGGTTAATACCAAAATCATACCTGCGTTGTTAGAAGTGTGACTATGAATAGAGATGGGAGATACAATAAAACAGTTTCATATTGCAGTTACTATTTTGGATTTGGATTATTATGCAAAATTATAATATGTATATGTTCTATTATAGACATAATGACAGTGAAAAAGGCTGCAAAAAGAGTTTTTTAAAGACTAAACTAGAACAACTTGCTGTGTTATCTTGCAAAGAATGGTAAAAAGTGATATTTCTGAACATTTGTGTTTAATTTCACAGTCTATTCACTTGATTCTTGAATCTCAACACTCACTGGCACATTTAATAATAATAAAACCTTACACTTGTAATGCTCTTTGCAGGCAGTCGAAGCCTCTCAAAGCTGCACTGTACTCATTATTCATTCACTTCAGAGCCACAGATGACTCAGAGTGGACTGACCCTCTGATGTGTCTGTGTGTGTGTGTGTGCGTGAATGATTGGTGATCACTTTCATATGAGGCAATGTGCGTGAAGCGTCTTGCCTAAGGACACAGTGACAGAACTCTGTCCAAGCCGAGATCAGTCCTTTGACCTTGGGGATGGGGGACCACTTCTCTAACCACCGAACCACTGCTGCCCCATTTCTAATGGAATGCCATAATACTGCCATTGGGATAATCAAAATAATGACTGAGTTTGCCCACACTCACAATTGCACACAAACCACCTCAAAGTTGGGATTAAACTGGGACTAAAACCAGATCTAGATCAAGACTAAACCATTGCTAGATCACAACCAAAAACATGTCTACTTCAGGAATAAACTGGGCCCAAACTAGTACCAGTAGTGAAGAAGTATGGAGTTTAAAAACACAATGGAGCATTTCCTGTATTACCACATGACATCACACAGTGGAACAGAGTGTTTTCTGTTTGAACAAAGAAATTCACATCACAAAAAACAATATCTAGCTAAGTTAAAATGACTTTGAGTAGATTTGACAATGGAAAAAGTGTGTTTTTCTTAATTCATTCATTAATTCAAGCAATGTTACATTTTGTTTCTTATTTTAAGTGCTAAGATATTTTTTCTTATTTTAAGTTGTTCCAATGGTAGATCATTTTAACCAGGCTGGTGCCACCTAGTGCCTCCACTCAATTTAATTTCTCTCTGGCAACTAGGTCAGGAATCGGAATACACTAGATGGTTTTGCAAGAATCGGAAGTGCGAGTCTGGGCACCAGCCAAGCAGCGAAGAGCCATACATTCTGTGTTGGAAACGATTCCAGAGATCGAGGGTTTAAAACCGGAACAAAGAGAATGTTCGGTGGATTTTATCAGGGGGAAAGACGGTACTGCCCTTCTTCCTACGGAATTTGGGAAAAGCTTAATATACCGGTTAACCCCATTAGTGGAGCATTACATATGTCACAACCAAATAGCAGCGATTGGTTAAATAAATGAGTACCTACTGTCGAGCGAACAAATCATGCTGCGAGGTCAGACAGTTTCCACAAAGTGAAACCGGCTGATGAATCAGGCTAAGATCATTTTACTTGTCAAGTGAAATTTACTCAAATCGTGATAAAACTTTCTTAATTCAATTTATTTTTACTTGACTGGATTTTAGTTTTTGCAGTGCACCTAAATCTGCAGGGTTTGTGCGTTAAACATGTGTGAATGAAACGAAACCCAACTCCAGGTATGTTTTGGATGAGGAAGTAACGTTATAACAGCCCAGAAAATCCTGTAATATGGGCCCCGTAATTAAAAAACACTTCTCTACTACTGTGAATGAAAAGAACACCTACCTGATTGGATTTTAATATTCCATCTTATATAATCGGGTAAATCCTCTTCAGAGATCCAAAACCAACACGGCGATGTCAGTTGGGGTTTTAAAGTCCTGCCAAAACTATATGTTGATGTACGCCGGTCCTGCTCGTAAATCCTTGCTCTGATTATTTTGCGTTGCCTGCCTCATTTACACCGGGAACATGCAGCGTAGCCACAGATATGTACATGATCAAAACCAAACCCTATAGACAATTTCTCATTTCTCTTTCAGTGTAGCGCTTTCCTAATGTACCAACGTGGGTACATCTGGCACAGTGCATGATGGGAAATAGCCAATCTGAATTTGCACACGCAGCAGTGAGGATGGTTAGCGAGCCGTGTTTTCGTTTTGCTAAGAGCGAGCACTTTTGTGTTTTTCTTTTAAAGTGCTTTCAGAACCATTTACAACTGTGCTACCAAAGTTTATTCAACCTTAGTCTATTAACCCCCTATAGCTGAGTCCACATGTTATTATCTTTGATTTGGGTTGGTTTTTTGCCCCTCACTCCACACGCAGTGCCAGATGTGGTGGTAAAGAGTTCATTTTATTTCAAGTTTATTTGTGAAATGATTGTGAATCTATAACTACACACCATTTTCAACTTGGGCCATAATAATATAGTAATACTATAATACTTTCTATATTCTAGTATCAGTGTTGGGAGTAACACATTATCAAAGTAACAAATTTCTATAATTCATAGCTTTTTGCTGTAACGCAGTAATGTAAGGCATTACAGGGAAAAAAATAATAATATTTTACTCGGTACAAATGTCAGTAACGCATTACAGTGTTTTTTTAACCTGAATTGAAGTGATGGGTTTTTCTTCATACAAATTCGCTAAAATCACCACAATATTAGCAGCGGTGAAACGCCGGAGACGCACCCACGTAGACCGTCAGGTAACACCGGGCGAAAGGACCAACGCAGAACTCCACACTCCACTGGGCAAACCGCATCGATCGTGCCTTGCAGACACCCTGTTCCACTGTATTTCTTATTCTGTAAAGCACTTTGAATTACTTTGTGTACGAATTGTGCTATACAAATAAACTTGCCTTGCCTTGCCTTCCACAGGCTCGGGGTTCTCTCAGGGGCGGTGCTAGATTCCAAGTTCTAGTCCAAGTAGTCCTGGTTTAGTCCTGGTTTGGTCCTGGTTTTGTCCTTTTTTAGTCCTGGTTTAGTCCTGGTTTAGTCCTGGGTCAGTTCTGGTTTAGTCCTGGTTTAGTCTTCGGTTCAGTCTGGGTTCAGCTCTGGTTCAGTTTTGGTTTAGTCCTGGTTTAGTCCATATACTGCACAAAAGTTCAGCATTTTCACAGTTATTTTGGTGAGAGTCACTTAAAAGTAATGCAATAGTAATGTAATGCCTTACATTTTAAATGCAATAATATTGTAATGTAACAAATTACTTTGAAATTACAGTAATAAGTAGTAAATAACGAATTACAGTTTTAAAATAACTTGCCCAACAGTGTCTAGTATACATTTCTAGTCAAAAGTTTAGACGCTCTTTTTTCATTTATGTTTCTTCTTTATTTCCATGATTATTTACGTTGTAGATTCTTGCTGAAGGCGTCAAAAACCTGTGTCCAAGTCCTTTCCCTTGTGGATCAATAAAGTTTGTCTAAGTCTAAATCTAAATAAAATTATGGATGGATACATATAGAACATTGCAAGCAAAAATAAACTCAAAATGACTCAAATCTGCTGCCCAAAAAAGCCCAAAATGCAAATCAGGGTTCAGAGCCAAGTGTGGCTTTTTCAGAGAAGAGGTAGAGCGCTCCACTGGGTCATAAAGAAGTTAAAAATAGCAGTACAGGTGCTCTACGAAGGTTCAACAAAATGTAGAAAATATAAAAATTGGCAAACCCGAGGCACACCAACTGAATATATTAAATGTCCTTTATTGCATGGAGCGACGCCAATGCATTTCAACCAGCAAGATGGTCTTCGTCAGGGCATAAGGGTGAAACAGGTCGCACAGGTTTGACTTTTTCACTTTGCTCTGAACCCTGGTTTGCATTCTTGGCATTTGTTGACCCTGACTCACAGCTGTGAAGTGAAAACCATTTCAGGAGACTTCATTGTAAAGCTCACTGAAAGATGGCTAAGGGTTGCAGCTCTTTCGACAAGGCAAAGTGTGGCTACTTTTAGCATTTTAAAGGTGCACTGTGTAACTTTTCTAAAGGAGGGTCCGTCACCTGCTTGTTTCTGTAGATATGTCATTGGTCTGCCTGGAATGTACGGAAGCCGAGAGGGGTCACAACAAACACAAACGCCGCAACAAATACAAATGCGACAACACAACAAAAAGCCACAACACACCAAAAAAAGCCACAACGGAAATGACAGCGGGACTCTATTTTAATGCAAACGCCGCAACAAATACAAACGCCACAACACAAACGCAAATGCCGCAGCACATTAAAAAGTCACAACACATCAAAAGGCCACAACGGAAGTGACCACGAGACTCTATTTTCCGACGGACCAATCAAGCGGTAATTGAAAAAGAAGAACTACAACGTGAAACGAATAATGATAAAACAATAAATTACTTTTACTTACGTTTCCAACTTTTCCGTTCCTTTACTTTTCACGTTGTAGTTCTTCTTCTTCACTTGCCGCTTGATCGGTCCCGTGGTCATTTCCGTTGTGGCTTTTTGATGTGTTGTGGCTTTTTAATGTGTTGTGGCTTTTTAATGTGTTGTGGCTTTTTAATGTGTTGTGGCTTTTTGATGTGTTGTGGCTTTTTAATGTGTTGTGGCTTTTTAATGTGTTGCGGCATTTGCGTTTTTTTTGTGGCGTTTGTATTTGTTGCGGCGTTTGCATTAAAATAGTCCCGCGGTCATTTCCGTTGTGGCTTTTTTTTGGTTTGTTGTGGCTTTTTGTCGTGTTGTCGCATTTGTATTTGTTGCGGCGTTTGCGTTTGTTGTGACCCCTCTCGGCTTCCGTAGGAATGTTCCACAGTATGACATTAAACAGCTCTACTTTACATTTATTCAATTATAGGTTGTTTTAGAGCTCAAAAATACTTAAAAAAAAACTGGTATTCTGACTGTGAGCTGGTTCGCCTCTCCACAGATCTGACCTGTAACTTAGTCTAGTTTGGTCTCCATGAAGATAGAAAGGTTTAATGCCATACTGTGAAACATTTCAGCAGCCAAAGTGATAACATCTCCATGGAAAAAAGCATCTGACGGACTCTCCACCACAAAAGTTACACTATATATTTTTGCATCGTATATTTGATGTCTTGTATGTTAATTTAAAAAAAAAAAAGTTGAGTTTCTGTGTTCTGACACTGATGAAAATGTATTTAGTTGGACAAATTTTCTACTTACAAAAACAAATTGAGATCGACATGAAGACTAAATGTTTACAGTAACATAAAAAGACATGGGAGCAGGTTGTATTTGTAGTTCCAAGTTGTTTTTTTTGAGCAAGATTTTTTGTAGTTTTTGCAGTTTTCATTCAAAGAAGAAAAAAAAACGATTCCAAACTGATGAACAACATGAAATGAACTGCTCCCATCGCCAACTTATACTGGAAGTCTATATTTAACCACAGCGCTATTTCCTCAGCTCGGCTCTCCTCTCCTTTCACTTTTGTCCAGTGCCAGTAATAGTCTTTTGATTGGCCCTTCATTTCTCTTTGTGTATGTTTTTCCAGAAAGAGGAGGACGGAGAGATCCTGAACTCTCTTGGCCGACCCGACACCACGTTTGAGCAGTCAGGTCTGGGCCCGGGACAGGAGTACGAGGTGAAGCTGGAGGTGGTGAAGAACAAGAAGAGAGGACCACCTACCTCCAAGAACGTCGTCACCAGTGAGTCGAAAAGGCCACAATGAGAGATTTGTCGTACAACTGTCACTAATTTATCCGTCAGATTGTGTGTATGAAAATGAAAGAGTGTGGAAATGAAGGGGAGGACGCCCATGTAGTTTGTACCGTAGTTAGAAAGTGGACGCACGGACAAAGTTTAAAAAGGAAGAGTGACCTATGCAATAAAACCTAATGAGTTTAATTCAGTGGTGGATGAAGTACAGATACAGGGACAGAAGATTACTCTAATAAAAGTATCTCATGAATAAAGTCTACTTAAGTAAAACTATTGAAGTACCTGTTTAAAAGTGTACTTTGCAGTATTTTGAGGAGGTTGTTAGAACAATTAATTAGGGATGTGACAATAACCGAAATATTGTGATATCGTATCGTCAAAGTTCTCACAATAATATCATGGATCATCACAATATATCGAATTACAAGTCTTTTTGTTTAAATTAAGAGTTATGGTACAGAAATAGCTAAAAATGACAGAGGGGACTACATCGACCATGATCCTTTGTGTTTCAGTGTCAACTACATGAAGAAATAACAGTTCTAAGCACTTTTGAGTCTTAGTTCTTTGGATTAAGTCTTGTCAAGGCATTTTAAGAGGAAAAAGTAGCATATGAACAGTTTTAGCTGTTTAACCTCCACAAAATATCATAATAAATATCGTACCGTGAGATGTATATCGTGAAAATATCATACTGAGAGATTTGGATAGTGTTACATCCTTAATCGTGAATCTCCCTACCATATCGTGGGCTTTTCCACGATAAAATAAATTTCATGAGACTTGGATATCGTTACACCCCTACAATTAATCCATCAAATGTAGTTATTTTGATAAAGAATTCAGTTGATTTTAAATTATTACTTTTTTTTTTTTTAGCTAAAAGTTGTTTGTTTTTGTGTGTTTGGTTTCCTCAAAGTTGTGTGAAAAATCCCTCAGTCGTCCAGGTAGAATCCATGGCAAAGGAGAAATTCAGTTTGTCGACTGTTTCGCAGCTCACCCAAGCTGCTTCTTCACTTCAGAACTGAACTGCAAAATGTATTCGACCAAGCAAACTTTTGCCCAGTCGACAAACAGAATTTCTCCTCTCCTCCTCTTCTCTCAAAGTTGGGATTTCAACTCCAATTAAATGTGCTAAAAAAATAAGTCTCAGCTATTTAAGCAGGTCTCAAACTTTAAAGAAAAGTACTTTTTACTTTTCAGTCCAGATGTAAAATGTAGTGGAGTAGAAAGTACAGACACATGCTCTCAAATGTAGTGAACACAAGTAGAAATTATTCACCGTAGTAAAATAACGATACCTAAAAGTTGTACATAAGTATCGTAATTTTACTTTTGTACTTCTTTACCTTCCTCTACTGATTTAAAAGAGCAATAACTTTGGTGAATTGGCATATTAGAAAGAATATAGTGCAAATTTAGTATCAAGATATATTCATATTTTGACAAAAAACACATTACAAATACTATTTAAAGATGCATTGTGCAGCTTTTCTGTTGGAAAGTCTGCTCGTCCACTACCTACTTGTCTCCATGGAGATGGTGTTGTTTTCCCTGGAATGTTCCATAGTACGACATTAAACATCTCCACAGCATTTATTTATTCATTCCAGGTGTTTCTATTGCTCAAAAATACAATATGTCCTTTTGCGAGTAGGGGGGTGACTCTCCACAGA